>NC_057425.1:24193688-24793688 GCF_019457755.1 Venturia canescens
ACAGAACAGCTTTCCGACGTGTGATCGGAGATCATAACTTACAATCGAGTGATGTCGTTTCCGAACGTTCATAAACATGAAGAACGGTGATCACCGATAGATTTTTGTGTGAATCGACTCAAATTAACCAGATTCACTGACATTTCGTTCTGAATCGCTTTCCGATGTGCTAATCGCGATCACAGCTTACAATCGAGTGGTGTAGTTTCGGAACGTTCATAAACGTGAAAATTGAAGATCACCGATACACTTTTGTATGAATCGATAGAAATTAACAAGATTCACTGACATTTCGAACAGAACAGCTTTCCGACGTGCGATCCGAGATCATAACTTACAATCGAGTGATGTCATTTCCGAACGTTCATACACGTGAAAATTGGTGATCACCGATACACTTTTGTGTGAATCGACTCAAATTAACCAGATTCACTGACATTTCGTTCTGAATCGCTTTCCGATGTGCGAATCGCGATCACAGCTTACAATCGAGTGATGTCGTTTCCGAACCATCATAAACGTGAAAATTGGTGATCACCGATACACTTTTGTATGAATCGATAGAAATGAACAAGAATCACTGACATTTCGAACTGACCAGCTTTCCGACGTGCGATTCGAGATCATACCTTACATTCGAGTGATGTCGTTTCCGAACGTTCATAAACGTGAAAATTGAAGATCACCGATATACTTTTGTGTGAATCGACACAAATTAACCAGATTCACTGACATTTCGTTCTGAATCGCTTTCCGATGTGCGAATCCCGGTCTCACCTTACAATCGAGTGATGTCGTTTCCGAACGTTCATAAACGTGAAAATTTGTGATCACCGATCCACTTTTGTGTGAATCGATACAATTTAACAACATTCACTGACATTTCGAACAGCACAGCTTTCCGACGTGCGATCCGAGATCATAACTAACAATCGAGTGATGTAGTTTCCGAACGTTCATAAACGTGAAAATTTGAGATCGACGATACACTTTTGTGTGAATCGACACAAATTAACCAGATTCACTGATATTTCGTTCTGAACCGCATTCCGATGTACGAATCGCGATCACACTTTACAATCAAGTGATGACGTTTCCGAACGTTCATAAACGTGAAAATTGGTTATCACCGATACACTTTTGTGTGAATCAATACAATTTAACAACATTCACTGACATTTCGACCAGCATCGCTTTCCGACGTGCGATTCGAGATTATTACACGTCGCAAAGCGTTTCAGAACGAAATGTCAGTGTACCTTGTTAATTTGTATCGATTCACCCAAAAGTGTATCGGTGATCACCAATTTTCACGTTTATGAACGTTCCGAAACGACATCACTCGATTGTATGTTATGATCTCGACTTGCACGTCGGAAAGCCGTTCTGTTCGAAATGTCTGTGAATGTTGTTAAATTGTATCGATTCACACAAAAGTGCATCGGTTATCTCCAATTTTCACGTTTCTGAACGTTCGGAAACGACATCACACGATTGTAAGGTGTGATCGCGATTCGCACATAGGAAAGCGATTCAGAACGAAATGTCAGTGAATCTGGTTAATTTGTTTCGATTCACACAAAAGTGTATCGGTGATCTCCAATTTTCACGTTTATGATGGTTCGGAAACGACATCACTCGATTGTAGGTTATGATCTCGATTCGCACATCGGAAAGCGATTCAGAACGAAATGTCAGTGAATCTGGTTAATTTGTGTCGATTCACACAAAAGTGTATCGGTGATGTCCTATTTACACGTTTATGAACGTTCGGAATCGACATCACTCGATTGTAAGTTGTGATCTCGAATCGCACGTCGGAAATCTGTTCTGTTCGAAATGTCAGTGAATGTTGTTAATTTCTATCGATTCATACAAAAGTGTATCGGTGATCACCAATTTTCATGTTTATGCACGTTCGGATACGACATAACTCGATTGTAAGTAATGATCTCGAATCGCACGTCGGAAAGCTGCACTTTTCGAAATGTCAGTGAATGTTGTTAAATTGTATCGATTCACACAATAGTGTATCGGTGAACTCCAATTTTCACGTTTATGATGGTTCGGAAACGACATCACTCGATTGTAAGTTATGATCTCGATTCGCACATCGGAAAGCGATTCAGAAAGAAATGTGTCAGTGAATCTGGTTAATTTGTGTCGATTCACACAAAAGTGTATCGGTGATCTCTAATTTTCACGTTTATGAACGTTCCGAAACGACATCACTCGATTGTATGTTATGATCTCGACTTGCACGTCGGAAAGCCGTTCTTTTCGAAATGTCTGTGAATGTTGTTAAATTGTATCGATTCACACAAAAGTGCATCGGTTATCTCCAATTTTCACGTCTCTGAACGTTAGGAAACGACATCACACGATTGTAAGGTGTGATCGCGATTCGCACATAGGAAAGCGATTCAGAACGAAATGTCAGTGAATCTGGTTAATTTGTGTCGATTCACACAAAAGTGTATCTGTGATCACCAATTTTCATGTTTTTGAACGTTCGGAAACGACATCACTCGATTGTAAGGTATGATCTCGAATCGCACGTCGGAAAGCGATGCTAGTCGAAATGTCAGTGAATCTTGTCGATTTGTTACGCATCTCGCCAAAGTCTATCGGTGATCACCAATTTTCATGTTTATGAACGTTCGGATACGACATAACTCGATTGTAAGTAATGATCTCGAATCGCACGTCGGAAAGCTGCTCTTTTCGAAATGTCAGTGAATGTTGTTAAATTGTATCAATTCACACAAAAGTGTATCGGTGATCTCCAATTTACACGTTTATGATGGTTCGGAAACGACATCACTCGATTGTAAGTTATGATCTTGATTCGCACATCGGAAAGCGATTCAGAATGAAATGTCAGTGAATCTGGTTAATTTGTGTCGATTCACACAAAAGTGTATCGGTAATCTCCAATTTTCACGTTTATGAACGTTCGGAAACGACATCACTCGTTTGTAAGTTATGATCTCGAATCGCACGTTGGAAAGCTGTTCTGTTCGAATTGTCAGTGAATCTTGATAATTTGTAACGATTCACACAAAAGTTTATTTGTGATCACCAATTTTCATATTTGTGAACGTTCAGAACCGACATCGTTCGAATGTCAGTTCCGGTCTCGAATCGCATTTCGGATTGCGATTCTGATAGAAATGTCGGAAAAAATTGTTGATTCGTAACGATTAACACACAAGATTATCGCTGATTACTTACTTTCATGTTTATGAAAGATTGGAAACGTTGACCGATAAACGTCACATATCAACAATTTTACAGACATTTAGTATCGCAATCCGAAGGGCCATTTGAGATCTGAACTGACAATCGAGCGATGAAAACGTTCCCGAACTTTCATAAACATGAAGATTGGTGATCACCAATAAAATTTTTGTTCAATTCATGACCAATTAACAATATCCAATGACATTTCGATTCGAGATCATAAATTACAATCGAGTGATATCATTTCCGAACGTTCATAAACATGAAAATTGGTGATCACCGATACACTTTTGTGTGAATTGATAAAAATTAACAAGATTCACTGACATTTCGAACAGAACAGCTTTCCCACGTGCGATCCGAGATCATAACTTACAATCGAGTGATGTCATTTCCGAACGTTCATAAACGTGAAAATTGGTGATCACCGATACACTTTTGTGTGAATCGAAACAATTTAACAACATTCACTGACATTTCGAACAGAACAGCTTTCCGACGTGTGATCGGAGATCATAACTTACAATCGAGTGATGTCGTTTCCGAACGTTCATAAACATGAAGAACGGTGATCACCGATAGATTTTTGTGTGAATCGACTCAAATTAACCAGATTCACTGACATTTCGTTCTGAATCGCTTTCCGATGTGCTAATCGCGATCACAGCTTACAATCGAGTGGTGTAGTTTCCAAACGTTCATAAACGTGAAAATTGAAGATCACAGATACACTTTTGTATGAATCGATAGAAATTAACAAGATTCACTGACATTTCGAACAGAACAGCTTTCCGACGTGCGATCCGAGATCATAACTTACAATCGAGTGATGTCATTTCCGAACGTTCATAAACGTGAAAATTGGTGATCACCGATACACTTTTGTGTGAATCGATACAATTTAACAACATTCACTGACATTTCGAACAGCACAGCTTTCCGACGTGCGATCCGAGATCATAACTTACAATCGAGTGATGTAGTTTCCGAACGTTCATAAACGTGAAAATTGGAGATCACCGATACACTTTTGTGTGAATCGACACAAATTAACCAGATTCACTGATATTTCGTTCTGAACCGCATTCCGATGTACGAATCGCGATCACACTTTACAATCAAGTGATGACGTTTCCGAACGTTCATAAACGTGAAAATTGGTTATCACCGATACACTTTTGTGTGAATCAATACAATTTAACAACATTCACTGACATTTCGACCAGCATCGCTTTCCGACGTGCGATTCGAGATTATTACACGTCGCAAAGCGTTTCAGAACGAAATGTCAGTGTACCTTGTTAATTTGTATCGATTCACCCAAAAGTGTATCGGTGATCACCAATTTTCACGTTTATGAACTGTAACGCAATTTTCCCCGCGAGGGTACGATTGGTCCCTTCTCGGCTCACCCGTCTCGTCGGCTCGCACGACTCTCCGGCCACGAGAGTGAATTGGGCGCCAGGTACGAAGTACCGCCGATTACTCGACTTTAATTTTATTCACTCTCTACGATGGTAACGCCAACAGATCACGATACTCAGAGTGCGCGAGGGACACGAGTGACCGAGGACGGTCCGGCTACTCAGCTCAAACTGAGATACAGAAGGTAGAGGGGGGAATCCTTGGGGAAAAGTAGCAATCAGGAACGCAAAATAACATAATCGACACAAGATAGTAATTTGGCAAAATATTCACAATTTATTCAACTCCGTGACGACGCGTAAAGGTACAAGAAAGACATTAATGGGGATCGACGCAAACATTCGAGAACAAAATAATAAGATACGAGATTCGGTGAATTTTTAAGGATCGGTCACGATTTCAAACGATATAATACAAGTGACGGGTAGAATCTGGATAATGAAAATAATAGAACTGATCTGTCGCTTCGCATATTCGCACGCCTCACATTCGTTATTCGACACCCACGAATTGAGTGTCCCAGGTAAACGCAGGTAACACGTAACCAGCCGCGAGGGCCGTAGGTAAAGCGCAGGTAAAGTTCATCAGCCGCGAAGGCTGGAGGTACGATTAATCAGCCACGAGGGCTGTAGGTAAAAGGTAACCGGTAACAAGTACCGTAGGTAATGCGCAGGTAAAGTTCATCAGCCGCGAGGGCTGGAGGTACGATTAATCAGTCGCAAGGACTGTAGGTAAAGTTAATCAGTCGCGAGGACTGTAGGTACAATTAACCAGTCGCGAGGACTGTAGGTAAAATTCATCAGTCGCGAAGACTGGAGGTAAAATTAATCAGTCACGAAGACTGTAGGTAACGCGTAGGTACGAGGTCAACGGCGGCAAAGGCCGAAGGTAAAGTACTAGTGTGAGAAAATGCGAGCGACAAGGTAATGACGGACTGATAAATGATTTAAGTAATAGTTAACGTAATAAAAGGATAAGGTATCGGAAAACGGTAATACGTCGCACGTCGGTTAAACTACGAGAGAACAATAATACGCGATACAGAAGAAAGGAATGAAATATAAAAATAAACGCGAACGCAACTAACCGCCGTATAGTCCGTAGCGCGACAACAAGTACGAGAGAGAAAGCACGAAAACATCGCGCGACCGGGCGCGCTCGCTAGAGCCCTCGGCGCGTGCAAGGAGAGAGAGACAGAGGTACTCGAAATATATTGCGCGTTATATTCAACGCCTTCACAAAACGAAAAACTCAAAGGATATAATTCTAATAACGACAATTTTACGGAATTGAATGCACGAAATTATTGAACCAACTTGAAGGAATCGATTTGCCTAGTTGAGCGTTACTTTATCAAAATTCGAGACCCGGGAAGTATCGGCCGCAATCTCGCACGATACTTCGACTCGTAAGTCTCTCGAAACGCCATATAAATCTGAACTAAAACTCGGAACTAGATTCCGAAAAAGAAAACATGAAAAAGCTCAACAAGACGAACGATTCGGGGAGATAAAGAACGGACTTACCGAGGGATCCAACTCGCCGCACAAAGGAAAGGCTTGGTGGTGTTCGCCGGAACGCAGACTCGTCAGTACGGTGCTCGGAATTAGACTAATTGTGCGTGCGAGCGGTCCTCGGTGTTCGGCGCTCTCCCCACCACTCGGACCCAGCACCGCAGCGCTCACACGCCGGGCGCGAACTAGCGTTCGGCCTCCCGGCTCGCGTATTCGCGGTAAATTCAAAAGTGAAGCGCGTACGGAAATTACTTTCCGCACCGCTTTTACGCTATTCTTAATTGCACGATGTTCCTCGCTGCTCTCGCCTCTTCCGCCCACGTGAAACGCTCCTCCCGACTAAATGGCTGTGATCCGAGCGCCTTTCCTCTTGGGGATCCGGCGGGCATCTCTGAAAAGGCAGAGGGGAGGCCTCCCTCATGACTCCAGACGTCATGAAATCACGGTGGGCCCACGACGATAAGCCACCAGGCAATTGCAGCACCTCTCCTCCAGGAAACTCCCCCGAACCCCACCGACCGAGGCGCCGTATTGCACGGACCGTGGCACCCGAATTCACAGCTGTGCGGACGGTGCAACTCTCGGTTGCTACGGCGGGAGAGGCACGGGCGGCGTTCAACGGATGGCCTATGCCAGCGTGTCCTCTCAGCCGTCCGCAGGTCGAGAGTGATGTTCGAAGCTCGAAGACGAGGTGAGAAGAGTGCTCCCCGCGGGCGAGATCGGGTTGAACAGCGAGGTAGTGCGGGAGGTATAAATTAGCGATGCGCTCGGTCCAGCGTGGCGGAGGCAGGGCCAAACCTCGGAAACTACAGTAGATTTCTGAAATATTGTAATCAAGGTAACTCACGAAAACTGAACTCTTTCTCTCTCTTCCCAACACGGGCCGGGAATAGGTAAAACAAAAGGTAATTGTCGCGCAACAGATAATAGGCGCGAATTCTTAAAATAAATCTTAACATTACGTAGCGGTGAGTCTCGTTCCGAACAGCGCCCGACGAGTCGCAGTGGCGTCCAAATGGGCCGCAAACCCGGTCCACTGGTCGACACGGTTCGTACGAGTGGCGGGGCAAAATGTCACGTCACAAACCTCCACCCCAGAATTTGCTTGTCTCGGTGATGGGTGACACTCGACGATGTCGGCGATGGGTGGTGGGCGATGTTGTGCTTCCTTCGGGTGACTTCTCTCGGTGCCCACTCGCACGAACGTGTCTCCCGGCTTCCCGAATGGCCAAGTGCGTTTGATCTGAAACAAAGTTGGCTCCCTCGGCTCGTCCTCCACGGAGCCCAGATTTTACCAGTCCTCCACGCCTTACGCGTGCTCCATCTCCACATTAATTTGGTTCAATACGACAAAGAAGAAAAAAAAAAAAAGAAGGAACTCAATACGTTCTCGGACTCCAGCAGAAGGCGGAGCCCCCAAGAACAAAACGGAACATAAGTCCACAGAGGCTCTACTAAAATCTCAACTCCACTTAGCTTAGCTCGAAGCAAACTCCGCTCCGAATATCGCGGAACTGCTCCGCGAGAACAGATACTGACAGGCATAAGGTGTAACATGCAATAACAACATTAACTCGATCGTTTTCGAAATTTTTAATAAATCATTCTCAACGTAAGGCGTAAATAAAGGCATGGCACTCTTGGCAGGTAACAGGTTCACGACGTGAAACGCACAAGTAAAGAAGGTAAAACAAAATCACAAGGTAACTTAATTAGAGCCCGAGGGCTCAGTCTATAAGACTGTAATAACGTCGCTAGGAAAACAAAACAAAAGGAAACAAAAAGAAAACTGACTCTGCCTGCCAAAGAACTGGAAAAGAACTATCTGAACAACTTTCAGAAAAGGAAAGAAAAGGAAAAAAAAAATATGTAGAATGATTGGGTGCAGGTTCGAGTGACGCGGTTAGGTGCTGAAACGCTGGTTGGGGGGTAATGTCGAGGTACGGGGAGTGAGGTAACAGGTCAACGACGCTAGGTAGTGGCGACAGGTACTGAGGTAAGACGCGTCGGAGGGACATGCGAAGCTGTGGAATGTAAAGCTCACTAGAAAGAACAGTTAAGCACAGAGCAAACAAGCGGGCAGGGTGGCGACAAAGCTAGGTCCGGGAGTGTGAAGAAGGAAGCGAAGTGAGGACGCAAAAGGTTGGGGTGTGTCAATGCTATTGAGACACTGGCTCGGTCAATTCACGTAGGGCTTGAGGTCCTGCACGTGAATTTTCCCACTCCAGGTCCCTTCCAAATTCGACAGTTCCATGACCACCGGAGAAATTTTTCTCCGAATGATAAAGGGGCCATGGAATTTGGTGGCTAGTTTAGCGGCCACGTGTTGAGTCGCCGATGACAAGACATGTTGCTTTTTTAACACTAAGTCGTCTACCCGATAATCGCGGTCGCGGTGTTTGCGATTGTAATAAAGAGCTTGTCGTTCCTGAGCCTCGGTAATCGCGATTCGGGCGAGTCGGCGCACGGTTTCCAATTGTTTCATGCGTTCGACCCAGGATTGAGGTGTGTGAGATTCGGTCCCCGGCCCTTCCGGGAGTAGACGATGCGGGGGCTTCGGTTCGCGCCCGTAATTCAAGTAGGCCGGGCTCGCCTGAATGGACGTATGATAAGCGGTATTATACGCGAAACGGAGGGCAGGTAAGTGTACGTCCCACTCGCGATGGTCCGGACCGAGGTATGAAACTATCATACTCTTGATGACTCTATTAACCCGTTCGACGGGATTTGCCTGGGGGTGATACGGGGCGATAGTCTGGTGTCGGACGCCTAACCGTTCGGTTAGCGCTCGGATATCGCGGTTGACGAATTCGGTTCCGTTATCTGTGAGGAAAATGCGAGGGTGACCCCAGCGACACGCGATTTCGTTTTCGACAACCTCCGCGATTTTCTTACCGGTAGCTTTCCGGAGGGGGATTATTTCGATCCATTTCGTGAACAAATCCTGGAGAACGAGGACGTAGGTAAAACCGCTTTTACTGGTAGGTAAGGGGCCCATGACATCTCCGGCAACTATATCCCACGGTTGCTCTAGAATTCGTTTTCCCATAAGACCGACGGGAGTGGCTTGCTCTACCTTACACCGCTGGCACACGGCGCACCTACGAACGTACTTGACAACATCGCGGAACATATTCGGCCAGTAATACCGAAGACTGAGACGGTGGAATGTCTTCTCAACGCCCAGGTGACCGGCTTGCGGAACATCGTGGGAGTTGAACAACGCTTGTTGCCGACGTTCGAACGGTAATACGAGTTTCCACGCCTCCAGGTCAACGACCTCGAGGGCTGGAAATCGTGGGGGACGATGGTGGTAAAGGCGATCGTCTTCGCAACGCCAATCAGGATATTGGTCCGGCGCTCTGCGGACGGCGCGGAATTTGCGGTTGTACCACCGGTCTTGACTTTCGAGGGGAGGTAGGAGCAGGGCACACGAATCCTCGGGGATGCGGGAAAGGGCGTCAGGCACATGATGCAACGCACCTTTCCGATGAATAATCTGGTAGTTATACTCCTGGAGCTCCAGGGCCCAGCGTCCTAAACGACCGGAGGGATTTTTGAGATTATGCAACCACCGTAGGCTGGAGTGGTCGGTTATCACGGTGAAATAATAACCTTCCAGGTAGCAGCGGAATTTCCGTACCGCCCAAATAACGGCGAGGCATTCTTGTTCGGTGGTCGTATAATTTCTTTCGGCGGCGATCAGCGCGCGACTCGCATAGGCGATTACGTGCTCCACGCCGTCGACGGTCTGTGTTAAGACGGCGCCCAAGCCTACGCTACTGGCGTCGGTTTGCAGAACGAAAGGTAACTCAAAATCGGGGCAACTTAAGGTAGGTGAGGTAGATAGACGCTCGCGAATCTCTCGGAAGGCTTCGCGCTGAGGGGCTTCCCAGGACCAGGTGGCTGTCTTCTTCAATAGAGAAGTGAGCGGGTTGGCTAGCGTCGCGAAAGCCGGGATGAATCGACGATACCACGATGCCATGCCGAGAAAACGACGAAGTTGTTTGATATTTCGCGGCGCCGGATAATTGACTACGGGCGCGACTCTCTCCGGGTCGATTTGTAGACCGTCGCGATTCACTAAGAAGCCAAGGTATTTCACTTCCGACCGACAGAACTCACTTTTATCGGGGTTGATGGTTAAACCCGCATTTCGAATTTTGGTCAACACGCGGCGTAGCCATTCTAGGTGTTCTTCGAATGTGGCAGTTACGATAATTATGTCATCGAGATACACATAAACGTGGGGTTGCATTTCAGGACCGATAAGGCGATCGAGCAACCGTTGGAATGTGGCCGGCGCGTTGGTTAATCCAAACGGCATGCGACGAAATTGGAACAAACCCATTCCCGGGACGGTAAAAGCTGTGATTTCGCGACTTTTCTCTGCTAGCGGGATTTGAAAATACGCCTGGCTGAGGTCGAGGGTGGTAATATAATTTGCTTGCCGCAGCCGATCTAAAATGCTATTCATCAAGGGTATCGGGTACGCGTCCTTTTTAGTCACTTCGTTGACCTTTCGAAAGTCAAGACAGAATCGCAACTTCCCGTTGGGCTTTTTGACCATGACTATGGGGCTAGACCAATCACTGACGGACGGTTCTATAATTTCGTCCGCGAGCATCTCTCGAACCGCCTCGTGAATCGCCTTCTCGATGGCTGGTGAGACGGCGTAGTAACGCTGTTTGATCGCGGTATGCCCTCCCACGTCAATGTGGTGTTCTGTCAGGGAAGTGCAGCCTGGTTTTTCGGGAGGTTTCGGTATTTCCTGGCTCACGAGAGTTTTTAGGGTAGTGTCTTGGTCGGGTGTGAGAATCTGTAGCCCGCCGCAAAGGTAATGGACTGTAGATGGGCTCATTTGGGCTTCGAAGGCGTATACGCGTTGAGGTTCGAGCCAACTGAACCATTTTCCGCTCGCGAAGTCGACAACCCAGTGGCCCGCTCGCATGAAGTCGAGGCCCAAGATACAAGGTAACACCAAGGCAGGTAACAGGTACGCGGTCAAACGGAAAGGACGACCGTTTAGGTAAATGACGGGGTTGACGACCTCACTCGCGATGGCTTTTTGACCGCCAGCCATCTCCACGCCGCGAGGGCGGCAGCGCTCCCTCGGGATGCCCAGGTTGTCGACCCATTGGATCGCGAGGGGGCCGAAAAACGTGCGACTTGAACCGGAATCGAATAGTGCTCTCACCGGGTGGCCTTGGAGAGTGAACGTCACGAAAAACGCGGTGGGGCTTTCTTCCGTTTGGACGGTACCGCACCGGATAGTTTCGGCGTCCCGTGGCGAGGTATTAGGTAAAACGGGAGGCAACGCGTCCTTCGAATGCGAGGAGGTACGGGGTAATTCGCGAGGTAGCGCGTCATTCGAATGCGAGGAGGTACGAGGTAAGTCGCGAGACGCGGCAGGTAATTCGCGAGACGCAGCAGGTAATTCGCGAGGTGGCTCGTCATCCGAATGCAAGAAGGTACAAGGTAATTCGCGAGACGCAGCAGGTGTTTCGCGAGGTAAACTGACGATTTCGGCGGGTTCCACTAAAATATGTCCCGGACCCGCCTTCAGCGGTTTCCCGCACACGAGCATTCGGTTGATTTTTGGCCTCGGCGCCCGCAGCGGTAACAAAATACGACTCGAGCTTCTCCGCATGCATTAAACCGGTGTCCGGGTTTTCCGCAATTCCAGCAAGTAGGTGGTCGCGGTTGGGCTGCGGCGTTGCTCGGGGCAGGGTTGTTTCCGCCAGGAGAAGGCATCGCATCGAGGAACGGGTTTAATGAACGTAGTGGTTCCGCGGTAGCGTTGAGTTTCGGCGCGGTTCCGGTAGTCGCGTTGGATACTGTCTTACGTCGTCTTCGGGGAGGATTCGGGGCTTGTTGCGCGGCGTTTACGCTCTCGAGAACTGGGGTCGAGTCCGAGTCGTTTGACTCGTTCGATTCGGGGGTCCTTTCGGCAGACGTTTCGTTCCCGCCGTCTAGCTCTGGCCACGTTTCTACCGCCGCGAATAATTTGCGGCCGGGGTTGTTAGGGAAGGTTTTAGAGCCGCGATAGGCCAGTTCCGGACACAGAGACTGGTTCGGAGCTGGTGGGGCGCGATAGGTGCGCGAGACGGCAAAACTTTTCTCTACCCGGACGGCGATATGCTCGAACGAATCGAAGTCAAATAAATCGTCCCGGTGGATAGCGATATGAAGTCGCGGGATCAAGTTACGGTGCGCGTACTGGACCTGCTCTGACTCGCTCCAGGGAGGTTGGAGACGATTAAATAATCCCCGAAGGCATGTTAGGTAGTCCGCGACTGGCTCGTCTAATCCTTGGGTCCTACGCATAATTTCTTCCCGAAGCGCATATTGGTAGTCGGGGTCCCCGAAACGCAAACGACAAGCGGACGCGAATTCCGCCCAGGTATTCCAGCGATCGTGGTCGTTTCGGAACCACTGAAGGGCGACCCCATTTAGGAAGAAGGGAATGCAGCGGATTAAATCGGTGTCTGATACCGGTACGAGGGCGCGGCCCTCCGAGATACGCGTGAGAAAAGTGTCGACATCTTCCCCCCGTTTCCCAGAGAAAGAGATGTTCCATTTTCTCATCAGGTGTAATACCGCGGACGGAGAGATCGGTGCACGCGAGTGAGAATACTCCGTAGTTACACGCGGAGGCGGCTCATATACTGACCTGGGTTCGTTAACCGTTGGGGTGGCATAATGGTGAGGAGGTCCTCGTCCGCCTTGGAAATGTTCACTGGTACCCGTTAGTGGATCGTGACCGGGGTGGATTCCGGGCTGGTTCGGGCCTCTAGAGCGATCGGTGCGTGGGCGGGCGCCCGTTGGCCTGGGCGGCGTATTCGTGGGAAGTCCCGTCCACGGTTGATGGTTTAGGGGGCCGGGACCGAGATTCGGGCCGTGGTGGAGTACCCTCGACCAGATCTCCGGGTGGCCGGGTTGTTCCGGCCCGCGTGGAGGTTCGAACGGTCCGCCACTCGCTCCCATGGCCGTCATGACCGGCCCTTGGAAACTGCCCGTGATTCGGGTGGTGTCCCCGGGCCAGGCATAGGACAAGCTCGATCCGTCCTCGGGTGGCAAGGTATGCCCCATACCGGAGTCATATCCAGCCGCGCCGCAGACGGGCGGGGCGTCACGTACACGCGGGTCGACCTCGAATGCCCCCTTTTCGCCCCCCTCAGCGCCCACTGGCGGAGGAGACGAAGTACGTTGCGGGCCCTCACCGAATTTCGGTGAACCGTCCCGGTTCCCTTCTGGCATGATGGCACGCAACCGGGTGTACGCGGTACGAAACGGCTAAGCGCGAGTCGGAACGACGCAGCGATTTTCGACGCGGATCGGTTCCGGGTCGGATACGAAGGAAACTGAGCTGTGCGAGCTCGCGAAACCTCCAGGTAATCAAGTCACAAAACGAAAGGTATTTCCGACACAGATAACGGGGCCAATAGATCTCCCGAGATACACCGCGTCGCGAGTTCGCGAATTCGAGTTTGCGCCGCAGGATCGACCGATTAAATGAGGCAAATAACGGAAGAGCCAGGTAAGAGTTTGACTTCGAAAGGTAATAGGCGCGGGGTTGAATCCGAAGGTAACTCGAATTTGGACGAATCCAGATTCGGCAGGTAATAGGTAAGGATTCAACTCCGCGAGGTAACTGGTAAGAATTTGAATCCGATGAACAGGTAAGGATTCAGATTCCTAAGGTAATATATACGAAATCAAACTCGTCGCGTTGGAGAAAACCGAAGCAACAGCAAATTAAAGACGAATTAGTGGAGACGGAAAGCGACGCGTAATTCGTCAGGTACAAGGTAAACAGATCTTATAGGTGCGGGGCTTGCTCGAATTCCCGGTACTTCCGCCAAAGGCCAAACCCACAGACTCGTGAAAAGGAGTCACGGCTCAACTCGGGCGGCAATGCGCGGTACGTTAGCGCCAAGGGGAATTAAATGTTCCGAAATAAATACCGGAGCGCGAAAGATGAGTCGATTATTCGAAATGCAGTTAATAATACGAGTACACGGGTTAACGATCGGGATCGATTAGTGATTGAACCGTTCACTGACGCGGATACTCGACGAATGGCGCTTGTCGGCTGAGTCGACCAGGTGGCTCCCCCCTCGCTCGGTGTCGGTGATAAGTGGGGATAATCCGTGAATCGTCCGATTTCCAAAAAAATTATTTTTCGCAGTTCGACACGGTCGACGTAAATACCGGATTAACGTTTTTGCGAGAGATGACGGATTATCGCGATAATATCCCGTTACTGACACAGCTCACGCGTGGATGATTTTGAGTCCTCTAAACGGAACAATAGAGGCACTGTTTACATGGTTGGGCGGGGCTAACTGCCGATCTCGTACGTTCAGGCGGCACGAGTTCTTGGTATCGGGCTTATGCCCTCGTTCGCGATGCGAATGTTGACTTTCCGGGGGGGCTAACTGCCAACAACGTAGGCTTCTACACTACGCATTAGAAACGTTGGTCTTATGCCCTCTTACGCGAGGCGACAGTACGGGGCAACCGGTCGAGTCAAATCCAAAACAATTCGACCAAGCCAATACGTTCACCGATGACACAAGGGATTAGGAGAGGTAAATGATATAGTACACAAGCACAAGAAATACGCAGAATTTCTTACGACTAGGAAACACGATATTTAAACAAAGCACAGGTTAAGCGGCACAATAGAGGTACTGAGGCAGAAGCGGTGAGAGAAAAAAAATGTAAATAAGGCGAGAAGTTAATACGGCTGGTAGCGTACCAGGTCAATACAAAGTGCGTACAAAAGAAATCGCAATAATATTTCGTCCGAAAAATATATCGTAGTCACACGAGAGGTAAAAGGGAAAAACAAATTTTATTTGGTCACACCACAATAATAACGCCTCTGTTCTCGGGAGTGTCCGCTAAACACAATAATACGAAATATTCCGAGAAGTCAGAATAAGAAACAAAAGATCAAAATATCTCAAGATCTCCCAGCACGTCGAGGTCTCTATATCGCAAAAAAAATGTTTCCAAACGCAACGCCAAAATAGATCGACATTTCTCGACGCGGGCTAAACGGATCCACGGCGTAATGGTTACCGAAAATATATCGCAGCGAAAAACGCGAAACACGAAATACGGAATCAAAATTCAACATTACAACATTCTGGATCCTAATAAATTACTACTTTTCGGGCCCCACGTTGGGCGCCATTTGTAACGCAATTTTCCCCGCGAGGGTACGATTGGTCCCTTCTCGGCTCACCCGTCTCGTCGGCTCGCACGACTCTCCGGCCACGAGAGTGAATTGGGCGCCAGGTACGAAGTACCGCCGATTACTCGACTTTAATTTTATTCACTCTCTACGATGGTAACGCCAACAGATCACGATACTCAGAGTGCGCGAGGGACACGAGTGACCGAGGACGGTCCGGCTACTCAGCTCAAACTGAGATACAGAAGGTAGAGGGGGGAATCCTTGGGGAAAAGTAGCAATCAGGAACGCAAAATAACATAATCGACACAAGATAGTAATTTGGCAAAATATTCACAATTTATTCAACTCCGTGACGACGCGTAAAGGTACAAGAAAGACATTAATGGGGATCGACGCAAACATTCGAGAACAAAATAATAAGATACGAGATTCGGTGAATTTTTAAGGATCGGTCACGATTTCAAACGATATAATACAAGTGACGGGTAGAATCTGGATAATGAAAATAATAGAACTGATCTGTCGCTTCGCATATTCGCACGCCTCACATTCGTTATTCGACACCCACGAATTGAGTGTCCCAGGTAAACGCAGGTAACACGTAACCAGCCGCGAGGGCCGTAGGTAAAGCGCAGGTAAAGTTCATCAGCCGCGAAGGCTGGAGGTACGATTAATCAGCCACGAGGGCTGTAGGTAAAAGGTAACCGGTAACAAGTACCGTAGGTAATGCGCAGGTAAAGTTCATCAGCCGCGAGGGCTGGAGGTACGATTAATCAGTCGCAAGGACTGTAGGTAAAGTTAATCAGTCGCGAGGACTGTAGGTACAATTAACCAGTCGCGAGGACTGTAGGTAAAATTCATCAGTCGCGAAGACTGGAGGTAAAATTAATCAGTCACGAAGACTGTAGGTAACGCGTAGGTACGAGGTCAACGGCGGCAAAGGCCGAAGGTAAAGTACTAGTGTGAGAAAATGCGAGCGACAAGGTAATGACGGACTGATAAATGATTTAAGTAATAGTTAACGTAATAAAAGGATAAGGTATCGGAAAACGGTAATACGTCGCACGTCGGTTAAACTACGAGAGAACAATAATACGCGATACAGAAGAAAGGAATGAAATATAAAAATAAACGCGAACGCAACTAACCGCCGTATAGTCCGTAGCGCGACAACAAGTACGAGAGAGAAAGCACGAAAACATCGCGCGACCGGGCGCGCTCGCTAGAGCCCTCGGCGCGTGCAAGGAGAGAGAGACAGAGGTACTCGAAATATATTGCGCGTTATATTCAACGCCTTCACAAAACGAAAAACTCAAAGGATATAATTCTAATAACGACAATTTTACGGAATTGAATGCACGAAATTATTGAACCAACTTGAAGGAATCGATTTGCCTAGTTGAGCGTTACTTTATCAAAATTCGAGACCCGGGAAGTATCGGCCGCAATCTCGCACGATACTTCGACTCGTAAGTCTCTCGAAACGCCATATAAATCTGAACTAAAACTCGGAACTAGATTCCGAAAAAGAAAACATGAAAAAGCTCAACAAGACGAACGATTCGGGGAGATAAAGAACGGACTTACCGAGGGATCCAACTCGCCGCACAAAGGAAAGGCTTGGTGGTGTTCGCCGGAACGCAGACTCGTCAGTACGGTGCTCGGAATTAGACTAATTGTGCGTGCGAGCGGTCCTCGGTGTTCGGCGCTCTCCCCACCACTCGGACCCAGCACCGCAGCGCTCACACGCCGGGCGCGAACTAGCGTTCGGCCTCCCGGCTCGCGTATTCGCGGTAAATTCAAAAGTGAAGCGCGTACGGAAATTACTTTCCGCACCGCTTTTACGCTATTCTTAATTGCACGATGTTCCTCGCTGCTCTCGCCTCTTCCGCCCACGTGAAACGCTCCTCCCGACTAAATGGCTGTGATCCGAGCGCCTTTCCTCTTGGGGATCCGGCGGGCATCTCTGAAAAGGCAGAGGGGAGGCCTCCCTCATGACTCCAGACGTCATGAAATCACGGTGGGCCCACGACGATAAGCCACCAGGCAATTGCAGCACCTCTCCTCCAGGAAACTCCCCCGAACCCCACCGACCGAGGCGCCGTATTGCACGGACCGTGGCACCCGAATTCACAGCTGTGCGGACGGTGCAACTCTCGGTTGCTACGGCGGGAGAGGCACGGGCGGCGTTCAACGGATGGCCTATGCCAGCGTGTCCTCTCAGCCGTCCGCAGGTCGAGAGTGATGTTCGAAGCTCGAAGACGAGGTGAGAAGAGTGCTCCCCGCGGGCGAGATCGGGTTGAACAGCGAGGTAGTGCGGGAGGTATAAATTAGCGATGCGCTCGGTCCAGCGTGGCGGAGGCAGGGCCAAACCTCGGAAACTACAGTAGATTTCTGAAATATTGTAATCAAGGTAACTCACGAAAACTGAACTCTTTCTCTCTCTTCCCAACACGGGCCGGGAATAGGTAAAACAAAAGGTAATTGTCGCGCAACAGATAATAGGCGCGAATTCTTAAAATAAATCTTAACATTACGTAGCGGTGAGTCTCGTTCCGAACAGCGCCCGACGAGTCGCAGTGGCGTCCAAATGGGCCGCAAACCCGGTCCACTGGTCGACACGGTTCGTACGAGTGGCGGGGCAAAATGTCACGTCACAGAACGTTCCGAAACGACATCACTCGATTGTATGTTATGATCTCGACTTGCACGTCGGAAAGCCGTTCTGTTCGAAATGTCTGTGAATGTTGTTAAATTGTATCGATTCACACAAAAGTGCATCGGTTATCTCCAATTTTCACGTTTCTGAACGTTCGGAAACGACATCACACGATTGTAAGGTGTGATCGCGATTCGCACATAGGAAAGCGATTCAGAACGAAATGTCAGTGAATCTGGTTAATTTGTTTCGATTCACACAAAAGTGTATCGGTGATCTCCAATTTTCACGTTTATGATGGTTCGGAAACGACATCACTCGATTGTAGGTTATGATCTCGATTCGCACATCGGAAAGCGATTCAGAACGAAATGTCAGTGAATCTGGTTAATTTGTGTCGATTCACACAAAAGTGTATCGGTGATGTCCTATTTACACGTTTATGAACGTTCGGAATCGACATCACTCGATTGTAAGTTGTGATCTCGAATCGCACGTCGGAAATCTGTTCTGTTCGAAATGTCAGTGAATGTTGTTAATTTCTATCGATTCATACAAAAGTGTATCGGTGATCACCAATTTTCATGTTTATGCACGTTCGGATACGACATAACTCGATTGTAAGTAATGATCTCGAATCGCACGTCGGAAAGCTGCACTTTTCGAAATGTCAGTGAATGTTGTTAAATTGTATCGATTCACACAATAGTGTATCGGTGAACTCCAATTTTCACGTTTATGATGGTTCGGAAACGACATCACTCGATTGTAAGTTATGATCTCGATTCGCACATCGGAAAGCGATTCAGAAAGAAATGTGTCAGTGAATCTGGTTAATTTGTGTCGATTCACACAAAAGTGTATCGGTGATCTCTAATTTTCACGTTTATGAACGTTCCGAAACGACATCACTCGATTGTATGTTATGATCTCGACTTGCACGTCGGAAAGCCGTTCTTTTCGAAATGTCTGTGAATGTTGTTAAATTGTATCGATTCACACAAAAGTGCATCGGTTATCTCCAATTTTCACGTCTCTGAACGTTAGGAAACGACATCACACGATTGTAAGGTGTGATCGCGATTCGCACATAGGAAAGCGATTCAGAACGAAATGTCAGTGAATCTGGTTAATTTGTGTCGATTCACACAAAAGTGTATCTGTGATCACCAATTTTCATGTTTTTGAACGTTCGGAAACGACATCACTCGATTGTAAGGTATGATCTCGAATCGCACGTCGGAAAGCGATGCTAGTCGAAATGTCAGTGAATCTTGTCGATTTGTTACGCATCTCGCCAAAGTCTATCGGTGATCACCAATTTTCATGTTTATGAACGTTCGGATACGACATAACTCGATTGTAAGTAATGATCTCGAATCGCACGTCGGAAAGCTGCTCTTTTCGAAATGTCAGTGAATGTTGTTAAATTGTATCAATTCACACAAAAGTGTATCGGTGATCTCCAATTTACACGTTTATGATGGTTCGGAAACGACATCACTCGATTGTAAGTTATGATCTTGATTCGCACATCGGAAAGCGATTCAGAATGAAATGTCAGTGAATCTGGTTAATTTGTGTCGATTCACACAAAAGTGTATCGGTAATCTCCAATTTTCACGTTTATGAACGTTCGGAAACGACATCACTCGTTTGTAAGTTATGATCTCGAATCGCACGTTGGAAAGCTGTTCTGTTCGAATTGTCAGTGAATCTTGATAATTTGTAACGATTCACACAAAAGTTTATTTGTGATCACCAATTTTCATATTTGTGAACGTTCAGAACCGACATCGTTCGAATGTCAGTTCCGGTCTCGAATCGCATTTCGGATTGCGATTCTGATAGAAATGTCGGAAAAAATTGTTGATTCGTAACGATTAACACACAAGATTATCGCTGATTACTTACTTTCATGTTTATGAAAGATTGGAAACGTTGACCGATAAACGTCACATATCAACAATTTTACAGACATTTAGTATCGCAATCCGAAGGGCCATTTGAGATCTGAACTGACAATCGAGCGATGAAAACGTTCCCGAACTTTCATAAACATGAAGATTGGTGATCACCAATAAAATTTTTGTTCAATTCATGACCAATTAACAATATCCAATGACATTTCGATTCGAGATCATAAATTACAATCGAGTGATATCATTTCCGAACGTTCATAAACATGAAAATTGGTGATCACCGATACACTTTTGTGTGAATTGATAAAAATTAACAAGATTCACTGACATTTCGAACAGAACAGCTTTCCCACGTGCGATCCGAGATCATAACTTACAATCGAGTGATGTCATTTCCGAACGTTCATAAACGTGAAAATTGGTGATCACCGATACACTTTTGTGTGAATCGAAACAATTTAACAACATTCACTGACATTTCGAACAGAACAGCTTTCCGACGTGTGATCGGAGATCATAACTTACAATCGAGTGATGTCGTTTCCGAACGTTCATAAACATGAAGAACGGTGATCACCGATAGATTTTTGTGTGAATCGACTCAAATTAACCAGATTCACTGACATTTCGTTCTGAATCGCTTTCCGATGTGCTAATCGCGATCACAGCTTACAATCGAGTGGTGTAGTTTCCAAACGTTCATAAACGTGAAAATTGAAGATCACAGATACACTTTTGTATGAATCGATAGAAATTAACAAGATTCACTGACATTTCGAACAGAACAGCTTTCCGACGTGCGATCCGAGATCATAACTTACAATCGAGTGATGTCATTTCCGAACGTTCATAAACGTGAAAATTGGTGATCACCGATACACTTTTGTGTGAATCGATACAATTTAACAACATTCACTGACATTTCGAACAGCACAGCTTTCCGACGTGCGATCCGAGATCATAACTTACAATCGAGTGATGTAGTTTCCGAACGTTCATAAACGTGAAAATTGGAGATCACCGATACACTTTTGTGTGAATCGACACAAATTAACCAGATTCACTGATATTTCGTTCTGAACCGCATTCCGATGTACGAATCGCGATCACACTTTACAATCAAGTGATGACGTTTCCGAACGTTCATAAACGTGAAAATTGGTTATCACCGATACACTTTTGTGTGAATCAATACAATTTAACAACATTCACTGACATTTCGACCAGCATCGCTTTCCGACGTGCGATTCGAGATTATTACACGTCGCAAAGCGTTTCAGAACGAAATGTCAGTGTACCTTGTTAATTTGTATCGATTCACCCAAAAGTGTATCGGTGATCACCAATTTTCACGTTTATGAACGTTCCGAAACGACATCACTCGATTGTATGTTATGATCTCGACTTGCACGTCGGAAAGCCGTTCTGTTCGAAATGTCTGTGAATGTTGTTAAATTGTATCGATTCACACAAGTGCATCGGTTATCTCCAATTTTCACGTTTCTGAACGTTCGGAAACGACATCACACGATTGTAAGGTGTGATCGCGATTCGCACATAGGAAAGCGATTCAGAACGAAATGTCAGTGAATCTGGTTAATTTGTTTCGATTCACACAAAAGTGTATCGGTGATCTCCAATTTTCACGTTTATGATGGTTCGGAAACGACATCACTCGATTGTAGGTTATGATCTCGATTCGCACATCGGAAAGCGATTCAGAACGAAATGTCAGTGAATCTGGTTAATTTGTGTCGATTCACACAAAAGTGTATCGGTGATGTCCTATTTACACGTTTATGAACGTTCGGAATCGACATCACTCGATTGTAAGTTGTGATCTCGAATCGCACGTCGGAAATCTGTTCTGTTCGAAATGTCAGTGAATGTTGTTAATTTCTATCGATTCATACAAAAGTGTATCGGTGATCACCAATTTTCATGTTTATGCACGTTCGGATACGACATAACTCGATTGTAAGTAATGATCTCGAATCGCACGTCGGAAAGCTGCACTTTTCGAAATGTCAGTGAATGTTGTTAAATTGTATCGATTCACACAATAGTGTATCGGTGAACTCCAATTTTCACGTTTATGATGGTTCGGAAACGACATCACTCGATTGTAATGTTACGTCGTGTGGTTTAATGCCCGGATTTTTAGAGAGAGAGACAAATTATCTAACGAAATACTGACAATACGATTCACGGCTACGGACGGTAAGAGAGAAACTTTTTAGAGCGGGCCGCTTGGTACGACAGGGATTTGCCCTGGTCGCGGTTGGTTAGTTTACCGACTGTTGGAAATGTGGAACTCTACTTGACCGATTGGATTGATACAGACTGGATTACCGTCAGCAGTATGCTCGATGGTCGGCAACCGGAAGAATTTATTTGCCCAGGAAAATCATACACGGGGTACGACGCGTAGACTTATTTTAGATCTCGTATTTGAGAAGGTGAGATTTTCCCCCTCAGGACCGAAACCTATGCTCGTGAAATATTTACCGGATGACCTTTTCAGAATAAAAATAAAATAAAACTCACTTACCGTTTAGTTATTCTTCGACGGATGAGTTAATCGATTGTTATTACTTCGATGTCGATTGGTGTTGATGGTCGGGAAACGGTCGATGCCCCCGAGATGTTTCCACAATCGGGATGGTATTCTTCTCGTTGAGTGAAGATCGATGAACCGACCAACCGTCCCAATGAGTATGGCGAATTAGCGTCGATAATGAAGATGCTCTTCCGAACGATAACGTCGGAAACGACGCGAATTTTACTCGGACCCGATTTTAACACCAAATTATAAATAATATCGTTCGGATATTCGACACCAGAGTTTTCAGATAGCTGTGAGTGTTGAGTGGCTTTGCACAACGTTTTCACCCACGATTTATTATTACCACGGTTAAGAGCGGGTCTATTACAGGCACGTGCGATAGCCCGGCGGATTTGAAATTTAACGCCTCCTCGACGTCTAGGCATAATAAGAGAATTTCATAATTAAATTTATATTTCGATAATTAATTCAAGTTTGTTTAAAGGATAGAAAAAAGGAAGAAATCTCGTTGACGTGCCAAATTCTCCAGCACAGAACAATGAGAAAGAGAGAGAGAGATAGAAATCTCGTTGGCGTGCCAAATTCTCCAGCACAGAACAATGAGAGAGAGAGAGAGAGAGATAGAAATATGTATCGGCGTGCCAAATTCTCCAGCACAGAACGATACAAATAAAAGAATTAAAATACGATCTAACGTGCCTGAGTCTAGCACAAAAAGAATCGTATGGAAAAACTTGAATTAATTATTCAACTGCGAGATTGAATGAAAGAAGTATGCCAGATTATAAAAGAAATGAATCCGCAGGTTTATCGCTGAATTAAGGCACGAAAATGAAATTAAATAATGCCACGTTTTAAAGAATTTACGGTGTTAGATAAAAGAGAGAATGAAATTAATAAATTCGTTCAGTAATGAACACGAGGTTTTGTAAAACATGAAGTTGAGACTCTAGTTAATCTTGATGAAAATAACTCGTGAAAATTTATAATTCGAGAAAAATAATTAGACTCGATTTTATCGAATTGAGAAATATTAATTCTCGAGGAAAAGAATGGAAAAATCACTCGAAGAAAATTGATGATAATAATTCGCGAGTTTCGGTGAAAAATACTCGAACGAAAGAAATGATTTCGAATTATCGCGAGTTTCGGTGGAAATTACTCAACGGAAATAAATTGTTAATTAATCGCGAGATTCGGTGGAAATTACTCAACGGAAATAAATTGTTAATTAATCGCGAGATTCGGTGGAAATTACTCAACGAGGGTTTAAGGATGATTTGAATAATTATTTTAAACACTTTTCACCCTTTTTACACTTATGTATTGTTACAAACTTTTAAGTTGCGATGTTACAAAATTAAAATAAACTTGTACGATTAACTTGTACGAAAAAGAACTTTAAAAACTTATTAAAAACTTTTCGATTTTCAGCTGCTCTGCGGGAGTATCCGTGCTCGCTCTCGGCCGGAGTTCGACTGGCTAGCTGTGGAGAGATTCGAGAACTGATGAGTGCGGCGCGCCTGCGCTCTTAAATAGCAGCGTCCCGTTGGAGTATCGGTGAGGCCGGGCGTCTCGGTGTTGGTTGGCGCACACAAATAAAGTGAGTATCCGTGACTCTTATATACTGTTTCTATATACTTTATAAATTCGTTTAACTCGTAATTATTGATTATTTAAAACCAGTTTAATTAATCATTAATTTTACATTTATTTTCAGCTTAATTTTAAGGTAAGTACATTTCGTTATATTTTATTTATCAATAATTAATTAACTTCAGTTAAATAATTATTGATTTTACATTCTTATTTACTATTCATTGTAAGATTATTATCTCATTATTGTTTCTAGGTTTTCTCTGGATACAACGGGTGTGTAAGTATATTTAATATCTTCTTATAACAATTAATTGGTTGTTTATTAATTAATTACGAATCGATGCTTATTTTATTGATTGATTGCCATTTTCTATTTTCAGGTTCTTCTGGATCCAACGGCGAGTAAATTTCGGGTTGGTAAGTACAATTATTGTTTATTTAATTAATTATTTTGTTGTTTTATAAATATTATTTTGTTCGCAGGATCTCTACGGGTGTTTACAATGGTTTGGACGGTGCGCAGCGAAGTTTTATCGGTAAGTGTGCTTTTCTACATATTTTCTTTTATCGTTTAACATTTGACGATTAATTTTTCTGTGCGTTTTTCAGGAAATTTTGTACAGCGTTTTGACGAGGACTGTCACATCTGGCACGTGCGTGACTTCGCCTAAGAGACTCTTGAGAAGTTTTTTTCTAGAGTCCTTTCCTTTCGCTGGGAAAAACCCTCGAAAAAATTGGAAAGAAAGGGTCATAAAAAAAAAGGACTCGAGTGAAGGGTCAGGGTTGACGAGTGTCGACGTATGGATTTTGGTAAGTTTGGAAAGAAGAATTATTTAGTTTTGTTTGTGCGTGAATTCGCGTAATTAATTCTTTTGATAGGCTGTACTGTCGCGCTACGCCGGATGAAGATATCGGGTTTCACCTCGCGGATTTTCTGATGACAATAATCAATACGAGATTTATCCTCTGCGAGTGGGTGAGTTATTATTATTTTATTTGTGTAAAAATATACTTTCAGACCGGAAATGCATTTGCAGTTTTTGTAAATAAGTGTTCCAGAGATTCGCCTATGTGAATTTATTTCGTAGCCTAAGCATTATATAAGAAGCGTTTTAGCGAGTCTATGTACATACATGTCCTCACATATCTATATATACTTTAACTTATGTATAAACCTTATATACACATATACCTCGATAGAAATAGCGAAATAAGCGGTTCTGTTCCCCATACACATATATTTGTATTCCTTGATTGAAAATAACGATAATTTATTTGTAGCGGAATTTGTTTATTTATTAACAATTATTGTTTATATGCTTAAAAATGTGTCGATCGCTTTTGAACTGTGTCCTATATCGCTTTGCTATGAAATCCCATTGATTTCCTGAGTTTTTGATGTATTTTGGGTGATCCGCGGTTTTCCGCGGTTTTTCGCGGTTAACCCGCGAATTGATATATCGGTGAAATATTTGTGTAAAGTGGTCGAGTTTGTAATCATTTTAAAGGGCATTGAGTTCCCTATCGTTTGAGAGTAACAGAGATAATTTATCCACATAATTGTTAATTAATGAAATTAAATATTGTTAAATTTTTATGTTTCGGAAAAATTGTAAAAAGCACCCAAGTTACTTATTATGGTCTTTGCTATTGAATCTAATCGTTTGGAACTTGATTTTCGACGTTTTTGGACGATTCGCGGTAATTCGCGGTTTTTCGCGGTTTTTCCGCGAATTGATAACTCACAGAAGAATTATTGCAAAATGGTCGTGCGAGTATTCATTTGAAAGGGATTTTGATCTAGAACACGCTCGTAGCGTTAAAATTTAGATAACTGTAAAATTGTTAGTTAATGAAATTTGAAATTGTTAACTTTTGATATTTGGTAAAAATGATTAAAAGGTACCCGTGTGAGGTATCAAAATAAAGCCCTTTTCGTAAGAAACACGTTCCAATTGTTAAAAATGCTCTAAGTCGATTCTTGTTAGTTAATGAAAATTGAAATTTCGAGAGCGCTGAGTGATGACTCATCGGGCGCTCGGGCTCCGTGAGGCAGGTCAGTTGCGCGCGGGGCTCGCTAGTCTACATACTATAGCGTTTACTGAACTATAGCGCTCCTTAAAAGTTATTTTCGCCTTTCTATGTTGGTCACTATTATTTCGAATAATAAATTTTATTTTTTTAAGCGGCAATTTTAAATATATTTTCTTTATGTTACAGATACATACCAGCCAACACGATGGTGGAGACCCTAGGACGTAACACCTCCCCGGAGAAGTTCGAAGCCGATGGTTTACTTAGGCTGAGAACCGGCTGTAAGACGACCCAAAAGTACAGGGTCTACGCCAGAAAGTCTTCTTTTCGATGGGGACGGTTTCGGCTCCTGTGAGACGACCTCCGAAAGTTCTGTTTCACGCGGGATCTCATATGAATTTTCCCGTTGGCTGTTTTTCTTGTAGTGGCGTGTGATTAAAAGATAAGTTATAGAATTCCAAATTGCGCCAATTAATGCGACGCTCCAACCGTAGAGAGAATGAAGGGTGTAACCCTGTATGATGATGTCGATCACTGCTTTTACGATGCTGAAGATAAACGCTATGGCGAAGAACCCGGAGCTTACTATTCCGAATTTTTCCAAACCATGCCAAATTTTGTTAATTGTACCTTCCGCGAGTTGTTCAATTGCCTCGGTACTTAATAAATTTTGTATTGCAATTGTTCCTCCTGCCACTGGATAACCGGCAGAACCGCGAGCGATAGTGTTGAGGAGAGCGGCTCTTTCAGCTGGAAACATGATGCGATCTCTTAATTGATTAATTTCTTCTACTGTGTATATTCCAGAAACTGCTAAGTCTCCGATCGGATTGTAATTCCACGATGGATGTGCAGTCGGGTGAAGTTCTTGAGGGGTTTGAGCTGGGACTCCTTGCGGGCTGAACCGATACCAGTTATTATCGATGTTGTACAATGCTGGAAGAAGTGGATCGCACTCGATTTGGGTCCCTGCTTTGAGAAGAACCTTCGAGATTGGCGATAAATAACGGGACTCGTTCCGATACGTTACTGGAAGTTCGTTGTAACATTCCTTGGTCCGGCGGATGCTACAGTCGACAGGTGTACATTTTATGATGTGGGCAACTTCTCCCAATACTACGGCCATATATCCGTGAGCCTTCATGATTGTTGTGGCGAATTTTTCCGGGAACAAAGGGGCTGTGTTTAATGCGTTTTGGATTACCTGACACTCGAGATTACACCTCTGTAGTACGACATCTCTGTAAAGATTTTGTATCTGTGTACGGATGTGTTTTTCAACGTAAATAAATTTGGAGTTCATGTATGAAAAAATATCGAGATTGTTGACGGGAATTTGTTTTTTCTGCGCGAACGTCCTTCCCTTTTGTGTTTCCAGAATGTAAAGTTTTGGGTGCTCCGTACGAACGAGATTGTAACCGCAGATATGCTTCATTGATTTGGCTGCTAACGCGAACGTCGTTTCGTGCGTTGTTAGTGAGAATACGTCAGGATTGTTGGTCGCTGAGTCTGGATTTTGTTGTTTATGGGCAATGCCTTCGAAGAGGACATCGTATCGATTGAACTGACACGAGTCTGCTGGTTCAGTTATCCAGAAGGCCGAATTCCCTTCGACGTCCAAACAAGTACCATCGGAAAGATAGCACTGCGTACCTGACTGAAGGATAATTTTATTATTGACCAAGTTCACTTCGGCCATGTAGTTTGTCAGCGTGATTTTTACTGTTGCTTGGATTACGACCCCGTTCCAGTTTCCAAACGCGTCGCTGTACTGTGTCCCTTGGCAGCTTCCACTGTTGGTGAGGGAACCGCCTAATAAAATAGCGCGATCGGTTGTGCTGTTCTTCCTTAACCCGGTTATGATGCTGGATGGGCTGAGTTGTAATATCCCAGTTTCCTGAAGTTTTTGACACCCACGTTCGTCGAGTTCGTGGAGGTAAATTTGGCGTCCGTTCTGAACCACCGAAACGTGCGAACTCATCCCACAGTAGTAAATGGTGCGGTCTATTTCCACGCGGCACTGCACGACTTCGGCGTGCGAAAAGTCTGATAATTGGAGCAGTTGAATGTATGTTTCCTTTGGAATAGGCGCGTTGATCGGAACATTGCATTCTCCTACGTTGTTAAGCGAAATAGTTGTAATGTTGAGATTTGGCCCCGCACAGTCGTATCCCAACAGCGCGGAAGCCTCTTGCAAGAGAAGGAAGCCAAGTAGTAATCGTACCATGGTCTTCCTGAAAGTGAGAGGATACCCGATTATTAATCAAGTGGGAGGCGGGTACCTCTAAGTTTATTCGCGTGAACGATTCGCGATTTCCCTTTATACAAGATTTTTAAATTTCCCCCGGATAGAATTTCAATAATTTCACAGGGTTCCGTGTACTGGTCACTGAATTTCCCTTTACTTGGTTCCTTCAGCATAAGAACGACGTCGCCAACGTCAAACTGTTGTGGGTTGATTTTTCGATCGTAATATTGTTTTGATCTCTCTTTCGCCGCGATTAGATTTTCGCGGGCAAGGTTTTGAAGCTGATCGATCGTGATAAACAGATTTTCGAGGTAGTCCGCGTACGTCGGATCCAGGTCCTCTTCGATGTGTTGATGAGCCGATGGGAGCCTAGCCAGGTGTCCGTAAACTAATTCGAAGGGGGTGTATTTCGTCCCCTCGTGTTCGCTAGTATTATATGAGAACATACATCTACGGAGTAATTTGTCCCATTCATTATTTTTGTCAATATATTGTTTTATATATTCCGCCAATACGTGATGCGATCGCTCGATCGATCCGTTACTTTGCGGATGGAAGGCGGTTGTCTGGTATAATTTGATCCGCCAGATTTTTGCGATTGCCCTTATTAAGCTCGAGAGAAAATTTCGCCCCTGATCTGTGAGAATTGCCTTCGGAGCACTAAATTGACAGACAAAATGTTCTATAAACGCGTCAGCGATGTCGACGGCCGTCGTCCTAGCCAGCGGGACAGCGATTGACCATTTTGTTAATAGGTCTTGCATAGTCAAGATATACGAATTTCCGCTACTGGTGGTAGGAAGGGGGCCGACGACGTCCATCGAAATCTTGTCGAAAGATCGCCCCGGCGTGTCGGTTATAACCATGGGCTGTTTAGTCTTGACCCGGACTAATTTTTTTAATTGGCAATTTCTGCATCTCGCTATATAATCTTGAATGTGGGTCTTCATATTTTCCCAGAAAAAGTGTTCTCTGATCCGCTTGTAAGTTTTATTTACGCCCTTATGGCCACCGACCGCGGAGGCGTGCTTCTCGGCAATAATTTCGAGGCGCTCTTGCTCCGTCGGGAAACGAATCAGCTGTTGACAGATGGTGAGAGCGATCATTTGATCCCTCAGAATTTGTATTAAAAGGTTTTTAATTTCGGCCCAATTTAGACCTCCGATTGAATTAGTCTTAGCGATACTAATTGAGGTGATATTTTCCTCGCGAACAACATCTCTTAACGACTCGAACGTGTCCCCTAGATCGTCCAAGGAAATATTCTCTCTCAGATGAAAAACGACTGGTAGTGCTATCATTGCACATCCCTTTTCCCTGGCAACTTTGGCCCTAAAAATATTAATATTCTCATATTGAGGCATCTTTTTGAGAGTATCTAGTTCCTTGGCTCCGTCATCGAGGGGTAGCCCTTGTCTCGTAATAAAAATAATTTTCGCTCCCTTTTGCATTGACAAATTATCGCGAACTTCTCGTATCGATAAAGCACCTTCGATTGAATAAGCTGGATCGTTTGAGGGACCTCTACCGCATTCCCCAGGGTCCAACAAAAGATCCGTTTCCTCTTCAGACTCGTTTTCGTCCGACAATGTAGTTTCCTCCAACAAATTATTTTCTTCCATATTCGCCCCGTAGCCCTCAAAGAAATCGTCGAATTCGAGGGGCGGGTTATCATTTAAGATATCGATTGGCAGATCTGGCTCAACGCTGATGTCTTCGGGTCTTTCACCGTATATGTTGACATCAACGCGATTACCAGGAGCATTAATTTCGACCCGTGATCCCTGTGGTTCAACTAAATTTTCACAAAATAATCGTCCGTCACTCGGAACGTTTAATTCGCCGGGGGGCCCAGGGTCGAAGGGCAAGCTTCCCAACATCGACTCGTCGATAGGGTCGTCTTGTGATCCTTCTTCACCTGGAGAAATTCCGGTCTTTCTTTTCCTTTTACGAGTTTGAATCTCCTCGTTTATGTTACTTGAGCCCTTTTGCTCTATATTTTTCATTTTAAAGTGGGCTGGCGGACTAAAAATATTTTCTGTGGAGTCGGATTCTGTCCGTGAATCGGGTGTATTTGGTACAGTCACTGGAACAGGAGCTGGAGTAGGATTAGGATTTTCGGTGCGTCTCCTGTATTGGCTAGGAGGACTAAAAATTCGTTCGTTAGGCGTTGTATCGGATGATGGTTCTTCATCAGATTCGTCGGAATGATCGTCGTTGGATTGGCCAGGTAAGTTCAATTTTCTTTTCTTTTTTGGATTATGCGTTAGTATAAGGATGTTTTTACTTTCAGGTGGATTTCGCGAGAGAGCGTCAGCGTTATTGTTCGCGCTCCCAGGTTTATACTGGATTTTATATTCATAATTAGATAGACTCAAACGCCAGTGTACCAGACGATTGGCGGGGTCTTTTACAGAATTCAGCCACACTAATGGCTGATGATCGGTAAGGAGATTGAACTTCCTGCCATAGATATAGGGTCTGAAATGGTTCACGCAATAAATTATGGCGAGGCATTCTTTCTCTATGACGGAGTAGTTTAGCTCGTGTTTATTTAGTGTTCTAGATGCATACGCGATTGGCTTATCTTTGCCTATGTCGCCTTGAGAAAGAACGCCCCTAATCGCATAATTTGATGCGTCGGTTGTGATGTTAAACGGTTGTGTAAAGTCGGGATATTGTAAAACAGGTTCTTTACACAGGGCCTCCCTCAATATATCGAACGCTCGCTGTTGAGAGTCGGTCCACTTGAATGGGATCCCCTTTTTTAACAAATTTGTGAGGGGTTTTGATATGCCCGAAAAATTTTCTATAAAACGCCGATAATACCCGGCTAATCCGAGAAACTGCTTGATTTTTTTCTGATTTGTAGGAGCAGGGTAGTTCTGCAGGGCCTCGATCTTCTTCGGGTCTGGTTTTACTCCCTGGTCACTAATTACGTGTCCTAAATAACCTACTTCGCGGCGAAGGAACTCGCACTTGTCTGGTTGTAGGTGCATATTGGCTCTTCGTAACCGAGAGGCCAATTTGTCGAACTTAATTTTGTGCTCGTGTAAAGATTTGGCGTAAATCACGATATCGTCCAAGTAGACGAAGAGCTCGACCCCTTGGAGTCCCACTAGTACTCTGTCCATAAGCCTTTGGAAAGTAGCGGGTGCGTTTTTCAACCCGAAGGGCATGCGATTAAACTCATAATGACCGAAAGGGGTGGAAAACGCGGTATTATGTTTATCCTTCGGATCTACTTTGATTTGGTGAAAACCGCTGGCAAGGTCGAATACGGAGAAATATTTCGCGCTTCCAAGCTGGTCCAAAATTTCGTTAATCTGGGGGAGAGGATAAGCATCTCCGATAGTCTTCTCGTTGAGATTGCGGTAATCGATAACCATTCTCCAACGTTTATTGCCCTGGGAGTCCGCTTTCTTCGGCACAATCCACAGGGGTGAGCTGTACGGGGAGAGAGAAGGTGAGATGATATTATTTTTTACTAACTCCCCGACCTGTTTTGTAATTTCATCCTTATGGATCGGAGGGAATCTATATTGTCGAGTGAACACCGGTTGGTCGTCTACAGTTTCAATTTTATGATAAAAATCCGGTACAAAATCTAAGTTTTCGTTAGGAAGTTGAAAAAGGTCGGCATTATCCCGAATAATTGACTCAATACTATCCTTTTCTTCTTGGTTAAGGTGGTCAAGTCGTAATAAGTCCTTTACCTTTCTGATTCTGTCGTCCTTCTGGATTCTTAGAACGCGTTTGATATATTCGCCGGGTTCTAACCTCCCGTCGCACAATTCTTCACACGTGTGACTGACAATTGCCTTCGGCTCGTAACCGTCCGGAAAAGCTTCATCGAAATCGGTTGCTTTGACAAGATATGCCTCGTCGACATCCTCGTACTCCTCGATTTCTATGGTCGGGACCTTTACGAGGACGTCTTCGAGGGTTGAATTGTGTATCACCAATTTAGTGATTCCGAATTCAGTTTGAGCTACTATTTGGCCGCAATAAATCCCGGCCCCGAGGTCGAGGCGCGGAACGTAACCGCGTTTTACCTCGGGGTTTTTCACCCGACCGAAACCGATTGTCTTACTTCTCTTGGCGAGGAATATTGTGTCACAATCCATGAAAGGAAAAGCTTGCTCGTTCCAAGAGAGGAGCCGCTTTGACCAATCTAAAGATGCCTTGTTCTGGGAAAGAAATTCCGCTCCCAGAAGTGCATGCTGAGGAGTCGGGAAATCATCCCCTACAACGTGAAAGATGGTCGGCGTACCACAAACACGGGCTGTTATCCAACCAAAGGTAGCAACCGTTTTCCCAGCTATCCCGTTTAACTGAATTCTCTCTCGTTTATCGATTACCACGGAGCTAGAAACCGTGTTTATTTTTGCGATGTTGACCTCCGCCCCGGAATCTATTAAAAATTCGGTAAGCCCGCCTAATTGAGGGCAATGGAGGGTGACGGAGGGAGAGCGCTGAAGCTCGTTCAGGCAGAGATTGACGGCGCGGAGGGCACTGCCTCCGCTAAATTGACAGGGTGCGTCCGCGGGTCTCCCAACGAGCCCTGTTCCGTTGGGCGCGGAACCGCGTTTTTTGTACTATCATTTTGCTTGCGGAAGCATTTTTCTTCCGTGTGACCGATTTTGTTGCAATACGTGCAATGAGGTTTGTGACCGTTATTATAGTTATTATTGCCGTTACCGCGATTATAATGGCCGTTATTCCGATTATTGTCCCTTTTTGGCCTTTTTTCGGGGTATTTCAGCCAACAATTTTCTAGGTCGTGCCCGCCCCTGTTGCAGTGGGTGCACGGTGAATTATTCGTGAAAGCGACCCGAACATTCCGCGAAGGTTGCGATTGGCTGTTTATTTTTGAAAATTTTTGATCCACCGCGACTTCCTTTTCGACCTTGATGGCCTTCGCGAAAAGCTCTTCCAAGGTTTGATAATATTCCAATCGTACGCGCATTCTAAGATCGGGCTGCAGGCCCTTGACGAAACTATCCATTGTATCGTTTTCACATTGCGCGCGATGTTCGCGAGAAAGAGGACCCCATGTTTCGGTGTCCATTTCGATAATCTCGAAGTGCAGATCCTTGACGCGGCTGATATACTGAATCATATTTTCGGACGGCGTTTTTGTTATCGTACCTAACTCGCCGCGGTATTCGTTGACCGATTTAGATGATCCAAACAATAATTTTAATCGTTCCACGAGTTCTTTGATAGTTCGCGAGTTATCGTCCTCGAAGGCGGTTTGAGCATGACTTTTTAATTTATTTTTTAGGAGCAGAACCAACGTGGGCTCGTGCTGAGGACTAAATAAACTTCGCACCTTTTGACAGGCACGAATAAATCGAAGGACTGGGAAATTATACCCAGTAAAAATCGGTACGGATTCGAGCGCGTCTTTGTATTTGACGCTCGGGAGGTTGATCGTACCCGGGGAATTTTGCGCGTGTCGGACATCGTTTTCGCGAGGGGTACTTGTTTTCGCCTGATTGTTGATCGAGTGATTCCCCACGTCGGGTTCACCCCAAACGTCGGTTGTGAACATAGCGGCCCGAGAGCTCGGCCTCTCGGTCTTCAAGCCTTTTATCTCACTCATTATTCTGTCGAGATTATTCTGTAAAGATTTGCTTGCATTTTGTTGCTCATTAATTATATCGATTAAATGTTTTAACCGATCGTTTGATGATTTCTCTTGTTTATTGACTTCACCCTCATCCGTTGCAGATTGGAGTGTTTCGAATTGTTTTGCAACCTCTAATCGCTCTTCGTCAAGGACTTCCTCCTGATGTTGTAACCTACGTTCTTTTTCTACCAATTCACGCTCTTTTAACAATAGCTGATCGCGGAGTACTTGCAGCTCCTCTGACGTAAGGTCCTTCATTTTGATTTTGTTTGAAATTTACTAAAGAACGATTAATACACGAAAACTTGTCCAAAAGTTGAGAAATGGGAACGTATAAAAATTTTGTCCAAAATTTAAAATTTTGATTTTATTGGAAAATTTTATTTAAAACGTTTGGAAATTAATTGTATTTTGTAAATAATGGTATAGTAACGTTTGTTATTTGGAAATCTGCAAGTAGGGGGAGTTTTGAAAAATTTGTCCAATCACGAAAATTGTATTTTATTGAAAAATATTAATGAAAAGTTTTTGAAATTGTTTGTACTTCGAATGTAACGGCTTGATTGCGTTTGTTATATGAAAATTGAGAACAGGAAAATTTTCGAAAAATTTGTCCAATTCCAAAAAATATTGAAAATGGCAAAATTAAATATTCAAACGATTGGAAACGGACTGTTCCCTGCTGTTTTTAATTCGGTGTAGTTTGTTATTTGAGTTGAACTCCGAAAAATTCAAATAAAAATTTTAAAGTCGAGAAATTTGTCCAATTTTTCAAATATGATTTATTTCGAAAATCCCGAGTGTAGACGTTTGGAACTTAATATTTTCCGAATATTTATACTCCTTGAAGTTAAAAATTGATTGTTAGCGTATAGGAGAGATGATATTTTGAAATTGCAAAATTTGTCCAATTTTACAAAATTTTTATATTACGGAGATGTTGCGTTAGATCGTTTGGAATATGATTTTTCTCCGTTTATTTATGTTCGGTACGGTTTGTTACTGAGATTTGGTAGGTAGAAATTCAAAAAATATTGATGAAGGAAAATTTGTCCAATTTTTAAATTGACGAGAAATGCTTTGGTATTCGAGTAACGAAGTCGATAATGGTTTGTTATACGAATAAATTTGAGAAATAATCAAATTTAGCGATCGATAATTTGATTTTAATTTGAAATTCGACAGAATAGTGACGATATTCTCTGAAATTTGAATGAATTTATCACAATTGAGGTTACGAGTTTCCTCGCTTTACTCGATTGCGAAAATTAACCAATGATAATTACAAAAAAAATAAAAGAAAGGCCACCAGTACTTTATTTCACGACGGTATCCCACCGCTGCCACCAAAAAATATATAAACCTGTTACGTCGTGTGGTTTAATGCCCGGATTTTTAGAGAGAGAGACAAATTATCTAACGAAATACTGACAATACGATTCACGGCTACGGACGGTAAGAGAGAAACTTTTTAGAGCGGGCCGCTTGGTACGACAGGGATTTGCCCTGGTCGCGGTTGGTTAGTTTACCGACTGCTGGAAATGTGGAACTCTACTTGACCGATTGGATTGATACAGACTGGATTACCGTCAGCAGTATGCTCGATGGTCGGCAACCGGAAGAATTTATTTGCCCAGGAAAATGATACACGGGGTACGACGCGTAGACTTATTTTAGATCTCGTATTTGAGAAGGTGAGATTTTCCCCCTCAGGACCGAAACCTATGCTCGTGAAATATTTACCGGATGACCTTTTCAGAATAAAAATAAAATAAAACTCACTTACCGTTTAGTTATTCTTCGACGGATGAGTTAATCGATTGTTATTACTTCGATGTCGATTGGTGTTGATGGTCGGGAAACGGTCGATGCCCCCGAGATGTTTCCACAATCGGGATGGTATTCTTCTCGTTGAGTGAAGATCGATGAACCGACCAACCGTCCCAATGAGTATGGCGAATTAGCGTCGATAATGAAGATGCTCTTCCGAACGATAACGTCGGAAACGACGCGAATTTTACTCGGACCCGATTTTAACACCAAATTATAAATAATATCGTTCGGATATTCGACACCAGAGTTTTCAGATAGCTGTGAGTGTTGAGTGGCTTTGCACAACGTTTTCACCCACGATTTATTATTACCACGGTTAAGAGCGGGTCTATTACAGGCACGTGCGATAGCCCGGCGGATTTGAAATTTAACGCCTCCTCGACGTCTAGGCATAATAAGAGAATTTCATAATTAAATTTATATTTCGATAATTAATTCAAGTTTGTTTAAAGGATAGAAAAAAGGAAGAAATCTCGTTGACGTGCCAAATTCTCCAGCACAGAACAATGAGAAAGAGAGAGAGAGATAGAAATCTCGTTGGCGTGCCAAATTCTCCAGCACAGAACAATGAGAGAGAGAGAGAGAGAGATAGAAATATGTATCGGCGTGCCAAATTCTCCAGCACAGAACGATACAAATAAAAGAATTAAAATACGATCTAACGTGCCTGAGTCTAGCACAAAAAGAATCGTATGGAAAAACTTGAATTAATTATTCAACTGCGAGATTGAATGAAAGAAGTATGCCAGATTATAAAAGAAATGAATCCGCAGGTTTATCGCTGAATTAAGGCACGAAAATGAAATTAAATAATGCCACGTTTTAAAGAATTTACGGTGTTAGATAAAAGAGAGAATGAAATTAATAAATTCGTTCAGTAATGAACACGAGGTTTTGTAAAACATGAAGTTGAGACTCTAGTTAATCTTGATGAAAATAACTCGTGAAAATTTATAATTCGAGAAAAATAATTAGACTCGATTTTATCGAATTGAGAAATATTAATTCTCGAGGAAAAGAATGGAAAAATCACTCGAAGAAAATTGATGATAATAATTCGCGAGTTTCGGTGAAAAATACTCGAACGAAAGAAATGATTTCGAATTATCGCGAGTTTCGGTGGAAATTACTCAACGGAAATAAATTGTTAATTAATCGCGAGATTCGGTGGAAATTACTCAACGGAAATAAATTGTTAATTAATCGCGAGATTCGGTGGAAATTACTCAACGAGGGTTTAAGGATGATTTGAATAATTATTTTAAACACTTTTCACCCTTTTTACACTTATGTATTGTTACAAACTTTTAAGTTGCGATGTTACAAAATTAAAATAAACTTGTACGATTAACTTGTACGAAAAAGAACTTTAAAAACTTATTAAAAACTTTTCGATTTTCAGCTGCTCTGCGGGAGTATCCGTGCTCGCTCTCGGCCGGAGTTCGACTGGCTAGCTGTGGAGAGATTCGAGAACTGATGAGTGCGGCGCGCCTGCGCTCTTAAATAGCAGCGTCCCGTTGGAGTATCGGTGAGGCCGGGCGTCTCGGTGTTGGTTGGCGCACACAAATAAAGTGAGTATCCGTGACTCTTATATACTGTTTCTATATACTTTATAAATTCGTTTAACTCGTAATTATTGATTATTTAAAACCAGTTTAATTAATCATTAATTTTACATTTATTTTCAGCTTAATTTTAAGGTAAGTACATTTCGTTATATTTTATTTATCAATAATTAATTAACTTCAGTTAAATAATTATTGATTTTACATTCTTATTTACTATTCATTGTAAGATTATTATCTCATTATTGTTTCTAGGTTTTCTCTGGATACAACGGGTGTGTAAGTATATTTAATATCTTCTTATAACAATTAATTGGTTGTTTATTAATTAATTACGAATCGATGCTTATTTTATTGATTGATTGCCATTTTCTATTTTCAGGTTCTTCTGGATCCAACGGCGAGTAAATTTCGGGTTGGTAAGTACAATTATTGTTTATTTAATTAATTATTTTGTTGTTTTATAAATATTATTTTGTTCGCAGGATCTCTACGGGTGTTTACAATGGTTTGGACGGTGCGCAGCGAAGTTTTATCGGTAAGTGTGCTTTTCTACATATTTTCTTTTATCGTTTAACATTTGACGATTAATTTTTCTGTGCGTTTTTCAGGAAATTTTGTACAGCGTTTTGACGAGGACTGTCACATCTGGCACGTGCGTGACTTCGCCTAAGAGACTCTTGAGAAGTTTTTTTCTAGAGTCCTTTCCTTTCGCTGGGAAAAACCCTCGAAAAAATTGGAAAGAAAGGGTCATAAAAAAAAAGGACTCGAGTGAAGGGTCAGGGTTGACGAGTGTCGACGTATGGATTTTGGTAAGTTTGGAAAGAAGAATTATTTAGTTTTGTTTGTGCGTGAATTCGCGTAATTAATTCTTTTGATAGGCTGTACTGTCGCGCTACGCCGGATGAAGATATCGGGTTTCACCTCGCGGATTTTCTGATGACAATAATCAATACGAGATTTATCCTCTGCGAGTGGGTGAGTTATTATTATTTTATTTGTGTAAAAATATACTTTCAGACCGGAAATGCATTTGCAGTTTTTGTAAATAAGTGTTCCAGAGATTCGCCTATGTGAATTTATTTCGTAGCCTAAGCATTATATAAGAAGCGTTTTAGCGAGTCTATGTACATACATGTCCTCACATATCTATATATACTTTAACTTATGTATAAACCTTATATACACATATACCTCGATAGAAATAGCGAAATAAGCGGTTCTGTTCCCCATACACATATATTTGTATTCCTTGATTGAAAATAACGATAATTTATTTGTAGCGGAATTTGTTTATTTATTAACAATTATTGTTTATATGCTTAAAAATGTGTCGATCGCTTTTGAACTGTGTCCTATATCGCTTTGCTATGAAATCCCATTGATTTCCTGAGTTTTTGATGTATTTTGGGTGATCCGCGGTTTTCCGCGGTTTTTCGCGGTTAACCCGCGAATTGATATATCGGTGAAATATTTGTGTAAAGTGGTCGAGTTTGTAATCATTTTAAAGGGCATTGAGTTCCCTATCGTTTGAGAGTAACAGAGATAATTTATCCACATAATTGTTAATTAATGAAATTAAATATTGTTAAATTTTTATGTTTCGGAAAAATTGTAAAAAGCACCCAAGTTACTTATTATGGTCTTTGCTATTGAATCTAATCGTTTGGAACTTGATTTTCGACGTTTTTGGACGATTCGCGGTAATTCGCGGTTTTTCGCGGTTTTTCCGCGAATTGATAACTCACAGAAGAATTATTGCAAAATGGTCGTGCGAGTATTCATTTGAAAGGGATTTTGATCTAGAACACGCTCGTAGCGTTAAAATTTAGATAACTGTAAAATTGTTAGTTAATGAAATTTGAAATTGTTAACTTTTGATATTTGGTAAAAATGATTAAAAGGTACCCGTGTGAGGTATCAAAATAAAGCCCTTTTCGTAAGAAACACGTTCCAATTGTTAAAAATGCTCTAAGTCGATTCTTGTTAGTTAATGAAAATTGAAATTTCGAGAGCGCTGAGTGATGACTCATCGGGCGCTCGGGCTCCGTGAGGCAGGTCAGTTGCGCGCGGGGCTCGCTAGTCTACATACTATAGCGTTTACTGAACTATAGCGCTCCTTAAAAGTTATTTTCGCCTTTCTATGTTGGTCACTATTATTTCGAATAATAAATTTTATTTTTTTAAGCGGCAATTTTAAATATATTTTCTTTATGTTACAGATACATACCAGCCAACACGATGGTGGAGACCCTAGGACGTAACAGTAAGTTATGATCTCGATTCGCACATCGGAAAGCGATTCAGAAAGAAATGTGTCAGTGAATCTGGTTAATTTGTGTCGATTCACACAAAAGTGTATCGGTGATCTCTAATTTTCACGTTTATGAACGTTCCGAAACGACATCACTCGATTGTATGTTATGGTCTCGACTTGCACGTCGGAAAGCCGTTCTTTTCGAAATGTCTGTGAATGTTGTTAAATTGTATCGATTCACACAAAAGTGCATCGGTTATCTCCAATTTTCACGTCTCTGAACGTTAGGAAACGACATCACACGATTGTAAGGTGTGATCGCGATTCGCACATAGGAAAGCGATTCAGAACGAAATGTCAGTGAATCTGGTTAATTTGTGTCGATTCACACAAAAGTGTATCGGTGATCTCTAATTTTCACGTTTATGAACGTTCGGAATCGACATCACTCGATGGTAATGCATGCTCTCGATTCGCACATCGGAAAGCGATTCAGAACGAAATGTCAGTGAAACTTGTTAATTTGTGTCGATTCACACAAAAGTGTATCTGTGATCACCAATTTTCATGTTTTTGAACGTTCGGAAACGACATCACTCGATTGTAAGGTATGATCTCGAATCGCACGTCGGAAAGCGATGCTAGTCGAAATGTCAGTGAATCTTGTCGATTTGTTACGCATCTCGCCAAAGTCTATCGGTGATCACCAATTTTCATGTTTATGAACGTTCGGATACGACATAACTCGATTGTAAGTAATGATCTCGAATCGCACGTCGGAAAGCTGCTCTTTTCGAAATGTCAGTGAATGTTGTTAAATTGTATCAATTCACACAAAAGTGTATCGGTGATCTCCAATTTACACGTTTATGATGGTTCGGAAACGACATCACTCGATTGTAAGTTATGATCTCGATTCGCACATCGGAAAGCGATTCAGAACGAAATGTCAGTGAATCTGGTTAATTTGTGTCGATTCACACAAAAGTGTATCGGTAATCTCCAATTTTCACGTTTATGAACGTTCGGAAACGACATCACTCGTTTCTAAGTTATGATCTCGAATCGCACGTTGGAAAGCTGTTCTGTTCGAATTGTCAGTGAATCTTGATAATTTGTAACGATTCACACAAAAGTTTATTTGTGATCACCAATTTTCATATTTGTGAACGTTCAGAACCGACATCTTTCGAATGTCAGTTCCGGTCTCGAATCGCATTTCGGATTGCGATTCTGATAGAAATGTCGGAAAAAATTGTTGATTCGTAACGATTAACACACAAGATTATCGCTGATTACTTACTTTCATGTTTATGAAAGATTGGAAACGTTCACCGATAAACGTCACATATCAACAATTTTACAGACATTTAGTATCGCAATCCGAAGGGCCATTTGAGATCTGAACTGACAATCGAGCGATGAAAACGTTCCCGAACTTTCATAAACATGAAGATTGGTGATCACCAATAAAATTTTTGTTCAATTCATGACCAATTAACAATATCCAATGACATTTCGATTCGAGATCATAAATTACAATCGAGTGATATCATTTCCGAACGTTCATAAACATGAAAATTGGTGATCACCGATACACTTTTGTGTGAATTGATAAAAATTAACAAGATTCACCAACATTTCGAACAGAACAGCTTTCCCACGTGCGATCCGAGATCATAACTTACAATCGAGTGATGTCATTTCCGAACGTTCATAAACGTGAAAATTGGTGATCACCGATACACTTTTGTGTGAATCGAAACAATTTAACAACATTCACTGACATTTCGAACAGAACAGCTTTCCGACGTGTGATCGGAGATCATAACTTACAATCGAGTGATGTCGTTTCCGAACGTTCATAAACATGAAGAACGGTGATCACCGATAGATTTTTGTGTGAATCGACTCAAATTAACCAGATTCACTGACATTTCGTTCTGAATCGCTTTCCGATGTGCTAATCGCGATCACAGCTTACAATCGAGTGGTGTAGTTTCCAAACGTTCATAAACGTGAAAATTGAAGATCACAGATACACTTTTGAGTGAGTCCATACAATTTAACAACATTCACTGACATTTCGAACAGAACAGCTTTCCGACGTGCGATCCGAGATCATAACTTAAAATCGGGTGATGTCGTTTCCGAACGTTCATAAACGTGAAAATTGGTGATCACCGATACACTTTTGTGTGAATCGACTCAAATTAACCAGATTCACTGACATTTCGTTCTGAATCGCTTTCCGATGTGCGAATCGCGATCACAGCTTACAATCGAGTGATGTCGTTTCCGAACCATCATAAACGTGAAAATTGGTGATCACCGATACACTTTTGTATGAATCGATAGAAATGAACAAGAATCACTGACATTTCGAACTGACCAGCTTTCCGACGTGCGATTCGAGATCATACCTTACATTCGAGTGATGTCGTTTCCGAACGTTCATAAACGTGAAAATTGAAGATCACCGATATACTTTTGTGTGAATCGACACAAATTAACCAGATTCACTGACATTTCGTTCTGAATCGCTTTCCGATGTGCTAATCGCGATCACAGCTTACAATCGAGTGGTGTAGTTTCGGAACGTTCATAAACGTGAAAATGGAAGATCACCGATACACTTTTGTATGAATCGATAGAAATTAACAAGCTTCACTGACATTTCGAACAGAACAGCTTTCCGACGTGCGATCCGAGATCATAACTTACAATCGAGTGATGTCATTTCCGAACGTTCATAAACGTGAAAATTGGTGATCACCGATACACTTTTGTGTGAATCGACTCAAATTAACCAGATTCACTGACATTTCGTTCTGAATCGCTTTCCGATGTGCTAATCGCGATCACAGCTTACAATCGAGTGGTGTAGTTTCCGAACGTTCATAAACGTGAAAATTGAAGATCACAGATACACTTTTGAGTGAGTCGATACAATTTAACAACATTCACTGACATTTCGAACAGAACAGCTTTCCGACGTGCGATCCGAGATCATAACTTACAATCGAGTGATGTCATTTCCGAACGTTCATAAACGTGAAAATTGGTGATCACTGATACACTTTTGTGTGAATCGACTCAAATTAACCAGATTCACTGACATTTCGTTCTGAATCGCTTTCCGATGTGCGAATCGCGATCACAGCTTACAATCGAGTGATGTCGTTTCCGAACCATCATAAACGTGAAAATTGGTGATCACCGATACACTTTTGTATGAATCGATAGAACTTAACAAGATTCACTGACATTTCGAACAGAACAGCTTTCCGACGTGCGATCCGAGATCATAACTTACAATCGAGTGATGTCATTTCCGAACGATCATAAACGTGAAAATTGGAGATCACCGATACACTTTTGTGTGATTCGACTCAAATTAACCAGATTCACTGACATTTCGTTCTGAATCGCTTTCCGATGTGTGAATCGCGATCACAGTTTACAATCGAGTGATGTCGTTTCCGAACGTTCATAAACGTGAAAATTTGTGATCACCGATCCACTTTTGTGTGAATCGATACAATTTAACAACATTCACTGACATTTCGAACAGCACAGCTTTCCGATGTGTGAATCGCGATCACAGTTTACAATCGAGTGATGTAGTTTCCGAACGTTCATAAACGTGAAAATTGGAAATCACCGATACACTTTTGTGTGAATCGACACAAATTAACCAGATTCACTGATATTTCGTTCTGAACCGCATTCCGATGTACGAATCGCGATCACACCTTACAATCAAGTGATGACGTTTCCGAACGTTCATAAACGTGAAAATTGGTTATCACCGATACACTTTTGTGTGAATCAATACAATTTAACAACATTCACAGACATTTCGACCAGCATCGCTTTCCGACGTGCGATTCGAGATTATTACACGTCGCAAAGCGTTTCAGAACGAAATGTCAGTGTACCTTGTTAATTTGTATCGATTCACCCAAAAGTGTATCGGTGATCACCAATTTTCACGTTTATGAACGTTCCGAAACGACATCACTCGACTGTATGTTATGATCTCGACTTGCACGTCGGAAAGCCGTTCTGTTCGAAATGTCTGTGAATGTTGTTAAATTGTATCGATTCACACAAAAGTGCATCGGTTATCTCCAATTTTCACGTTTCTGAACGTTCGGAAACGACATCACACGATTGTAAGGTGTGATCGCGATTCGCACATAGGAAAGCGATTCAGAACGAAATGTCAGTGAATCTGGTTAATTTGTTTCGATTCACACAAAAGTGTATCGGTGATCTCCAATTTTCACGTTTATGATGGTTCGGAAACGACATCACTCGATTGTAGGTTATGATCTCGATTCGCACATCGGAAAGCGATTCAGAACGAAATGTCAGTGAATCTGGTTAATTTGTGTCGATTCACACAAAAGTGTATCGGTGATGTCCTATTTACACGTTTATGAACGTTCGGAATCGACATCACTCGATTGTAAGTTGTGATCTCGAATCGCACGTCGAAAATCTGTTCTGTTCGAAATGTCAGTGAATGTTGTTAATTTCTATCGATTCATACAAAAGTGTATCGGTGATCACCAATTTTCATGTTTATGCACGTTCGGATACGACATAACTCGATTGTAAGTAATGATCTCGAATCGCACGTCGGAAAGCTGCACTTTTCGAAATGTCAGTGAATGTTGTTAAATTGTATCGATTCACACAATAGTGTATCGGTGAACTCCAATTTTCACGTTTATGATGGTTCGGAAACGACATCACAAGATTGTAAGTTATGATCTCGATTCGCACATCGGAAAGCGATTCAGAAAGAAATGTGTCAGTGAATCTGGTTAATTTGTGTCGATTCACACAAAAGTGTATCGGTGATCTCTAATTTTCACGTTTATGAACGTTCGGAATCGACATCACTCGATGGTAATGCATGCTCTCGATTCGCACATCGGAAAGCGATTCAGAACGAAATGTCAGTGAAACTTGTTAATTTGTGTCGATTCACACAAAAGTGTATCTGTGATCACCAATTTTCATGTTTTTGAACGTTCGGAAACGACATCACTCGATTGTAAGGTATGATCTCGAATCGCACGTCGGAAAGCGATGCTAGTCGAAATGTCAGTGAATCTTGTCGATTTGTTACGCATCTCGCCAAAGTCTATCGGTGATCACCAATTTTCATGTTTATGAACGTTCGGATACGACATAACTCGATTGTAAGTAATGATCTCGAATCGCACGTCGGAAAGCTGCTCTTTTCGAAATGTCAGTGAATGTTGTTAAATTGTATCGATTCACACAAAAGTGTATCGGTGATCTCCAATTTACACGTTTATGATGGTTCGGAAACGACATCACTCGATTGTAAGTTATGATCTCGATTCGCACATCGGAAAGCGATTCAGAACGAAATGTCAGTGAATCTGGTTAATTTGTGTCGATTCACACAAAAGTGTATCGGTAATCTCCAATTTTCACGTTTATGAACGTTCGGAAACGACATCACTCGTTTCTAAGTTATGATCTCGAATCGCACGTTGGAAAGCTGTTCTGTTCGAATTGTCAGTGAATCTTGATAATTTGTAACGATTCACACAAAAGTTTATTTGTGATCACCAATTTTCATATTTGTGAACGTTCAGAACCGACATCGTTCGAATGTCAGTTCCGGTCTCGAATCGCATTTCGGATTGCGATTCTGATAGAAATGTCGGAAAAAATTGTTGATTCGTAACGATTAACACACAAGATTATCGCTGATTACTTACTTTCATGTTTATGAAAGATTGGAAACGTTCACCGATAAACGTCACATATCAACAATTTTACAGACATTTAGTATCGCAATCCGAAGGGCCATTTGAGATCTGAACTGACAATCGAGCGATGAAAACGTTCCCGAACTTTCATAAACATGAAGATTGGTGATCACCAATAAAATTTTTGTTCAATTCATGACCAATTAACAATATCCAATGACATTTCGATTCGAGATCATAAATTACAATCGAGTGATATCATTTCCGAACGTTCATAAACATGAAAATTGGTGATCACCGATACACTTTTGTGTGAATTGATAAAAATTAACAAGATTCACCAACATTTCGAACAGAACAGCTTTCCCACGTGCGATCCGAGATCATAACTTACAATCGAGTGATGTCATTTCCGAACGTTCATAAACGTGAAAATTGGTGATCACCGATACACTTTTGTGTGAATCGAAACAATTTAACAACATTTACTGACATTTCGAACAGAACAGCTTTCCGACGTGTGATCGGAGATCATAACTTACAATCGAGTGATGTCGTTTCCGAACGTTCATAAACATGAAGAACGGTGATCACCGATAGATTTTTGTGTGAATCGACTCAAATTAACCAGATTCACTGACATTTCGTTCTGAATCGCTTTCCGATGTGCTAATCGCGATCACAGCTTACAATCGAGTGGTGTAGTTTCCAAACGTTCATAAACGTGAAAATTGAAGATCACAGATACACTTTTGAGTGAGTCGATACAATTTAACAACATTCACTGACATTTCGAACAGAACAGCTTTCCGACGTGCGATCCGAGATCATAACTTAAAATCGGGTGATGTCGTTTCCGAACGTTCATAAACGTGAAAATTGGTGATCACCGATACACTTTTGTGTGAATCGACTCAAATTAACCAGATTCACAGACATTTCGTTCTGAATCGCTTTCCGATGTGCGAATCGCGATCACAGCTTACAATCGAGTGATGTTTCCGAACCATCATAAACGTGAAAATTGGTGATCACCGATACACTTTTGTATGAATTGATAGAAATTAACAAGATTCACTGACATTTCGAACAGAACAGCTTTCCGACGTGCGATCCGAGATCATAACTTACAATCGAGTGATGTCATTTCCGAACGTTCATAAACGTGAAAATTGGTGATCACCGATAGACTTTTGTGTGAATCGATACAATTTAACAACATTCACTGACATTTCGAACAGCACAGCTTTCCGACGTGCGATCCGAGATCATAACTTACAATCGGGTGATGTCGTTTCCGAACGTTCATAAACGTGAAAATTGGTGATCACCGATACACTTTTGTGTGAATCGACTCAAATTAACCAGATTCACTGACATTTCGTTCTGAATCGCTTTCCGATGTGCGAATCGCGATCACAGCTTACAATCGAGTGATGTCGTTTCCGAACCATCATAAACGTGAAAATTGGTGATCACCGATACACTTTTGTATGAATCGATAGAAATGAACAAGAATCACTGACATTTCGAACTGACCAGCTTTCCGACGTGCGATTCGAGATCATACCTTACATTCGAGTGATGTCGTTTCCGAACGTTCATAAACGTGAAAATTGAAGATCACCGATATACTTTTGTGTGAATCGACACAAATTAACCAGATTCACTGACATTTCGTTCTGAATCGCTTTCCGATGTGCTAATCGCGATCACAGCTTACAATCGAGTGGTGTAGTTTCGGAACGTTCATAAACGTGAAAATGGAAGATCACCGATACACTTTTGTATGAATCGATAGAAATTAACAAGCTTCACTGACATTTCGAACAGAACAGCTTTCCGACGTGCGATCCGAGATCATAACTTACAATCGAGTGATGTCATTTCCGAACGTTCATAAACGTGAAAATTGGTGATCACCGATACACTTTTGTGTGAATCGACTCAAATTAACCAGATTCACTGACATTTCGTTCTGAATCGCTTTCCGATGTGCTAATCGCGATCACAGCTTACAATCGAGTGGTGTAGTTTCCGAACGTTCATAAACGTGAAAATTGAAGATCACAGATACACTTTTGAGTGAGTCGATACAATTTAACAACATTCACTGACATTTCGAACAGAACAGCTTTCCGACGTGCGATCCGAGATCATAACTTACAATCGAGTGATGTCATTTCCGAACGTTCATAAACGTGAAAATTGGTGATCACTGATACACTTTTGTGTGAATCGACTCAAATTAACCAGATTCACTGACATTTCGTTCTGAATCGCTTTCCGATGTGCGAATCGCGATCACAGCTTACAATCGAGTGATGTCGTTTCCGAACCATCATAAACGTGAAAATTGGTGATCACCGATACACTTTTGTATGAATCGATAGAACTTAACAAGATTCACTGACATTTCGAACAGAACAGCTTTCCGACGTGCGATCCGAGATCATAACTTACAATCGAGTGATGTCATTTCCGAACGATCATAAACGTGAAAATTGGAGATCACCGATACACTTTTGTGTGATTCGACTCAAATTAACCAGATTCACTGACATTTCGTTCTGAATCGCTTTCCGATGTGTGAATCGCGATCACAGTTTACAATCGAGTGATGTCGTTTCCGAACGTTCATAAACGTGAAAATTTGTGATCACCGATCCACTTTTGTGTGATTCGACTCAAATTAACCAGATTCACTGACATTTCGTTCTGAATCGCTTTCCGATGTGCGAATCGCGATCACAGCTTACAATCGAGTGATGTCGTTTCCGAACCATCATAAACGTGAAAATTGGTGATCACCGATACACTTTTGTATGAATCGATAGAAATGAACAAGAATCACTGACATTTCGAACTGACCAGCTTTCCGACGTGCGATTCGAGATCATACCTTACATTCGAGTGATGTCGTTTCCGAACGTTCATAAACGTGAAAATTGAAGATCACCGATATACTTTTGTGTGAATCGACACAAATTAACCAGATTCACTGACATTTCGTTCTGAATCGCTTTCCGATGTGCTAATCGCGATCACAGCTTACAATCGAGTGGTGTAGTTTCGGAACGTTCATAAACGTGAAAATGGAAGATCACCGATACACTTTTGTATGAATCGATAGAAATTAACAAGCTTCACTGACATTTCGAACAGAACAGCTTTCCGACGTGCGATCCGAGATCATAACTTACAATCGAGTGATGTCATTTCCGAACGTTCATAAACGTGAAAATTGGTGATCACCGATACACTTTTGTGTGAATCGACTCAAATTAACCAGATTCACTGACATTTCGTTCTGAATCGCTTTCCGATGTGCTAATCGCGATCACAGCTTACAATCGAGTGGTGTAGTTTCCGAACGTTCATAAACGTGAAAATTGAAGATCACAGATACACTTTTGAGTGAGTCGATACAATTTAACAACATTCACTGACATTTCGAACAGAACAGCTTTCCGACGTGCGATCCGAGATCATAACTTACAATCGAGTGATGTCATTTCCGAACGTTCATAAACGTGAAAATTGGTGATCACTGATACACTTTTGTGTGAATCGACTCAAATTAACCAGATTCACTGACATTTCGTTCTGAATCGCTTTCCGATGTGCGAATCGCGATCACAGCTTACAATCGAGTGATGTCGTTTCCGAACCATCATAAACGTGAAAATTTGTGATCACCGATCCACTTTTGTGTGAATCGATACAATTTAACAACATTCACTGACATTTCGAACAGCACAGCTTTCCGATGTGTGAATCGCGATCACAGTTTACAATCGAGTGATGTAGTTTCCGAACGTTCATAAACGTGAAAATTGGAAATCACCGATACACTTTTGTGTGAATCGACACAAATTAACCAGATTCACTGATATTTCGTTCTGAACCGCATTCCGATGTACGAATCGCGATCACACCTTACAATCAAGTGATGACGTTTCCGAACGTTCATAAACGTGAAAATTGGTTATCACCGATACACTTTTGTGTGAATCAATACAATTTAACAACATTCACAGACATTTCGACCAGCATCGCTTTCCGACGTGCGATTCGAGATTATTACACGTCGCAAAGCGTTTCAGAACGAAATGTCAGTGTACCTTGTTAATTTGTATCGATTCACCCAAAAGTGTATCGGTGATCACCAATTTTCACGTTTATGAACGTTCCGAAACGACATCACTCGATTGTATGTTATGATCTCGACTTGCACGTCGGAAAGCCGTTCTGTTCGAAATGTCTGTGAATGTTGCTAAATTGTATCGATTCACACAAAAGTGCATCGGTTATCTCCAATTTTCACGTTTCTGAACGTTCGGAAACGACATCACACGATTGTAAGGTGTGATCGCGATTCGCACATAGGAAAGCGATTCAGAACGAAATGTCAGTGAATCTGGTTAATTTGTTTCGATTCACACAAAAGTGTATCGGTGATCTCCAATTTTCACGTTTATGATGGTTCGGAAACGACATCACTCGATTGTAGGTTATGATCTCGATTCGCACATCGGAAAGCGATTCAGAACGAAATGTCAGTGAATCTGGTTAATTTGTGTCGATTCACACAAAAGTGTATCGGTGATGTCCTATTTACACGTTTATGAACGTTCGGAATCGACATCACTCGATTGTAAGTTGTGATCTCGAATCGCACGTCGAAAATCTGTTCTGTTCGAAATGTCAGTGAATGTTGTTAATTTCTATCGATTCATACAAAAGTGTATCGGTGATCACCAATTTTCATGTTTATGCACGTTGGGATACGACATAACTCGATTGTAAGTAATGATCTCGAATCGCACGTCGGAAAGCTGCACTTTTCGAAATGTCAGTGAATGTTGTTAAATTGTATCGATTCACACAATAGTGTATCGGTGAACTCCAATTTTCACGTTTATGATGGTTCGGAAACGACATCACAAGATTGTAAGTTATGATCTCGATTCGCACATCGGAAAGCGATTCAGAAAGAAATGTGTCAGTGAATCTGGTTAATTTGTGTCGATTCACACAAAAGTGTATCGGTGATCTCTAATTTTCACGTTTATGAACGTTCGGAATCGACATCACTCGATGGTAATGCATGCTCTCGATTCGCACATCGGAAAGCGATTCAGAACGAAATGTCAGTGAAACTTGTTAATTTGTGTCGATTCACACAAAAGTGTATCTGTGATCACCAATTTTCATGTTTTTGAACGTTCGGAAACGACATCACTCGATTGTAAGGTATGATCTCGAATCGCACGTCGGAAAGCGATGCTAGTCGAAATGTCAGTGAATCTTGTCGATTTGTTACGCATCTCGCCAAAGTCTATCGGTGATCACCAATTTTCATGTTTATGAACGTTCGGATACGACATAACTCGATTGTAAGTAATGATCTCGAATCGCACGTCGGAAAGCTGCTCTTTTCGAAATGTCAGTGAATGTTGTTAAATTGTATCGATTCACACAAAAGTGTATCGGTGATCTCCAATTTACACGTTTATGATGGTTCGGAAACGACATCACTCGATTGTAAGTTATGATCTCGATTCGCACATCGGAAAGCGATTCAGAACGAAATGTCAGTGAATCTGGTTAATTTGTGTCGATTCACACAAAAGTGTATCGGTAATCTCCAATTTTCACGTTTATGAACGTTCGGAAACGACATCACTCGTTTCTAAGTTATGATCTCGAATCGCACGTTGGAAAGCTGTTCTGTTCGAATTGTCAGTGAATCTTGATAATTTGTAACGATTCACACAAAAGTTTATTTGTGATCACCAATTTTCATATTTGTGAACGTTCAGAACCGACATCGTTCGAATGTCAGTTCCGGTCTCGAATCGCATTTCGGATTGCGATTCTGATAGAAATGTCGGAAAAAATTGTTGATTCGTAACGATTAACACACAAGATTATCGCTGATTACTTACTTTCATGTTTATGAAAGATTGGAAACGTTCACCGATAAACGTCACATATCAACAATTTTACAGACATTTAGTATCGCAATCCGAAGGGCCATTTGAGATCTGAACTGACAATCGAGCGATGAAAACGTTCCCGAACTTTCATAAACATGAAGATTGGTGATCACCAATAAAATTTTTGTTCAATTCATGACCAATTAACAATATCCAATGACATTTCGATTCGAGATCATAAATTACAATCGAGTGATATCATTTCCGAACGTTCATAAACATGAAAATTGGTGATCACCGATACACTTTTGTGTGAATTGATAAAAATTAACAAGATTCACCAACATTTCGAACAGAACAGCTTTCCCACGTGCGATCCGAGATCATAACTTACAATCGAGTGATGTCATTTCCGAACGTTCATAAACGTGAAAATTGGTGATCACCGATACACTTTTGTGTGAATCGAAACAATTTAACAACATTCACTGACATTTCGAACAGAACAGCTTTCCGACGTGTGATCGGAGATCATAACTTACAATCGAGTGATGTCGTTTCCGAACGTTCATAAACATGAAGAACGGTGATCACCGATAGATTTTTGTGTGAATCGACTCAAATTAACCAGATTCACTGACATTTCGTTCTGAATCGCTTTCCGATGTGCTAATCGCGATCACAGCTTACAATCGAGTGGTGTAGTTTCCAAACGTTCATAAACGTGAAAATTGAAGATCACAGATACACTTTTGAGTGAGTCGATACAATTTAACAACATTCACTGACATTTCGAACAGAACAGCTTTCCGACGTGCGATCCGAGATCATAACTTAAAATCGGGTGATGTCGTTTCCGAACGTTCATAAACGTGAAAATTGGTGATCACCGATACACTTTTGTGTGAATCGACTCAAATTAACCAGATTCACTGACATTTCGTTCTGAATCGCTTTCCGATGTGCGAATCGCGATCACAGCTTACAATCGAGTGATGTTTCCGAACCATCATAAACGTGAAAATTGGTGATCACCGATACACTTTTGTATGAATTGATAGAAATTAACAAGATTCACTGACATTTCGAACAGAACAGCTTTCCGACGTGCGATCCGAGATCATAACTTACAATCGAGTGATGTCATTTCCGAACGTTCATAAACGTGAAAATTGGTGATCACCGATAGACTTTTGTGTGAATCGATACAATTTAACAACATTCACTGACATTTCGAACAGCACAGCTTTCCGACGTGCGATCCGAGATCATAACTTACAATCGGGTGATGTCGTTTCCGAACGTTCATAAACGTGAAAATTGGTGATCACCGATACACTTTTGTGTGAATCGACTCAAATTAACCAGATTCACTGACATTTCGTTCTGAATCGCTTTCCGATGTGCGAATCGCGATCACAGCTTACAATCGAGTGATGTCGTTTCCGAACCATCATAAACGTGAAAATTGGTGATCACCGATACACTTTTGTATGAATCGATAGAAATGAACAAGAATCACTGACATTTCGAACTGACCAGCTTTCCGACGTGCGATTCGAGATCATACCTTACATTCGAGTGATGTCGTTTCCGAACGTTCATAAACGTGAAAATTGAAGATCACCGATATACTTTTGTGTGAATCGACACAAATTAACCAGATTCACTGACATTTCGTTCTGAATCGCTTTCCGATGTGCTAATCGCGATCACAGCTTACAATCGAGTGGTGTAGTTTCGGAACGTTCATAAACGTGAAAATGGAAGATCACCGATACACTTTTGTATGAATCGATAGAAATTAACAAGCTTCACTGACATTTCGAACAGAACAGCTTTCCGACGTGCGATCCGAGATCATAACTTACAATCGAGTGATGTCATTTCCGAACGTTCATAAACGTGAAAATTGGTGATCACCGATACACTTTTGTGTGAATCGACTCAAATTAACCAGATTCACTGACATTTCGTTCTGAATCGCTTTCCGATGTGCTAATCGCGATCACAGCTTACAATCGAGTGGTGTAGTTTCCGAACGTTCATAAACGTGAAAATTGAAGATCACAGATACACTTTTGAGTGAGTCGATACAATTTAACAACATTCACTGACATTTCGAACAGAACAGCTTTCCGACGTGCGATCCGAGATCATAACTTACAATCGAGTGATGTCATTTCCGAACGTTCATAAACGTGAAAATTGGTGATCACTGATACACTTTTGTGTGAATCGACTCAAATTAACCAGATTCACTGACATTTCGTTCTGAATCGCTTTCCGATGTGCGAATCGCGATCACAGCTTACAATCGAGTGATGTCGTTTCCGAACCATCATAAACGTGAAAATTGGTGATCACCGATACACTTTTGTATGAATCGATAGAACTTAACAAGATTCACTGACATTTCGAACAGAACAGCTTTCCGACGTGCGATCCGAGATCATAACTTACAATCGAGTGATGTCATTTCCGAACGATCATAAACGTGAAAATTGGAGATCACCGATACACTTTTGTGTGATTCGACTCAAATTAACCAGATTCACTGACATTTCGTTCTGAATCGCTTTCCGATGTGTGAATCGCGATCACAGTTTACAATCGAGTGATGTCGTTTCCGAACGTTCATAAACGTGAAAATTTGTGATCACCGATCCACTTTTGTGTGAATCGATACAATTTAACAACATTCACTGACATTTCGAACAGCACAGCTTTCCGATGTGTGAATCGCGATCACAGTTTACAATCGAGTGATGTAGTTTCCGAACGTTCATAAACGTGAAAATTGGAAATCACCGATACACTTTTGTGTGAATCGACACAAATTAACCAGATTCACTGATATTTCGTTCTGAACCGCATTCCGATGTACGAATCGCGATCACACCTTACAATCAAGTGATGACGTTTCCGAACGTTCATAAACGTGAAAATTGGTTATCACCGATACACTTTTGTGTGAATCAATACAATTTAACAACATTCACAGACATTTCGACCAGCATCGCTTTCCGACGTGCGATTCGAGATTATTACACGTCGCAAAGCGTTTCAGAACGAAATGTCAGTGTACCTTGTTAATTTGTATCGATTCACCCAAAAGTGTATCGGTGATCACCAATTTTCACGTTTATGAACGTTCCGAAACGACATCACTCGATTGTATGTTATGATCTCGACTTGCACGTCGGAAAGCCGTTCTGTTCGAAATGTCTGTGAATGTTGCTAAATTGTATCGATTCACACAAAAGTGCATCGGTTATCTCCAATTTTCACGTTTCTGAACGTTCGGAAACGACATCACACGATTGTAAGGTGTGATCGCGATTCGCACATAGGAAAGCGATTCAGAACGAAATGTCAGTGAATCTGGTTAATTTGTTTCGATTCACACAAAAGTGTATCGGTGATCTCCAATTTTCACGTTTATGATGGTTCGGAAACGACATCACTCGATTGTAGGTTATGATCTCGATTCGCACATCGGAAAGCGATTCAGAACGAAATGTCAGTGAATCTGGTTAATTTGTGTCGATTCACACAAAAGTGTATCGGTGATGTCCTATTTACACGTTTATGAACGTTCGGAATCGACATCACTCGATTGTAAGTTGTGATCTCGAATCGCACGTCGAAAATCTGTTCTGTTCGAAATGTCAGTGAATGTTGTTAATTTCTATCGATTCATACAAAAGTGTATCGGTGATCACCAATTTTCATGTTTATGCACGTTCGGATACGACATAACTCGATTGTAAGTAATGATCTCGAATCGCACGTCGGAAAGCTGCACTTTTCGAAATGTCAGTGAATGTTGTTAAATTGTATCGATTCACACAATAGTGTATCGGTGAACTCCAATTTTCACGTTTATGATGGTTCGGAAACGACATCACAAGATTGTAAGTTATGATCTCGATTCGCACATCGGAAAGCGATTCAGAAAGAAATGTGTCAGTGAATCTGGTTAATTTGTGTCGATTCACACAAAAGTGTATCGGTGATCTCTAATTTTCACGTTTATGAACGTTCGGAATCGACATCACTCGATGGTAATGCATGCTCTCGATTCGCACATCGGAAAGCGATTCAGAACGAAAAGTCAGTGAAACTTGTTAATTTGTGTCGATTCACACAAAAGTGTATCTGTGATCACCAATTTTCATGTTTTTGAACGTTCGGAAACGACATCACTCGATTGTAAGGTATTATCTCGAATCGCACGTCGGAAAGCGATGCTAGTCGAAATGTCAGTGAATCTTGTCGATTTGTTACGCATCTCGCCAAAGTCTATCGGTGATCACCAATTTTCATGTTTATGAACGTTCGGATACGACATAACTCGATTGTAAGTAATGATCTCGAATCGCACGTCGGAAAGCTGCTCTTTTCGAAATGTCAGTGAATGTTGTTAAATTGTATCGATTCACACAAAAGTGTATCGGTGATCTCCAATTTACACGTTTATGATGGTTCGGAAACGACATCACTCGATTGTAAGTTATGATCTCGATTCGCACATCGGAAAGCGATTCAGAACGAAATGTCAGTGAATCTGGTTAATTTGTGTCGATTCACACAAAAGTGTATCGGTAATTTCCAATTTTCACGTTTATGAACGTTCGGAAACGACATCACTCGTTTCTAAGTTATGATCTCGAATCGCACGTTGGAAAGCTGTTCTGTTCGAATTGTCAGTGAATCTTGATAATTTGTAACGATTCACACAAAAGTTTATTTGTGATCACCAATTTTCATATTTGTGAACGTTCAGAACCGACATCGTTCGAATGTCAGTTCCGGTCTCGAATCGCATTTCGGATTGCGATTCTGATAGAAATGTCGGAAAAAATTGTTGATTCGTAACGATTAACACACAAGATTATCGCTGATTACTTACTTTCATGTTTATGAAAGATTGGAAACGTTCACCGATAAACGTCACATATCAACAATTTTACAGACATTTAGTATCGCAATCCGAAGGGCCATTTGAGATCTGAACTGACAATCGAGCGATGAAAACGTTCCCGAACTTTCATAAACATGAAGATTGGTGATCACCAATAAAATTTTTGTTCAATTCATGACCAATTAACAATATCCAATGACATTTCGATTCGAGATCATAAATTACAATCGAGTGATATCATTTCCGAACGTTCATAAACATGAAAATTGGTGATCACCGATACACTTTTGTGTGAATTGATAAAAATTAACAAGATTCACCAACATTTCGAACAGAACAGCTTTCCCACGTGCGATCCGAGATCATAACTTACAATCGAGTGATGTCATTTCCGAACGTTCATAAACGTGAAAATTGGTGATCACCGATACACTTTTGTGTGAATCGAAACAATTTAACAACATTCACTGACATTTCGAACAGAACAGCTTTCCGACGTGTGATCGGAGATCATAACTTACAATCGAGTGATGTCGTTTCCGAACGTTCATAAACATGAAGAACGGTGATCACCGATAGATTTTTGTGTGAATCGACTCAAATTAACCAGATTCACTGACATTTCGTTCTGAATCGCTTTCCGATGTGCTAATCGCGATCACAGCTTACAATCGAGTGGTGTAGTTTCCAAACGTTCATAAACGTGAAAATTGAAGATCACAGATACACTTTTGAGTGAGTCCATACAATTTAACAACATTCACTGACATTTCGAACAGAACAGCTTTCCGACGTGCGATCCGAGATCATAACTTAAAATCGGGTGATGTCGTTTCCGAACGTTCATAAACGTGAAAATTGGTGATCACCGATACACTTTTGTGTGAATCGACTCAAATTAACCAGATTCACTGACATTTCGATCTGAATCGCTTTCCGATGTGCGAATCGCGATCACAGCTTACAATCGAGTGATGTCGTTTCCGAACCATCATAAACGTGAAAATTGGTGATCACCGATACACTTTTGTATGAATCGATAGAAATGAACAAGAATCACTGACATTTCGAACTGACCAGCTTTCCGACGTGCGATTCGAGATCATACCTTACATTCGAGTGATGTCGTTTCCGAACGTTCATAAACGTGAAAATTGAAGATCACCGATATACTTTTGTGTGAATCGACACAAATTAACCAGATTCACTGACATTTCGTTCTGAATCGCTTTCCGATGTGCTAATCGCGATCACAGCTTACAATCGAGTGGTGTAGTTTCCGAACGTTCATAAACGTGAAAATTGAAGATCACAGATACACTTTTGAGTGAGTCGATACAATTTAACAACATTCACTGACATTTCGAACAGAACAGCTTTCCGACGTGCGATCCGAGATCATAACTTACAATCGAGTGATGTCATTTCCGAACGTTCATAAACGTGAAAATTGGTGATCACTGATACACTTTTGTGTGAATCGACTCAAATTAACCAGATTCACTGACATTTCGTTCTGAATCGCTTTCCGATGTGCGAATCGCGATCACAGCTTACAATCGAGTGATGTTTCCGAACCATCATAAACGTGAAAATTGGTGATCACCGATACACTTTTGTATGAATTGATAGAAATTAACAAGATTCACTGACATTTCGAACAGAACAGCTTTCCGACGTGCGATCCGAGATCATAACTTACAATCGAGTGATGTCATTTCCGAACGTTCATAAACGTGAAAATTGGTGATCACCGATAGACTTTTGTGTGAATCGATACAATTTAACAACATTCACTGACATTTCGAACAGCACAGCTTTCCGACGTGCGATCCGAGATCATAACTTACAATCGGGTGATGTCGTTTCCGAACGTTCATAAACGTGAAAATTGGTGATCACCGATACACTTTTGTGTGAATCGACTCAAATTAACCAGATTCACTGACATTTCGTTCTGAATCGCTTTCCGATGTGCGAATCGCGATCACAGCTTACAATCGAGTGATGTCGTTTCCGAACCATCATAAACGTGAAAATTGGTGATCACCGATACACTTTTGTATGAATCGATAGAAATGAACAAGAATCACTGACATTTCGAACTGACCAGCTTTCCGACGTGCGATTCGAGATCATACCTTACATTCGAGTGATGTCGTTTCCGAACGTTCATAAACGTGAAAATTGAAGATCACCGATATACTTTTGTGTGAATCGACACAAATTAACCAGATTCACTGACATTTCGTTCTGAATCGCTTTCCGATGTGCTAATCGCGATCACAGCTTACAATCGAGTGGTGTAGTTTCGGAACGTTCATAAACGTGAAAATGGAAGATCACCGATACACTTTTGTATGAATCGATAGAAATTAACAAGCTTCACTGACATTTCGAACAGAACAGCTTTCCGACGTGCGATCCGAGATCATAACTTACAATCGAGTGATGTCATTTCCGAACGTTCATAAACGTGAAAATTGGTGATCACCGATACACTTTTGTGTGAATCGACTCAAATTAACCAGATTCACTGACATTTCGTTCTGAATCGCTTTCCGATGTGCTAATCGCGATCACAGCTTACAATCGAGTGGTGTAGTTTCCGAACGTTCATAAACGTGAAAATTGAAGATCACAGATACACTTTTGAGTGAGTCGATACAATTTAACAACATTCACTGACATTTCGAACAGAACAGCTTTCCGACGTGCGATCCGAGATCATAACTTACAATCGAGTGATGTCATTTCCGAACGTTCATAAACGTGAAAATTGGTGATCACTGATACACTTTTGTGTGAATCGACTCAAATTAACCAGATTCACTGACATTTCGTTCTGAATCGCTTTCCGATGTGCGAATCGCGATCACAGCTTACAATCGAGTGATGTCGTTTCCGAACCATCATAAACGTGAAAATTGGTGATCACCGATACACTTTTGTATGAATCGATAGAACTTAACAAGATTCACTGACATTTCGAACAGAACAGCTTTCCGACGTGCGATCCGAGATCATAACTTACAATCGAGTGATGTCATTTCCGAACGATCATAAACGTGAAAATTGGAGATCACCGATACACTTTTGTGTGATTCGACTCAAATTAACCAGATTCACTGACATTTCGTTCTGAATCGCTTTCCGATGTGTGAATCGCGATCACAGTTTACAATCGAGTGATGTCGTTTCCGAACGTTCATAAACGTGAAAATTTGTGATCACCGATCCACTTTTGTGTGATTCGACTCAAATTAACCAGATTCACTGACATTTCGTTCTGAATCGCTTTCCGATGTGCGAATCGCGATCACAGCTTACAATCGAGTGATGTCGTTTCCGAACCATCATAAACGTGAAAATTGGTGATCACCGATACACTTTTGTATGAATCGATAGAAATGAACAAGAATCACTGACATTTCGAACTGACCAGCTTTCCGACGTGCGATTCGAGATCATACCTTACATTCGAGTGATGTCGTTTCCGAACGTTCATAAACGTGAAAATTGAAGATCACCGATATACTTTTGGGTGAATCGACACAAATTAACCAGATTCACTGACATTTCGTTCTGAATCGCTTTCCGATGTGCTAATCGCGATCAGAGCTTACAATCGAGTGGTGTAGTTTCGGAACGTTCATAAACGTGAAAATGGAAGATCACCGATACACTTTTGTATGAATCGATAGAAATTAACAAGCTTCACTGACATTTCGAACAGAACAGCTTTCCGACGTGCGATCCGAGATCATAACTTACAATCGAGTGATGTCATTTCCGAACGTTCATAAACGTGAAAATTGGTGATCACCGATACACTTTTGTGTGAATCGACTCAAATTAACCAGATTCACTGACATTTCGTTCTGAATCGCTTTCCGATGTGCTAATCGCGATCACAGCTTACAATCGAGTGGTGTAGTTTCCGAACGTTCATAAACGTGAAAATTGAAGATCACAGATACACTTTTGAGTGAGTCGATACAATTTAACAACATTCACTGACATTTCGAACAGAACAGCTTTCCGACGTGCGATCCGAGATCATAACTTACAATCGAGTGATGTCATTTCCGAACGTTCATAAACGTGAAAATTGGTGATCACTGATACACTTTTGTGTGAATCGACTCAAATTAACCAGATTCACTGACATTTCGTTCTGAATCGCTTTCCGATGTGCGAATCGCGATCACAGCTTACAATCGAGTGATGTCGTTTCCGAACCATCATAAACGTGAAAATTTGTGATCACCGATCCACTTTTGTGTGAATCGATACAATTTAACAACATTCACTGACATTTCGAACAGCACAGCTTTCCGATGTGTGAATCGCGATCACAGTTTACAATCGAGTGATGTAGTTTCCGAACGTTCATAAACGTGAAAATTGGAAATCACCGATACACTTTTGTGTGAATCGACACAAATTAACCAGATTCACTGATATTTCGTTCTGAACCGCATTCCGATGTACGAATCGCGATCACACCTTACAATCAAGTGATGACGTTTCCGAACGTTCATAAACGTGAAAATTGGTTATCACCGATACACTTTTGTGTGAATCAATACAATTTAACAACATTCACAGACATTTCGACCAGCATCGCTTTCCGACGTGCGATTCGAGATTATTACACGTCGCAAAGCGTTTCAGAACGAAATGTCAGTGTACCTTGTTAATTTGTATCGATTCACCCAAAAGTGTATCGGTGATCACCAATTTTCACGTTTATGAACGTTCCGAAACGACATCACTCGATTGTATGTTATGATCTCGACTTGCACGTCGGAAAGCCGTTCTGTTCGAAATGTCTGTGAATGTTGCTAAATTGTATCGATTCACACAAAAGTGCATCGGTTATCTCCAATTTTCACGTTTCTGAACGTTCGGAAACGACATCACACGATTGTAAGGTGTGATCGCGATTCGCACATAGGAAAGCGATTCAGAACGAAATGTCAGTGAATCTGGTTAATTTGTTTCGATTCACACAAAAGTGTATCGGTGATCTCCAATTTTCACGTTTATGATGGTTCGGAAACGACATCACTCGATTGTAGGTTATGATCTCGATTCGCACATCGGAAAGCGATTCAGAACGAAATGTCAGTGAATCTGGTTAATTTGTGTCGATTCACACAAAAGTGTATCGGTGATGTCCTATTTACACGTTTATGAACGTTCGGAATCGACATCACTCGATTGTAAGTTGTGATCTCGAATCGCACGTCGAAAATCTGTTCTGTTCGAAATGTCAGTGAATGTTGTTAATTTCTATCGATTCATACAAAAGTGTATCGGTGATCACCAATTTTCATGTTTATGCACGTTGGGATACGACATAACTCGATTGTAAGTAATGATCTCGAATCGCACGTCGGAAAGCTGCACTTTTCGAAATGTCAGTGAATGTTGTTAAATTGTATCGATTCACACAATAGTGTATCGGTGAACTCCAATTTTCACGTTTATGATGGTTCGGAAACGACATCACAAGATTGTAAGTTATGATCTCGATTCGCACATCGGAAAGCGATTCAGAAAGAAATGTGTCAGTGAATCTGGTTAATTTGTGTCGATTCACACAAAAGTGTATCGGTGATCTCTAATTTTCACGTTTATGAACGTTCGGAATCGACATCACTCGATGGTAATGCATGCTCTCGATTCGCACATCGGAAAGCGATTCAGAACGAAATGTCAGTGAAACTTGTTAATTTGTGTCGATTCACACAAAAGTGTATCTGTGATCACCAATTTTCATGTTTTTGAACGTTCGGAAACGACATCACTCGATTGTAAGGTATGATCTCGAATCGCACGTCGGAAAGCGATGCTAGTCGAAATGTCAGTGAATCTTGTCGATTTGTTACGCATCTCGCCAAAGTCTATCGGTGATCACCAATTTTCATGTTTATGAACGTTCGGATACGACATAACTCGATTGTAAGTAATGATCTCGAATCGCACGTCGGAAAGCTGCTCTTTTCGAAATGTCAGTGAATGTTGTTAAATTGTATCGATTCACACAAAAGTGTATCGGTGATCTCCAATTTACACGTTTATGATGGTTCGGAAACGACATCACTCGATTGTAAGTTATGATCTCGATTCGCACATCGGAAAGCGATTCAGAACGAAATGTCAGTGAATCTGGTTAATTTGTGTCGATTCACACAAAAGTGTATCGGTAATCTCCAATTTTCACGTTTATGAACGTTCGGAAACGACATCACTCGTTTCTAAGTTATGATCTCGAATCGCACGTTGGAAAGCTGTTCTGTTCGAATTGTCAGTGAATCTTGATAATTTGTAACGATTCACACAAAAGTTTATTTGTGATCACCAATTTTCATATTTGTGAACGTTCAGAACCGACATCGTTCGAATGTCAGTTCCGGTCTCGAATCGCATTTCGGATTGCGATTCTGATAGAAATGTCGGAAAAAATTGTTGATTCGTAACGATTAACACACAAGATTATCGCTGATTACTTACTTTCATGTTTATGAAAGATTGGAAACGTTCACCGATAAACGTCACATATCAACAATTTTACAGACATTTAGTATCGCAATCCGAAGGGCCATTTGAGATCTGAACTGACAATCGAGCGATGAAAACGTTCCCGAACTTTCATAAACATGAAGATTGGTGATCACCAATAAAATTTTTGTTCAATTCATGACCAATTAACAATATCCAATGACATTTCGATTCGAGATCATAAATTACAATCGAGTGATATCATTTCCGAACGTTCATAAACATGAAAATTGGTGATCACCGATACACTTTTGTGTGAATTGATAAAAATTAACAAGATTCACCAACATTTCGAACAGAACAGCTTTCCCACGTGCGATCCGAGATCATAACTTACAATCGAGTGATGTCATTTCCGAACGTTCATAAACGTGAAAATTGGTGATCACCGATACACTTTTGTGTGAATCGAAACAATTTAACAACATTCACTGACATTTCGAACAGAACAGCTTTCCGACGTGTGATCGGAGATCATAACTTACAATCGAGTGATGTCGTTTCCGAACGTTCATAAACATGAAGAACGGTGATCACCGATAGATTTTTGTGTGAATCGACTCAAATTAACCAGATTCACTGACATTTCGTTCTGAATCGCTTTCCGATGTGCTAATCGCGATCACAGCTTACAATCGAGTGGTGTAGTTTCCAAACGTTCATAAACGTGAAAATTGAAGATCACAGATACACTTTTGAGTGAGTCGATACAATTTAACAACATTCACTGACATTTCGAACAGAACAGCTTTCCGACGTGCGATCCGAGATCATAACTTAAAATCGGGTGATGTCGTTTCCGAACGTTCATAAACGTGAAAATTGGTGATCACCGATACACTTTTGTGTGAATCGACTCAAATTAACCAGATTCACTGACATTTCGTTCTGAATCGCTTTCCGATGTGCGAATCGCGATCACAGCTTACAATCGAGTGATGTTTCCGAACCATCATAAACGTGAAAATTGGTGATCACCGATACACTTTTGTATGAATTGATAGAAATTAACAAGATTCACTGACATTTCGAACAGAACAGCTTTCCGACGTGCGATCCGAGATCATAACTTACAATCGAGTGATGTCATTTCCGAACGTTCATAAACGTGAAAATTGGTGATCACCGATAGACTTTTGTGTGAATCGATACAATTTAACAACATTCACTGACATTTCGAACAGCACAGCTTTCCGACGTGCGATCCGAGATCATAACTTACAATCGGGTGATGTCGTTTCCGAACGTTCATAAACGTGAAAATTGGTGATCACCGATACACTTTTGTGTGAATCGACTCAAATTAACCAGATTCACTGACATTTCGTTCTGAATCGCTTTCCGATGTGCGAATCGCGATCACAGCTTACAATCGAGTGATGTCGTTTCCGAACCATCATAAACGTGAAAATTGGTGATCACCGATACACTTTTGTATGAATCGATAGAAATGAACAAGAATCACTGACATTTCGAACTGACCAGCTTTCCGACGTGCGATTCGAGATCATACCTTACATTCGAGTGATGTCGTTTCCGAACGTTCATAAACGTGAAAATTGAAGATCACCGATATACTTTTGTGTGAATCGACACAAATTAACCAGATTCACTGACATTTCGTTCTGAATCGCTTTCCGATGTGCTAATCGCGATCACAGCTTACAATCGAGTGGTGTAGTTTCGGAACGTTCATAAACGTGAAAATGGAAGATCACCGATACACTTTTGTATGAATCGATAGAAATTAACAAGCTTCACTGACATTTCGAACAGAACAGCTTTCCGACGTGCGATCCGAGATCATAACTTACAATCGAGTGATGTCATTTCCGAACGTTCATAAACGTGAAAATTGGTGATCACCGATACACTTTTGTGTGAATCGACTCAAATTAACCAGATTCACTGACATTTCGTTCTGAATCGCTTTCCGATGTGCTAATCGCGATCACAGCTTACAATCGAGTGGTGTAGTTTCCGAACGTTCATAAACGTGAAAATTGAAGATCACAGATACACTTTTGAGTGAGTCGATACAATTTAACAACATTCACTGACATTTCGAACAGAACAGCTTTCCGACGTGCGATCCGAGATCATAACTTACAATCGAGTGATGTCATTTCCGAACGTTCATAAACGTGAAAATTGGTGATCACTGATACACTTTTGTGTGAATCGACTCAAATTAACCAGATTCACTGACATTTCGTTCTGAATCGCTTTCCGATGTGCGAATCGCGATCACAGCTTACAATCGAGTGATGTCGTTTCCGAACCATCATAAACGTGAAAATTGGTGATCACCGATACACTTTTGTATGAATCGATAGAACTTAACAAGATTCACTGACATTTCGAACAGAACAGCTTTCCGACGTGCGATCCGAGATCATAACTTACAATCGAGTGATGTCATTTCCGAACGATCATAAACGTGAAAATTGGAGATCACCGATACACTTTTGTGTGATTCGACTCAAATTAACCAGATTCACTGACATTTCGTTCTGAATCGCTTTCCGATGTGTGAATCGCGATCACAGTTTACAATCGAGTGATGTCGTTTCCGAACGTTCATAAACGTGAAAATTTGTGATCACCGATCCACTTTTGTGTGAATCGATACAATTTAACAACATTCACTGACATTTCGAACAGCACAGCTTTCCGATGTGTGAATCGCGATCACAGTTTACAATCGAGTGATGTAGTTTCCGAACGTTCATAAACGTGAAAATTGGAAATCACCGATACACTTTTGTGTGAATCGACACAAATTAACCAGATTCACTGATATTTCGTTCTGAACCGCATTCCGATGTACGAATCGCGATCACACCTTACAATCAAGTGATGACGTTTCCGAACGTTCATAAACGTGAAAATTGGTTATCACCGATACACTTTTGTGTGAATCAATACAATTTAACAACATTCACAGACATTTCGACCAGCATCGCTTTCCGACGTGCGATTCGAGATTATTACACGTCGCAAAGCGTTTCAGAACGAAATGTCAGTGTACCTTGTTAATTTGTATCGATTCACCCAAAAGTGTATCGGTGATCACCAATTTTCACGTTTATGAACGTTCCGAAACGACATCACTCGATTGTATGTTATGATCTCGACTTGCACGTCGGAAAGCCGTTCTGTTCGAAATGTCTGTGAATGTTGCTAAATTGTATCGATTCACACAAAAGTGCATCGGTTATCTCCAATTTTCACGTTTCTGAACGTTCGGAAACGACATCACACGATTGTAAGGTGTGATCGCGATTCGCACATAGGAAAGCGATTCAGAACGAAATGTCAGTGAATCTGGTTAATTTGTTTCGATTCACACAAAAGTGTATCGGTGATCTCCAATTTTCACGTTTATGATGGTTCGGAAACGACATCACTCGATTGTAGGTTATGATCTCGATTCGCACATCGGAAAGCGATTCAGAACGAAATGTCAGTGAATCTGGTTAATTTGTGTCGATTCACACAAAAGTGTATCGGTGATGTCCTATTTACACGTTTATGAACGTTCGGAATCGACATCACTCGATTGTAAGTTGTGATCTCGAATCGCACGTCGAAAATCTGTTCTGTTCGAAATGTCAGTGAATGTTGTTAATTTCTATCGATTCATACAAAAGTGTATCGGTGATCACCAATTTTCATGTTTATGCACGTTCGGATACGACATAACTCGATTGTAAGTAATGATCTCGAATCGCACGTCGGAAAGCTGCACTTTTCGAAATGTCAGTGAATGTTGTTAAATTGTATCGATTCACACAATAGTGTATCGGTGAACTCCAATTTTCACGTTTATGATGGTTCGGAAACGACATCACAAGATTGTAAGTTATGATCTCGATTCGCACATCGGAAAGCGATTCAGAAAGAAATGTGTCAGTGAATCTGGTTAATTTGTGTCGATTCACACAAAAGTGTATCGGTGATCTCTAATTTTCACGTTTATGAACGTTCGGAATCGACATCACTCGATGGTAATGCATGCTCTCGATTCGCACATCGGAAAGCGATTCAGAACGAAAAGTCAGTGAAACTTGTTAATTTGTGTCGATTCACACAAAAGTGTATCTGTGATCACCAATTTTCATGTTTTTGAACGTTCGGAAACGACATCACTCGATTGTAAGGTATTATCTCGAATCGCACGTCGGAAAGCGATGCTAGTCGAAATGTCAGTGAATCTTGTCGATTTGTTACGCATCTCGCCAAAGTCTATCGGTGATCACCAATTTTCATGTTTATGAACGTTCGGATACGACATAACTCGATTGTAAGTAATGATCTCGAATCGCACGTCGGAAAGCTGCTCTTTTCGAAATGTCAGTGAATGTTGTTAAATTGTATCGATTCACACAAAAGTGTATCGGTGATCTCCAATTTACACGTTTATGATGGTTCGGAAACGACAACACTCGATTGTAAGTTATGATCTCGATTCGCACATCGGAAAGCGATTCAGAACGAAATGTCAGTGAATCTGGTTAATTTGTGTCGATTCACACAAAAGTGTATCGGTAATTTCCAATTTTCACGTTTATGAACGTTCGGAAACGACATCACTCGTTTCTAAGTTATGATCTCGAATCGCACGTTGGAAAGCTGTTCTGTTCGAATTGTCAGTGAATCTTGATAATTTGTAACGATTCACACAAAAGTTTATTTGTGATCACCAATTTTCATATTTGTGAACGTTCAGAACCGACATCGTTCGAATGTCAGTTCCGGTCTCGAATCGCATTTCGGATTGCGATTCTGATAGAAATGTCGGAAAAAATTGTTGATTCGTAACGATTAACACACAAGATTATCGCTGATTACTTACTTTCATGTTTATGAAAGATTGGAAACGTTCACCGATAAACGTCACATATCAACAATTTTACAGACATTTAGTATCGCAATCCGAAGGGCCATTTGAGATCTGAACTGACAATCGAGCGATGAAAACGTTCCCGAACTTTCATAAACATGAAGATTGGTGATCACCAATAAAATTTTTGTTCAATTCATGACCAATTAACAATATCCAATGACATTTCGATTCGAGATCATAAATTACAATCGAGTGATATCATTTCCGAACGTTCATAAACATGAAAATTGGTGATCACCGATACACTTTTGTGTGAATTGATAAAAATTAACAAGATTCACCAACATTTCGAACAGAACAGCTTTCCCACGTGCGATCCGAGATCATAACTTACAATCGAGTGATGTCATTTCCGAACGTTCATAAACGTGAAAATTGGTGATCACCGATACACTTTTGTGTGAATCGAAACAATTTAACAACATTCACTGACATTTCGAACAGAACAGCTTTCCGACGTGTGATCGGAGATCATAACTTACAATCGAGTGATGTCGTTTCCGAACGTTCATAAACATGAAGAACGGTGATCACCGATAGATTTTTGTGTGAATCGACTCAAATTAACCAGATTCACTGACATTTCGTTCTGAATCGCTTTCCGATGTGCTAATCGCGATCACAGCTTACAATCGAGTGGTGTAGTTTCCAAACGTTCATAAACGTGAAAATTGAAGATCACAGATACACTTTTGAGTGAGTCCATACAATTTAACAACATTCACTGACATTTCGAACAGAACAGCTTTCCGACGTGCGATCCGAGATCATAACTTAAAATCGGGTGATGTCGTTTCCGAACGTTCATAAACGTGAAAATTGGTGATCACCGATACACTTTTGTGTGAATCGACTCAAATTAACCAGATTCACTGACATTTCGATCTGAATCGCTTTCCGATGTGCGAATCGCGATCACAGCTTACAATCGAGTGATGTCGTTTCCGAACCATCATAAACGTGAAAATTGGTGATCACCGATACACTTTTGTATGAATCGATAGAAATGAACAAGAATCACTGACATTTCGAACTGACCAGCTTTCCGACGTGCGATTCGAGATCATACCTTACATTCGAGTGATGTCGTTTCCGAACGTTCATAAACGTGAAAATTGAAGATCACCGATATACTTTTGTGTGAATCGACACAAATTAACCAGATTCACTGACATTTCGTTCTGAATCGCTTTCCGATGTGCTAATCGCGATCACAGCTTACAATCGAGTGGTGTAGTTTCCGAACGTTCATAAACGTGAAAATTGAAGATCACAGATACACTTTTGAGTGAGTCGATACAATTTAACAACATTCACTGACATTTCGAACAGAACAGCTTTCCGACGTGCGATCCGAGATCATAACTTACAATCGAGTGATGTCATTTCCGAACGTTCATAAACGTGAAAATTGGTGATCACTGATACACTTTTGTGTGAATCGACTCAAATTAACCAGATTCACTGACATTTCGTTCTGAATCGCTTTCCGATGTGCGAATCGCGATCACAGCTTACAATCGAGTGATGTCGTTTCCGAACCATCATAAACGTGAAAATTGGTGATCACCGATACACTTTTGTATGAATCGATAGAACTTAACAAGATTCACTGACATTTCGAACAGAACAGCTTTCCGACGTGCGATCCGAGATCATAACTTACAATCGAGTGATGTCATTTCCGAACGATCATAAACGTGAAAATTGGAGATCACCGATACACTTTTGTGTGATTCGACTCAAATTAACCAGATTCACTGACATTTCGTTCTGAATCGCTTTCCGATGTGTGAATCGCGATCACAGTTTACAATCGAGTGATGTCGTTTCCGAACGTTCATAAACGTGAAAATTTGTGATCACCGATCCACTTTTGTGTGAATCGATACAATTTAACAACATTCACTGACATTTCGAACAGCACAGCTTTCCGATGTGTGAATCGCGATCACAGTTTACAATCGAGTGATGTAGTTTCCGAACGTTCATAAACGTGAAAATTGGAAATCACCGATACACTTTTGTGTGAATCGACACAAATTAACCAGATTCACTGATATTTCGTTCTGAACCGCATTCCGATGTACGAATCGCGATCACACCTTACAATCAAGTGATGACGTTTCCGAACGTTCATAAACGTGAAAATTGGTTATCACCGATACACTTTTGTGTGAATCAATACAATTTAACAACATTCACAGACATTTCGACCAGCATCGCTTTCCGACGTGCGATTCGAGATTATTACACGTCGCAAAGCGTTTCAGAACGAAATGTCAGTGTACCTTGTTAATTTGTATCGATTCACCCAAAAGTGTATCGGTGATCACCAATTTTCACGTTTATGAACGTTCCGAAACGACATCACTCGACTGTATGTTATGATCTCGACTTGCACGTCGGAAAGCCGTTCTGTTCGAAATGTCTGTGAATGTTGTTAAATTGTATCGATTCACACAAAAGTGCATCGGTTATCTCCAATTTTCACGTTTCTGAACGTTCGGAAACGACATCACACGATTGTAAGGTGTGATCGCGATTCGCACATAGGAAAGCGATTCAGAACGAAATGTCAGTGAATCTGGTTAATTTGTTTCGATTCACACAAAAGTGTATCGGTGATCTCCAATTTTCACGTTTATGATGGTTCGGAAACGACATCACTCGATTGTAGGTTATGATCTCGATTCGCACATCGGAAAGCGATTCAGAACGAAATGTCAGTGAATCTGGTTAATTTGTGTCGATTCACACAAAAGTGTATCGGTGATGTCCTATTTACACGTTTATGAACGTTCGGAATCGACATCACTCGATTGTAAGTTGTGATCTCGAATCGCACGTCGAAAATCTGTTCTGTTCGAAATGTCAGTGAATGTTGTTAATTTCTATCGATTCATACAAAAGTGTATCGGTGATCACCAATTTTCATGTTTATGCACGTTCGGATACGACATAACTCGATTGTCAGTAATGATCTCGAATCGCACGTCGGAAAGCTGCACTTTTCGAAATGTCAGTGAATGTTGTTAAATTGTATCGATTCACACAATAGTGTATCGGTGAACTCCAATTTTCACGTTTATGATGGTTCGGAAACGACATCACAAGATTGTAAGTTATGATCTCGATTCGCACATCGGAAAGCGATTCAGAAAGAAATGTGTCAGTGAATCTGGTTAATTTGTGTCGATTCACACAAAAGTGTATCGGTGATCTCTAATTTTCACGTTTATGAACGTTCGGAATCGACATCACTCGATGGTAATGCATGCTCTCGATTCGCACATCGGAAAGCGATTCAGAACGAAATGTCAGTGAAACTTGTTAATTTGTGTCGATTCACACAAAAGTGTATCTGTGATCACCAATTTTCATGTTTTTGAACGTTCGGAAACGACATCACTCGATTGTAAGGTATGATCTCGAATCGCACGTCGGAAAGCGATGCTAGTCGAAATGTCAGTGAATCTTGTCGATTTGTTACGCATCTCGCCAAAGTCTATCGGTGATCACCAATTTTCATGTTTATGAACGTTCGGATACGACATAACTCGATTGTAAGTAATGATCTCGAATCGCACGTCGGAAAGCTGCTCTTTTCGAAATGTCAGTGAATGTTGTTAAATTGTATCGATTCACACAAAAGTGTATCGGTGATCTCCAATTTACACGTTTATGATGGTTCGGAAACGACATCACTCGATTGTAAGTTATGATCTCGATTCGCACATCGGAAAGCGATTCAGAACGAAATGTCAGTGAATCTGGTTAATTTGTGTCGATTCACGCAAAAGTGTATCGGTAATCTCCAATTTTCACGTTTATGAACGTTCGGAAACGACATCACTCGTTTCTAAGTTATGATCTCGAATCGCACGTTGGAAAGCTGTTCTGTTCGAATTGTCAGTGAATCTTGATAATTTGTAACGATTCACACAAAAGTTTATTTGTGATCACCAATTTTCATATTTGTGAACGTTCAGAACCGACATCGTTCGAATGTCAGTTCCGGTCTCGAATCGCATTTCGGATTGCGATTCTGATAGAAATGTCGGAAAAAATTGTTGATTCGTAACGATTAACACACAAGATTATCGCTGATTACTTACTTTCATGTTTATGAAAGATTGGAAACGTTCACCGATAAACGTCACATATCAACAATTTTACAGACATTTAGTATCGCAATCCGAAGGTCCATTTGAGATCTGAACTGACAATCGAGCGATGAAAACGTTCCCGAACTTTCATAAACATGAAGATTGGTGATCACCAATAAAATTTTTGTTCAATTCATGACCAATTAACAATATCCAATGACATTTCGATTCGAGATCATAAATTACAATCGAGTGATATCATTTCCGAACGTTCATAAACATGAAAATTGGTGATCACCGATACACTTTTGTGTGAATTGATAAAAATTAACAAGATTCACCAACATTTCGAACAGAACAGCTTTCCCACGTGCGATCCGAGATCATAACTTACAATCGAGTGATGTCATTTCCGAACGTTCATAAACGTGAAAATTGGTGATCACCGATACACTTTTGTGTGAATCGAAACAATTTAACAACATTTACTGACATTTCGAACAGAACAGCTTTCCGACGTGTGATCGGAGATCATAACTTACAATCGAGTGATGTCGTTTCCGAACGTTCATAAACATGAAGAACGGTGATCACCGATAGATTTTTGTGTGAATCGACTCAAATTAACCAGATTCACTGACATTTCGTTCTGAATCGCTTTCCGATGTGCTAATCGCGATCACAGCTTACAATCGAGTGGTGTAGTTTCCAAACGTTCATAAACGTGAAAATTGAAGATCACAGATACACTTTTGAGTGAGTCGATACAATTTAACAACATTCACTGACATTTCGAACAGAACAGCTTTCCGACGTGCGATCCGAGATCATAACTTAAAATCGGGTGATGTCGTTTCCGAACGTTCATAAACGTGAAAATTGGTGATCACCGATACACTTTTGTGTGAATCGACTCAAATTAACCAGATTCACTGACATTTCGTTCTGAATCGCTTTCCGATGTGCGAATCGCGATCACAGCTTACAATCGAGTGATGTTTCCGAACCATCATAAACGTGAAAATTGGTGATCACCGATACACTTTTGTATGAATTGATAGAAATTAACAAGATTCACTGACATTTCGAACAGAACAGCTTTCCGACGTGCGATCCGAGATCATAACTTACAATCGAGTGATGTCATTTCCGAACGTTCATAAACGTGAAAATTGGTGATCACCGATAGACTTTTGTGTGAATCGATACAATTTAACAACATTCACTGACATTTCGAACAGCACAGCTTTCCGACGTGCGATCCGAGATCATAACTTACAATCGGGTGATGTCGTTTCCGAACGTTCATAAACGTGAAAATTGGTGATCACCGATACACTTTTGTGTGAATCGACTCAAATTAACCAGATTCACTGACATTTCGTTCTGAATCGCTTTCCGATGTGCGAATCGCGATCACAGCTTACAATCGAGTGATGTCGTTTCCGAACCATCATAAACGTGAAAATTGGTGATCACCGATACACTTTTGTATGAATCGATAGAAATGAACAAGAATCACTGACATTTCGAACTGACCAGCTTTCCGACGTGCGATTCGAGATCATACCTTACATTCGAGTGATGTCGTTTCCGAACGTTCATAAACGTGAAAATTGAAGATCACCGATATACTTTTGTGTGAATCGACTCAAATTAACCAGATTCACTGACATTTCGATCTGAATCGCTTTCCGATGTGCTAATCGCGATCACAGCTTACAATCGAGTGGTGTAGTTTCGGAACGTTCATAAACGTGAAAATGGAAGATCACCGATACACTTTTGTATGAATCGATAGAAATTAACAAGCTTCACTGACATTTCGAACAGAACAGCTTTCCGACGTGCGATCCGAGATCATAACTTACAATCGAGTGATGTCATTTCCGAACGTTCATAAACGTGAAAATTGGTGATCACCGATACACTTTTGTGTGAATCGACTCAAATTAACCAGATTCACTGACATTTCGTTCTGAATCGCTTTCCGATGTGCTAATCGCGATCACAGCTTACAATCGAGTGGTGTAGTTTCCGAACGTTCATAAACGTGAAAATTGAAGATCACAGATACACTTTTGAGTGAGTCGATACAATTTAACAACATTCACTGACATTTCGAACAGAACAGCTTTCCGACGTGCGATCCGAGATCATAACTTACAATCGAGTGATGTCATTTCCGAACGTTCATAAACGTGAAAATTGGTGATCACTGATACACTTTTGTGTGAATCGACTCAAATTAACCAGATTCACTGACATTTCGTTCTGAATCGCTTTCCGATGTGCGAATCGCGATCACAGCTTACAATCGAGTGATGTCGTTTCCGAACCATCATAAACGTGAAAATTGGTGATCACCGATACACTTTTGTATGAATCGATAGAACTTAACAAGATTCACTGACATTTCGAACAGAACAGCTTTCCGACGTGCGATCCGAGATCATAACTTACAATCGAGTGATGTCATTTCCGAACGATCATAAACGTGAAAATTGGAGATCACCGATACACTTTTGTGTGATTCGACTCAAATTAACCAGATTCACTGACATTTCGTTCTGAATCGCTTTCCGATGTGTGAATCGCGATCACAGTTTACAATCGAGTGATGTCGTTTCCGAACGTTCATAAACGTGAAAATTTGTGATCACCGATCCACTTTTGTGTGATTCGACTCAAATTAACCAGATTCACTGACATTTCGTTCTGAATCGCTTTCCGATGTGCGAATCGCGATCACAGCTTACAATCGAGTGATGTCGTTTCCGAACCATCATAAACGTGAAAATTGGTGATCACCGATACACTTTTGTATGAATCGATAGAAATGAACAAGAATCACTGACATTTCGAACTGACCAGCTTTCCGACGTGCGATTCGAGATCATACCTTACATTCGAGTGATGTCGTTTCCGAACGTTCATAAACGTGAAAATTGAAGATCACCGATATACTTTTGTGTGAATCGACACAAATTAACCAGATTCACTGACATTTCGTTCTGAATCGCTTTCCGATGTGCTAATCGCGATCACAGCTTACAATCGAGTGGTGTAGTTTCGGAACGTTCATAAACGTGAAAATGGAAGATCACCGATACACTTTTGTATGAATCGATAGAAATTAACAAGCTTCACTGACATTTCGAACAGAACAGCTTTCCGACGTGCGATCCGAGATCATAACTTACAATCGAGTGATGTCATTTCCGAACGTTCATAAACGTGAAAATTGGTGATCACCGATACACTTTTGTGTGAATCGACTCAAATTAACCAGATTCACTGACATTTCGTTCTGAATCGCTTTCCGATGTGCTAATCGCGATCACAGCTTACAATCGAGTGGTGTAGTTTCCGAACGTTCATAAACGTGAAAATTGAAGATCACAGATACACTTTTGAGTGAGTCGATACAATTTAACAACATTCACTGACATTTCGAACAGAACAGCTTTCCGACGTGCGATCCGAGATCATAACTTACAATCGAGTGATGTCATTTCCGAACGTTCATAAACGTGAAAATTGGTGATCACTGATACACTTTTGTGTGAATCGACTCAAATTAACCAGATTCACTGACATTTCGTTCTGAATCGCTTTCCGATGTGCGAATCGCGATCACAGCTTACAATCGAGTGATGTCGTTTCCGAACCATCATAAACGTGAAAATTGGTGATCACCGATACACTTTTGTATGAATCGATAGAACTTAACAAGATTCACTGACATTTCGAACAGAACAGCTTTCCGACGTGCGATCCGAGATCATAACTTACAATCGAGTGATGTCATTTCCGAACGATCATAAACGTGAAAATTGGAGATCACCGATACACTTTTGTGTGATTCGACTCAAATTAACCAGATTCACTGACATTTCGTTCTGAATCGCTTTCCGATGTGTGAATCGCGATCACAGTTTACAATCGAGTGATGTCGTTTCCGAACGTTCATAAACGTGAAAATTTGTGATCACCGATCCACTTTTGTGTGAATCGATACAATTTAACAACATTCACTGACATTTCGAACAGCACAGCTTTCCGATGTGTGAATCGCGATCACAGTTTACAATCGAGTGATGTAGTTTCCGAACGTTCATAAACGTGAAAATTGGAAATCACCGATACACTTTTGTGTGAATCGACACAAATTAACCAGATTCACTGATATTTCGTTCTGAACCGCATTCCGATGTACGAATCGCGATCACACCTTACAATCAAGTGATGACGTTTCCGAACGTTCATAAACGTGAAAATTGGTTATCACCGATACACTTTTGTGTGAATCAATACAATTTAACAACATTCACAGACATTTCGACCAGCATCGCTTTCCGACGTGCGATTCGAGATTATTACACGTCGCAAAGCGTTTCAGAACGAAATGTCAGTGTACCTTGTTAATTTGTATCGATTCACCCAAAAGTGTATCGGTGATCACCAATTTTCACGTTTATGAACGTTCCGAAACGACATCACTCGATTGTATGTTATGATCTCGACTTGCACGTCGGAAAGCCGTTCTGTTCGAAATGTCTGTGAATGTTGCTAAATTGTATCGATTCACACAAAAGTGCATCGGTTATCTCCAATTTTCACGTTTCTGAACGTTCGGAAACGACATCACACGATTGTAAGGTGTGATCGCGATTCGCACATAGGAAAGCGATTCAGAACGAAATGTCAGTGAATCTGGTTAATTTGTTTCGATTCACACAAAAGTGTATCGGTGATCTCCAATTTTCACGTTTATGATGGTTCGGAAACGACATCACTCGATTGTAGGTTATGATCTCGATTCGCACATCGGAAAGCGATTCAGAACGAAATGTCAGTGAATCTGGTTAATTTGTGTCGATTCACACAAAAGTGTATCGGTGATGTCCTATTTACACGTTTATGAACGTTCGGAATCGACATCACTCGATTGTAAGTTGTGATCTCGAATCGCACGTCGAAAATCTGTTCTGTTCGAAATGTCAGTGAATGTTGTTAATTTCTATCGATTCATACAAAAGTGTATCGGTGATCACCAATTTTCATGTTTATGCACGTTGGGATACGACATAACTCGATTGTAAGTAATGATCTCGAATCGCACGTCGGAAAGCTGCACTTTTCGAAATGTCAGTGAATGTTGTTAAATTGTATCGATTCACACAATAGTGTATCGGTGAACTCCAATTTTCACGTTTATGATGGTTCGGAAACGACATCACAAGATTGTAAGTTATGATCTCGATTCGCACATCGGAAAGCGATTCAGAAAGAAATGTGTCAGTGAATCTGGTTAATTTGTGTCGATTCACACAAAAGTGTATCGGTGATCTCTAATTTTCACGTTTATGAACGTTCGGAATCGACATCACTCGATGGTAATGCATGCTCTCGATTCGCACATCGGAAAGCGATTCAGAACGAAATGTCAGTGAAACTTGTTAATTTGTGTCGATTCACACAAAAGTGTATCTGTGATCACCAATTTTCATGTTTTTGAACGTTCGGAAACGACATCACTCGATTGTAAGGTATGATCTCGAATCGCACGTCGGAAAGCGATGCTAGTCGAAATGTCAGTGAATCTTGTCGATTTGTTACGCATCTCGCCAAAGTCTATCGGTGATCACCAATTTTCATGTTTATGAACGTTCGGATACGACATAACTCGATTGTAAGTAATGATCTCGAATCGCACGTCGGAAAGCTGCTCTTTTCGAAATGTCAGTGAATGTTGTTAAATTGTATCGATTCACACAAAAGTGTATCGGTGATCTCCAATTTACACGTTTATGATGGTTCGGAAACGACATCACTCGATTGTAAGTTATGATCTCGATTCGCACATCGGAAAGCGATTCAGAACGAAATGTCAGTGAATCTGGTTAATTTGTGTCGATTCACACAAAAGTGTATCGGTAATCTCCAATTTTCACGTTTATGAACGTTCGGAAACGACATCACTCGTTTCTAAGTTATGATCTCGAATCGCACGTTGGAAAGCTGTTCTGTTCGAATTGTCAGTGAATCTTGATAATTTGTAACGATTCACACAAAAGTTTATTTGTGATCACCAATTTTCATATTTGTGAACGTTCAGAACCGACATCGTTCGAATGTCAGTTCCGGTCTCGAATCGCATTTCGGATTGCGATTCTGATAGAAATGTCGGAAAAAATTGTTGATTCGTAACGATTAACACACAAGATTATCGCTGATTACTTACTTTCATGTTTATGAAAGATTGGAAACGTTCACCGATAAACGTCACATATCAACAATTTTACAGACATTTAGTATCGCAATCCGAAGGGCCATTTGAGATCTGAACTGACAATCGAGCGATGAAAACGTTCCCGAACTTTCATAAACATGAAGATTGGTGATCACCAATAAAATTTTTGTTCAATTCATGACCAATTAACAATATCCAATGACATTTCGATTCGAGATCATAAATTACAATCGAGTGATATCATTTCCGAACGTTCATAAACATGAAAATTGGTGATCACCGATACACTTTTGTGTGAATTGATAAAAATTAACAAGATTCACCAACATTTCGAACAGAACAGCTTTCCCACGTGCGATCCGAGATCATAACTTACAATCGAGTGATGTCATTTCCGAACGTTCATAAACGTGAAAATTGGTGATCACCGATACACTTTTGTGTGAATCGAAACAATTTAACAACATTCACTGACATTTCGAACAGAACAGCTTTCCGACGTGTGATCGGAGATCATAACTTACAATCGAGTGATGTCGTTTCCGAACGTTCATAAACATGAAGAACGGTGATCACCGATAGATTTTTGTGTGAATCGACTCAAATTAACCAGATTCACTGACATTTCGTTCTGAATCGCTTTCCGATGTGCTAATCGCGATCACAGCTTACAATCGAGTGGTGTAGTTTCCAAACGTTCATAAACGTGAAAATTGAAGATCACAGATACACTTTTGAGTGAGTCGATACAATTTAACAACATTCACTGACATTTCGAACAGAACAGCTTTCCGACGTGCGATCCGAGATCATAACTTAAAATCGGGTGATGTCGTTTCCGAACGTTCATAAACGTGAAAATTGGTGATCACCGATACACTTTTGTGTGAATCGACTCAAATTAACCAGATTCACTGACATTTCGTTCTGAATCGCTTTCCGATGTGCGAATCGCGATCACAGCTTACAATCGAGTGATGTTTCCGAACCATCATAAACGTGAAAATTGGTGATCACCGATACACTTTTGTATGAATTGATAGAAATTAACAAGATTCACTGACATTTCGAACAGAACAGCTTTCCGACGTGCGATCCGAGATCATAACTTACAATCGAGTGATGTCATTTCCGAACGTTCATAAACGTGAAAATTGTTGATCACCGATAGACTTTTGTGTGAATCGATACAATTTAACAACATTCACTGACATTTCGAACAGCACAGCTTTCCGACGTGCGATCGGAGATCATAACTTACAATCGGGTGATGTCGTTTCCGAACGTTCATAAACGTGAAAATTGGTGATCACCGATACACTTTTGTGTGAATCGACTCAAATTAACCAGATTCACTGACATTTCGTTCTGAATCGCTTTCCGATGTGCGAATCGCGATCACAGCTTACAATCGAGTGATGTCGTTTCCGAACCATCATAAACGTGAAAATTGGTGATCACCGATACACTTTTGTATGAATCGATAGAAATGAACAAGAATCACTGACATTTCGAACTGACCAGCTTTCCGACGTGCGATTCGAGATCATACCTTACATTCGAGTGATGTCGTTTCCGAACGTTCATAAACGTGAAAATTGAAGATCACCGATATACTTTTGTGTGAATCGACACAAATTAACCAGATTCACTGACATTTCGTTCTGAATCGCTTTCCGATGTGCTAATCGCGATCACAGCTTACAATCGAGTGGTGTAGTTTCGGAACGTTCATAAACGTGAAAATGGAAGATCACCGATACACTTTTGTATGAATCGATAGAAATTAACAAGCTTCACTGACATTTCGAACAGAACAGCTTTCCGACGTGCGATCCGAGATCATAACTTACAATCGAGTGATGTCATTTCCGAACGTTCATAAACGTGAAAATTGGTGATCACCGATACACTTTTGTGTGAATCGACTCAAATTAACCAGATTCACTGACATTTCGTTCTGAATCGCTTTCCGATGTGCTAATCGCGATCACAGCTTACAATCGAGTGGTGTAGTTTCCGAACGTTCATAAACGTGAAAATTGAAGATCACAGATACACTTTTGAGTGAGTCGATACAATTTAACAACATTCACTGACATTTCGAACAGAACAGCTTTCCGACGTGCGATCCGAGATCATAACTTACAATCGAGTGATGTCAATTCCGAACGTTCATAAACGTGAAAATTGGTGATCACTGATACACTTTTGTGTGAATCGACTCAAATTAACCAGATTCACTGACATTTCGTTCTGAATCGCTTTCCGATGTGCGAATCGCGATCACAGCTTACAATCGAGTGATGTCGTTTCCGAACCATCATAAACGTGAAAATTGGTGATCACCGATACACTTTTGTATGAATCGATAGAACTTAACAAGATTCACTGACATTTCGAACAGAACAGCTTTCCGACGTGCGATCCGAGATCATAACTTACAATCGAGTGATGTCATTTCCGAACGATCATAAACGTGAAAATTGGAGATCACCGATACACTTTTGTGTGATTCGACTCAAATTAACCAGATTCACTGACATTTCGTTCTGAATCGCTTTCCGATGTGTGAATCGCGATCACAGTTTACAATCGAGTGATGTCGTTTCCGAACGTTCATAAACGTGAAAATTTGTGATCACCGATCCACTTTTGTGTGAATCGATACAATTTAACAACATTCACTGACATTTCGAACAGCACAGCTTTCCGATGTGTGAATCGCGATCACAGTTTACAATCGAGTGATGTAGTTTCCGAACGTTCATAAACGTGAAAATTGGAAATCACCGATACACTTTTGTGTGAATCGACACAAATTAACCAGATTCACTGATATTTCGTTCTGAACCGCATTCCGATGTACGAATCGCGATCACACCTTACAATCAAGTGATGACGTTTCCGAACGTTCATAAACGTGAAAATTGGTTATCACCGATACACTTTTGTGTGAATCAATACAATTTAACAACATTCACAGACATTTCGACCAGCATCGCTTTCCGACGTGCGATTCGAGATTATTACACGTCGCAAAGCGTTTCAGAACGAAATGTCAGTGTACCTTGTTAATTTGTATCGATTCACCCAAAAGTGTATCGGTGATCACCAATTTTCACGTTTATGAACGTTCCGAAACGACATCACTCGATTGTATGTTATGATCTCGACTTGCACGTCGGAAAGCCGTTCTGTTCGAAATGTCTGTGAATGTTGCTAAATTGTATCGATTCACACAAAAGTGCATCGGTTATCTCCAATTTTCACGTTTCTGAACGTTCGGAAACGACATCACACGATTGTAAGGTGTGATCGCGATTCGCACATAGGAAAGCGATTCAGAACGAAATGTCAGTGAATCTGGTTAATTTGTTTCGATTCACACAAAAGTGTATCGGTGATCTCTAATTTTCACGTTTATGAACGTTCCGAAACGACATCACTCGATTGTAGGTTATGATCTCGATTCGCACATCGGAAAGCGATTCAGAACGAAATGTCAGTGAATCTGGTTAATTTGTGTCGATTCACACAAAAGTGTATCGGTGATGTCCTATTTACACGTTTATGAACGTTCGGAATCGACATCACTCGATTGTAAGTTGTGATCTCGAATCGCACGTCGAAAATCTGTTCTGTTCGAAATGTCAGTGAATGTTGTTAATTTCTATCGATTCATACAAAAGTGTATCGGTGATCACCAATTTTCATGTTTATGCACGTTCGGATACGACATAACTCGATTGTAAGTAATGATCTCGAATCGCACGTCGGAAAGCTGCACTTTTCGAAATGTCAGTGAATGTTGTTAAATTGTATCGATTCACACAATAGTGTATCGGTGAACTCCAATTTTCACGTTTATGATGGTTCGGAAACGACATCACAAGATTGTAAGTTATGATCTCGATTCGCACATCGGAAAGCGATTCAGAAAGAAATGTGTCAGTGAATCTGGTTAATTTGTGTCGATTCACACAAAAGTGTATCGGTGATCTCTAATTTTCACGTTTATGAACGTTCGGAATCGACATCACTCGATGGTAATGCATGCTCTCGATTCGCACATCGGAAAGCGATTCAGAACGAAAAGTCAGTGAAACTTGTTAATTTGTGTCGATTCACACAAAAGTGTATCTGTGATCACCAATTTTCATGTTTTTGAACGTTCGGAAACGACATCACTCGATTGTAAGGTATTATCTCGAATCGCACGTCGGAAAGCGATGCTAGTCGAAATGTCAGTGAATCTTGTCGATTTGTTACGCATCTCGCCAAAGTCTATCGGTGATCACCAATTTTCATGTTTATGAACGTTCGGATACGACATAACTCGATTGTAAGTAATGATCTCGAATCGCACGTCGGAAAGCTGCTCTTTTCGAAATGTCAGTGAATGTTGTTAAATTGTATCGATTCACACAAAAGTGTATCGGTGATCTCCAATTTACACGTTTATGATGGTTCGGAAACGACATCACTCGATTGTAAGTTATGATCTCGATTCGCACATCGGAAAGCGATTCAGAACGAAATGTCAGTGAATCTGGTTAATTTGTGTCGATTCACACAAAAGTGTATCGGTAATCTCCAATTTTCACGTTTATGAACGTTCGGAAACGACATCACTCGTTTCTAAGTTATGATCTCGAATCGCACGTTGGAAAGCTGTTCTGTTCGAATTGTCAGTGAATCTTGATAATTTGTAACGATTCACACAAAAGTTTATTTGTGATCACCAATTTTCATATTTGTGAACGTTCAGAACCGACATCGTTCGAATGTCAGTTCCGGTCTCGAATCGCATTTCGGATTGCGATTCTGATAGAAATGTCGGAAAAAATTGTTGATTCGTAACGATTAACACACAAGATTATCGCTGATTACTTACTTTCATGTTTATGAAAGATTGGAAACGTTCACCGATAAACGTCACATATCAACAATTTTACAGACATTTAGTATCGCAATCCGAAGGGCCATTTGAGATCTGAACTGACAATCGAGCGATGAAAACGTTCCCGAACTTTCATAAACATGAAGATTGGTGATCACCAATAAAATTTTTGTTCAATTCATGACCAATTAACAATATCCAATGACATTTCGATTCGAGATCATAAATTACAATCGAGTGATATCATTTCCGAACGTTCATAAACATGAAAATTGGTGATCACCGATACACTTTTGTGTGAATTGATAAAAATTAACAAGATTCACCAACATTTCGAACAGAACAGCTTTCCCACGTGCGATCCGAGATCATAACTTACAATCGAGTGATGTCATTTCCGAACGTTCATAAACGTGAAAATTGGTGATCACCGATACACTTTTGTGTGAATCGAAACAATTTAACAACATTCACTGACATTTCGAACAGAACAGCTTTCCGACGTGTGATCGGAGATCATAACTTACAATCGAGTGATGTCGTTTCCGAACGTTCATAAACATGAAGAACGGTGATCACCGATAGATTTTTGTGTGAATCGACTCAAATTAACCAGATTCACTGACATTTCGTTCTGAATCGCTTCCCGATGTGCTAATCGCGATCACAGCTTACAATCGAGTGGTGTAGTTTCCAAACGTTCATAAACGTGAAAATTGAAGATCACAGATACACTTTTGAGTGAGTCCATACAATTTAACAACATTCACTGACATTTCGAACAGAACAGCTTTCCGACGTGCGATCCGAGATCATAACTTAAAATCGGGTGATGTCGTTTCCGAACGTTCATAAACGTGAAAATTGGTGATCACCGATACACTTTTGTGTGAATCGACTCAAATTAACCAGATTCACTGACATTTCGATCTGAATCGCTTTCCGATGTGCGAATCGCGATCACAGCTTACAATCGAGTGATGTCGTTTCCGAACCATCATAAACGTGAAAATTGGTGATCACCGATACACTTTTGTATGAATCGATAGAAATGAACAAGAATCACTGACATTTCGAACTGACCAGCTTTCCGACGTGCGATTCGAGATCATACCTTACATTCGAGTGATGTCGTTTCCGAACGTTCATAAACGTGAAAATTGAAGATCACCGATATACTTTTGTGTGAATCGACACAAATTAACCAGATTCACTGACATTTCGTTCTGAATCGCTTTCCGATGTGCTAATCGCGATCACAGCATACAATCGAGTGGTGTAGTTTCCGAACGTTCATAAACGTGAAAATTGAAGATCACAGATACACTTTTGAGTGAGTCGATACAATTTAACAACATTCACTGACATTTCGAACAGAACAGCTTTCCGACGTGCGATCCGAGATCATAACTTACAATCGAGTGATGTCATTTCCGAACGTTCATAAACGTGAAAATTGGTGATCACTGATACACTTTTGTGTGAATCGACTCAAATTAACCAGATTCACTGACATTTCGTTCTGAATCGCTTTCCGATGTGCGAATCGCGATCACAGCTTACAATCGAGTGATGTCGTTTCCGAACCATCATAAACGTGAAAATTGGTGATCACCGATACACTTTTGTATGAATCGATAGAACTTAACAAGATTCACTGACATTTCGAACAGAACAGCTTTCCGACGTGCGATCCGAGATCATAACTTACAATCGAGTGATGTCATTTCCGAACGATCATAAACGTGAAAATTGGAGATCACCGATACACTTTTGTGTGATTCGACTCAAATTAACCAGATTCACTGACATTTCGTTCTGAATCGCTTTCCGATGTGTGAATCGCGATCACAGTTTACAATCGAGTGATGTCGTTTCCGAACGTTCATAAACGTGAAAATTTGTGATCACCGATCCACTTTTGTGTGAATCGATACAATTTAACAACATTCACTGACATTTCGAACAGCACAGCTTTCCGATGTGTGAATCGCGATCACAGTTTACAATCGAGTGATGTAGTTTCCGAACGTTCATAAACGTGAAAATTGGAAATCACCGATACACTTTTGTGTGAATCGACACAAATTAACCAGATTCACTGATATTTCGTTCTGAACCGCATTCCGATGTACGAATCGCGATCACACCTTACAATCAAGTGATGACGTTTCCGAACGTTCATAAACGTGAAAATTGGTTATCACCGATACACTTTTGTGTGAATCAATACAATTTAACAACATTCACAGACATTTCGACCAGCATCGCTTTCCGACGTGCGATTCGAGATTATTACACGTCGCAAAGCGTTTCAGAACGAAATGTCAGTGTACCTTGTTAATTTGTATCGATTCACCCAAAAGTGTATCGGTGATCACCAATTTTCACGTTTATGAACGTTCCGAAACGACATCACTCGACTGTATGTTATGATCTCGACTTGCACGTCGGAAAGCCGTTCTGTTCGAAATGTCTGTGAATGTTGTTAAATTGTATCGATTCACACAAAAGTGCATCGGTTATCTCCAATTTTCACGTTTCTGAACGTTCGGAAACGACATCACACGATTGTAAGGTGTGATCGCGATTCGCACATAGGAAAGCGATTCAGAACGAAATGTCAGTGAATCTGGTTAATTTGTTTCGATTCACACAAAAGTGTATCGGTGATCTCCAATTTTCACGTTTATGATGGTTCGGAAACGACATCACTCGATTGTAGGTTATGATCTCGATTCGCACATCGGAAAGCGATTCAGAACGAAATGTCAGTGAATCTGGTTAATTTGTGTCGATTCACACAAAAGTGTATCGGTGATGTCCTATTTACACGTTTATGAACGTTCGGAATCGACATCACTCGATTGTAAGTTGTGATCTCGAATCGCACGTCGAAAATCTGTTCTGTTCGAAATGTCAGTGAATGTTGTTAATTTCTATCGATTCATACAAAAGTGTATCGGTGATCACCAATTTTCATGTTTATGCACGTTCGGATACGACATAACTCGATTGTAAGTAATGATCTCGAATCGCACGTCGGAAAGCTGCACTTTTCGAAATGTCAGTGAATGTTGTTAAATTGTATCGATTCACACAATAGTGTATCGGTGAACTCCAATTTTCACGTTTATGATGGTTCGGAAACGACATCACAAGATTGTAAGTTATGATCTCGATTCGCACATCGGAAAGCGATTCAGAAAGAAATGTGTCAGTGAATCTGGTTAATTTGTGTCGATTCACACAAAAGTGTATCGGTGATCTCTAATTTTCACGTTTATGAACGTTCGGAATCGACATCACTCGATGGTAATGCATGCTCTCGATTCGCACATCGGAAAGCGATTCAGAACGAAATGTCAGTGAAACTTGTTAATTTGTGTCGATTCACACAAAAGTGTATCTGTGATCACCAATTTTCATGTTTTTGAACGTTCGGAAACGACATCACTCGATTGTAAGGTATGATCTCGAATCGCACGTCGGAAAGCGATGCTAGTCGAAATGTCAGTGAATCTTGTCGATTTGTTACGCATCTCGCCAAAGTCTATCGGTGATCACCAATTTTCATGTTTATGAACGTTCGGATACGACATAACTCGATTGTAAGTAATGATCTCGAATCGCACGTCGGAAAGCTGCTCTTTTCGAAATGTCAGTGAATGTTGTTAAATTGTATCGATTCACACAAAAGTGTATCGGTGATCTCCAATTTACACGTTTATGATGGTTCGGAAACGACATCACTCGATTGTAAGTTATGATCTCGATTCGCACATCGGAAAGCGATTCAGAACGAAATGTCAGTGAATCTGGTTAATTTGTGTCGATTCACGCAAAAGTGTATCGGTAATCTCCAATTTTCACGTTTATGAACGTTCGGAAACGACATCACTCGTTTCTAAGTTATGATCTCGAATCGCACGTTGGAAAGCTGTTCTGTTCGAATTGCCAGTGAATCTTGATAATTTGTAACGATTCACACAAAAGTTTATTTGTGATCACCAATTTTCATATTTGTGAACGTTCAGAACCGACATCGTTCGAATGTCAGTTCCGGTCTCGAATCGCATTTCGGATTGCGATTCTGATAGAAATGTCGGAAAAAATTGTTGATTCGTAACGATTAACACACAAGATTATCGCTGATTACTTACTTTCATGTTTATGAAAGATTGGAAACGTTCACCGATAAACGTCACATATCAACAATTTTACAGACATTTAGTATCGCAATCCGAAGGGCCATTTGAGATCTGAACTGACAATCGAGCGATGAAAACGTTCCCGAACTTTCATAAACATGAAGATTGGTGATCACCAATAAAATTTTTGTTCAATTCATGACCAATTAACAATATCCAATGACATTTCGATTCGAGATCATAAATTACAATCGAGTGATATCATTTCCGAACGTTCATAAACATGAAAATTGGTGATCACCGATACACTTTTGTGTGAATTGATAAAAATTAACAAGATTCACCAACATTTCGAACAGAACAGCTTTCCCACGTGCGATCCGAGATCATAACTTACAATCGAGTGATGTCATTTCCGAACGTTCATAAACGTGAAAATTGGTGATCACCGATACACTTTTGTGTGAATCCAAACAATTTAACAACATTCACTGACATTTCGAACAGAACAGCTTTCCGACGTGTGATCGGAGATCATAACTTACAATCGAGTGATGTCGTTTCCGAACGTTCATAAACATGAAGAACGGTGATCACCGATAGATTTTTGTGTGAATCGACTCAAATTAACCAGATTCACTGACATTTCGTTCTGAATCGCTTTCCGATGTGCTAATCGCGATCACAGCTTACAATCGAGTGGTGTAGTTTCCAAACGTTCATAAACGTGAAAATTGAAGATCACAGATACACTTTTGAGTGAGTCCATACAATTTAACAACATTCACTGACATTTCGAACAGAACAGCTTTCCGACGTGCGATCCGAGATCATAACTTAAAATCGGGTGATGTCGTTTCCGAACGTTCATAAACGTGAAAATTGGTGATCACCGATACACTTTTGTGTGAATCGACTCAAATTAACCAGATTCACTGACATTTCGTTCTGAATCGCTTTCCGATGTGCGAATCGCGATCACAGCTTACAATCGAGTGATGTCGTTTCCGAACCATCATAAACGTGAAAATTGGTGATCACCGATACACTTTTGTATGAATCGATAGAAATGAACAAGAATCACTGACATTTCGAACTGACCAGCTTTCCGACGTGCGATTCGAGATCATACCTTACATTCGAGTGATGTCGTTTCCGAACGTTCATAAACGTGAAAATTGAAGATCACCGATATACTTTTGTGTGAATCGACACAAATTAACCAGATTCACTGACATTTCGTTCTGAATCGCTTTCCGATGTGCTAATCGCGATCACAGCTTACAATCGAGTGGTGTAGTTTCGGAACGTTCATTCACTGACATTTCGAACAGAACAGCTTTCCGACGTGCGATCCGAGATCATAACTTACAATCGAGTGATGTCATTTCCGAACGTTCATAAACGTGAAAATTGGTGATCACCGATACACTTTTGTGTGAATCGACTCAAATTAACCAGATTCACTGACATTTCGTTCTGAATCGCTTTCCGATGTGCTAATCGCGATCACAGTTTACAATCGAGTGATGTCGTTTCCGAACGTTCATAAACGTGAAAATTTGTGATCACCGATCCACTTTTGTGTGAATCGATACAATTTAACAACATTCACTGACATTTCGAACAGCACAGCTTTCCGATGTGTGAATCGCGATCACAGTTTACAATCGAGTGATGTAGTTTCCGAACGTTCATAAACGTGAAAATTGGAAATCACCGATACACTTTTGTGTGAATCGACACAAATTAACCAGATTCACTGATATTTCGTTCTGAACCGCATTCCGATGTACGAATCGCGATCACACCTTACAATCAAGTGATGACGTTTCCGAACGTTCATAAACGTGAAAATTTGTTATCACCGATACACTTTTGTGTGAATCAATACAATTTAACAACATTCACTGACATTTCGAACAGCACAGCTTTCCGACGTGCGATCCGAGATCATAACTTACAATCGAGTGATGTAGTTTCCGAACGTTCATAAACATGAAAATTGGTGATCACCGATACACTTTTGTGTGAATTGATAAAAATTAACAAGATTCACTGACATTTCGAACAGAACAGCTTTCCCACGTGCGATCCGAGATCATAACTTACAATCGAGTGATGTCATTTCCGAACGTTCATAAACGTGAAAATTGGTGATCACCGATACACTTTTGTGTGAATCGAAACAATTTAACAACATTCACTGACATTTCGAACAGAACAGCTTTCCGACGTGTGATCGGAGATCATAACTTACAATCGAGTGATGTCGTTTCCGAACGTTCATAAACATGAAGAACGGTGATCACCGATAGATTTTTGTGTGAATCGACTCAAATTAACCAGATTCACTGACATTTCGTTCTGAATCGCTTTCCGATGTGCTAATCGCGATCACAGCTTACAATCGAGTGGTGTAGTTTCGGAACGTTCATAAACGTGAAAATTGAAGATCACCGATACACTTTTGTATGAATCGATAGAAATTAACAAGATTCACTGACATTTCGAACAGAACAGCTTTCCGACGTGCGATCCGAGATCATAACTTACAATCGAGTGATGTCATTTCCGAACGTTCATAAACGTGAAAATTGGTGATCACCGATACACTTTTGTGTGAATCGACTCAAATTAACCAGATTCACTGACATTTCGTTCTGAATCGCTTTCCGATGTGCGAATCGCGATCACAGCTTACAATCGAGTGATGTCGTTTCCGAACCATCATAAACGTGAAAATTGGTGATCACCGATACACTTTTGTATGAATCGATAGAAATGAACAAGAATCACTGACATTTCGAACTGACCAGCTTTCCGACGTGCGATTCGAGATCATACCTTACATTCGAGTGATGTCGTTTCCGAACGTTCATAAACGTGAAAATTGAAGATCACCGATATACTTTTGTGTGAATCGACACAAATTAACCAGATTCACTGACATTTCGTTCTGAATCGCTTTCCGATGTGCGAATCGCGGTCTCACCTTACAATCGAGTGATGTCGTTTCCGAACGTTCATAAACGTGAAAATTTGTGATCACCGATCCACTTTTGTGTGAATCGACACAATTTAACAACATTCACTGACATTTCGAACAGCACAGCTTTCCGACGTGCGATCCGAGATCATAACTAACAATCGAGTGATGTAGTTTCCGAACGTTCATAAACGTGAAAATTTGAGATCGACGATACACTTTTGTGTGAATCGACACAAATTAACCAGATTCACTGATATTTCGTTCTGAACCGCATTCCGATGTACGAATCGCGATCACACTTTACAATCAAGTGATGACGTTTCCGAACGTTCATAAACGTGAAAATTGGTTATCACCGATACACTTTTGTGTGAATCAATACAATTTAACAACATTCACTGACATTTCGACCAGCATCGCTTTCCGACGTGCGATTCGAGATTATTACACGTCGCAAAGCGTTTCAGAACGAAATGTCAGTGTACCTTGTTAATTTGTATCGATTCACCCAAAAGTGTATCGGTGATCACCAATTTTCACGTTTATGAACGTTCCGAAACGACATCACTCGATTGTATGTTATGATCTCGACTTGCACGTCGGAAAGCCGTTCTGTTCGAAATGTCTGTGAATGTTGTTAAATTGTATCGATTCACACAAAAGTGCATCGGTTATCTCCAATTTTCACGTTTCTGAACGTTCGGAAACGACATCACACGATTGTAAGGTGTGATCGCGATTCGCACATAGGAAAGCGATTCAGAACGAAATGTCAGTGAATCTGGTTAATTTGTTTCGATTCACTCAAAAGTGTATCATCGGTGATCTCCAATTTTCACGTTTATGATGGTTCGGAAACGACATCACTCGATTGTAGGTTATGATCTCGATTCGCACATCGGAAAGCGATTCAGAACGAAATGTCAGTGAATCTGGTTAATTTGTGTCGATTCACACAAAAGTGTATCGGTAATCTCCAATTTTCACGTTTATGAACGTTCGGAAACGACATCACTCGTTTGTAAGTTATGATCTCGAATCGCACGTTGGAAAGCTGTTCTGTTCGAATTGTCAGTGAATCTTGATAATTTGTAACGATTCACACAAAAGTTTATTTGTGATCACCAATTTTCATATTTGTGAACGTTCAGAACCGACATCGTTCGAATGTCAGTTCCGGTCTCGAATCGCATTTCGGATTGCGATTCTGATAGAAATGTCGGAAAAAATTGTTGATTCGTAACGATTAACACACAAGATTATCGCTGATTACTTACTTTCATGTTTAAGAAAGATTGGAAACGTTCACCGATAAACGTCACATATCAACAATTTTACAGACATTTAGTATCGCAATCCGAAGGGCCATTTGAGATCTGAACTGACAATCGAGCGATGAAAACGTTCCCGAATTTTCATAAACATGAAGATTGGTGATAACCAATAAAATTTTTGTTCAATTCATGACCAATTAACAATATCCAATGACATTTCGATTCGAGATCATAAATTACAATCGAGTGATATCATTTCCGAACGTTCATAAACATGAAAATTGGTGATCACCGATACACTTTTGTGTGAAATGATAAAAATTAACAAGATTCACCAACATTTCGAACAGAACAGCTTTCCCACGTGCGATCCGAGATCATAACTTACAATCGAGTGATGTCATTTCCGAACGTTCATAAACGTGAAAATTGGTGATCACCGATACACTTTTGTGTGAATCGAAACAATTTAACAACATTCACTGACATTTCGAACAGAACAGCTTTCCGACGTGTGATCGGAGATCATAACTTACAATCGAGTGATGTCGTTTCCGAACGTTCATAAACATGAAGAACGGTGATCACCGATAGATTTTTGTGTGAATCGACTCAAATTAACCAGATTCACTGACATTTCGTTCTGAATCGCTTTCCGATGTGCTAATCGCGATCACAGCTTACAATCGAGTGGTGTAGTTTCCAAACGTTCATAAACGTGAAAATTGAAGATCACAGATACACTTTTGAGTGAGTCGATACAATTTAACAACATTCACTGACATTTCGAACAGAACAGCTTTCCGACGTGCGATCCGAGATCATAACTTAAAATCGGGTGATGTCGTTTCCGAACGTTCATAAACGTGAAAATTGGTGATCTCCGATACACTTTTGTGTGAATCTACTCAAATTAACCAGATTCACTGACATTTCGTTCTGAATCGCTTTCCGATGTGCGAATCGCGATCACAGCTTACAATCGAGTGATGTCGTTTCCGAACCATCATAAACGTGAAAATTGGTGATCACCGATACACTTTTGTATGAATTGATAGAAATTAACAAGATTCACTGACATTTCGAACAGAACAGCTTTCCGACGTGCGATCCGAGATCATAACTTACAATCGAGTGATGTCATTTCCGAACGTTCATAAACGTGAAAATTGGTGATCACCGATACACTTTTGTGTGAATCGATACAATTTAACAACATTCACTGACATTTCGAACAGCACAGCTTTCCGACGTGCGATCCGAGATCATAACTTACATTCGAGTGATGTAGTTTCCGAACGTTCATAAACGTGAAAATTGAAGATCACCGATACACTTTTGTGTGAATCGACACAAATTAACCAGATTCACTGATATTTCGTTCTGAACCGCATTCCGATGTACGAATCGCGATCACACCTTACAATCAAGTGATGACGTTTCCGAACGTTCATAAACGTGAAAATTGGTGATCACCGATACACTTTTGTGTGAATCGAAACAATTTAACAACATTCACTGACATTTCGAACAGAACAGCTTTCCGACGTGTGATCGGAGATCATAACTTACAATCGAGTGATGTCGTTTCCGAACGTTCATAAACATGAAGAACGGTGATCACCGATAGATTTTTGTGTGAATCGACTCAAATTAACCAGATTCACTGACATTTCGTTCTGAATCGCTTTCCGATGTGCTAATCGCGATCACAGCTTACAATCGAGTGGTGTAGTTTCGGAACGTTCATAAACGTGAAAATTGAAGATCACCGATACACTTTTGTATGAATCGATAGAAATTAACAAGATTCACTGACATTTCGAACAGAACAGCTTTCCGACGTGCGATCCGAGATCATAACTTACAATCGAGTGATGTCATTTCCGAACGTTCATAAACGTGAAAATTGGTGATCACCGATACACTTTTGTGTGAATCGACTCAAATTAACCAGATTCACTGACATTTCGTTCTGAATCGCTTTCCGATGTGCGAATCGCGATCACAGCTTACAATCGAGTGATGTCGTTTCCGAACCATCATAAACGTGAAAATTGGTGATCACCGATACACTTTTGTATGAATCGATAGAAATGAACAAGAATCACTGACATTTCGAACTGACCAGCTCTCCGACGTGCGATTCGAGATCATACCTTACATTCGAGTGATGTCGTTTCCGAACGTTCATAAACGTGAAAATTGAAGATCACCGATATACTTTTGTGTGAATCGACACAAATTAACCAGATTCACTGACATTTCGTTCTGAATCGCTTTCCGATGTGCGAATCGCGGTCTCACCTTACAATCGAGTGATGTCGTTTCCGAACGTTCATAAACGTGAAAATTTGTGATCACCGATCCACTTTTGTGTGAATCGATACAATTTAACAACATTCACTGACATTTCGAACAGCACAGCTTTCCGACGTGCGATCCGAGATCATAACTAACAATCGAGTGATGTAGTTTCCGAACGTTCATAAACGTGAAAATTTGAGATCGACGATACACTTTTGTGTGAATCGACACAAATTAACCAGATTCACTGATATTTCGTTCTGAACCGCATTCCGATGTACGAATCGCGATCACACTTGACAATCAAGTGATGACGTTTCCGAACGTTCATAAACGTGAAAATTGGTTATCACCGATACACTTTTGTGTGAATCAATACAATTTAACAACATTCACTGACATTTCGACCAGCATCGCTTTCCGACGTGCGATTCGAGATTATTACACGTCGCAAAGCGTTTCAGAACGAAATGTAAGTGTACCTTGTTAATTTGTATCGATTCACCCAAAAGTGTATCGGTGATCACCAATTTTCACGTTTATGAACGTTCCGAAACGACATCACTCGATTGTATGTTATGATCTCGACTTGCACGTCGGAAAGCCGTTCTGTTCGAAATGTCTGTGAATGTTGTTAAATTGTATCGATTCACACAAAAGTGCATCGGTTATCTCCAATTTTCACGTTTCTGAACGTTCGGAAACGACATCACACGATTGTAAGGTGTGATCGCGATTCGCACATAGGAAAGCGATTCAGAACGAAATGTCAGTGAATCTGGTTAATTTGTTTCGATTCACACAAAAGTGTATCGGTGATCTCCAATTTTCACGTTTATGATGGTTCGGAAACGACATCACTCGATTGTAGGTTATGATCTCGATTCGCACATCGGAAAGCGATTCAGAACGAAATGTCAGTGAATCTGGTTAATTTGTGTCGATTCACACAAAAGTGTATCGGTGATGTCCTATTTACACGTTTATGAACGTTCGGAATCGACATCACTCGATTGTAAGTTGTGATCTCGAATCGCACGTCGAAAATCTGTTCTGTTCGAAATGTCAGTGAATGTTGTTAATTTCTATCGATTCATACAAAAGTGTATCGGTGATCACCAATTTTCATGTTTATGCACGTTCGGATACGACATAACTCGATTGTAAGTAATGATCTGGAATCGCACGACGGAAAGCTGCACTTTTCGAAATGTCAGTGAATGTTGTTAAATTGTATCGATTCACACAAAAGTGTATCGGTGATCTCCAATTTTCACGTTTATGATGGTTCGGAAACGACATCACTCGATTGTAAGTTATGATCTCGATTCGCACATCGGAAAGCGATTCAGAAAGAAATGTGTCAGTGAATCTGGTTAATTTGTGTCGATTCACACAAAAGTGTATCGGTGATCTCTAATTTTCACGTTTATGAACGTTCGGAATCGACATCACTCGATGGTAATGCATGCTCTCGATTCGCACATCGGAAAGCGATTCAGAACGAAATGTCAGTGAAACTTGTTAATTTGTGTCGATTCACACAAAAGTGTATCTGTGATCACCAATTTTCATGTTTTTGAACGTTCGGAAACGACATCACTCGATTGTAAGGTATGATCTCGAATCGCACGTCGGAAAGCGATGCTAGTCGAAATGTCAGTGAATCTTGTCGATTTGTTACGCATCTCGCCAAAGTCTATCGGTGATCACCAATTTTCATGTTTATGAACGTTCGGATACGACATAACTCGATTGTAAGTAATGATCTCGAATCGCACGTCGGAAAGCTGCTCTTTTCGAAATGTCAGTGAATGTTGTTAAATTGTATCGATTCACACAAAAGTGTATCGGTGATCTCCAATTTACACGTTTATGATGGTTCGGAAACGACATCACTCGATTGTAAGTTATGATCTCGATTCGCACATCGGAAAGTGATTCAGAACGAAATGTCAGTGAATCTGGTTAATTTGTGTCGATTCACACAAAAGTGTATCGGTAATCTCCAATTTTCACGTTTATGAACGTTCGGAAACGACATCACTCGTTTGTAAGTTATGATCTCGAATCGCACGTTGGAAAGCTGTTCTGTTCGAATTGTCAGTGAATCTTGATATTTTGTAACGATTCACACAAAAGTTTACCAGGAAAAAAATTCTATAGAAATAATAAACGAAAAATTGAAAACTTCAAAAAAATTCAACAAAAATAAAAAACAATCGAAAAAATTCTGTAAAGAAAAATAAAAAATTTTCAAAAAAAATCATAAATATTGGACAAATTGAAAAATAAACTATCCAAGTTACATGCAGTATAAAAATGTATGATATCAATTGGAGGCCAAGTTTTTATTGATAATTTGAAATATTTATCGAACAAATCGCAAACTTTAATTGAAAGTCATGATAATTATTTTCAAGAAAAAAGTTAATGAAAAAAAAGTCATAACGGAAGTTACGTGCAGTACTAAAATGAATTATATCAATTCGAGGTCAAGTATTTATCAGTTATTCGAAATATAATCTCCGGCGACAAATGAGCGTTGAGAATCCTTGTCGGGCTCACAACGTTTTATCAAAATTACTAAAAAATTAATGGAAATAAAATCATTAAAAATTCACATGAAAGTCATTCGTTACTTCAACAAGATACACACTGTAAAGAATCGATTCCCCTCCGACTTTCAGGATCCCCTGATTTCCCTGGTATGATTTACAACATTCAACTTCGATTGGATCGGTACAAATTATGTTCAAATACGTCTTAAACGTACTTGTCCGGCCCATCACTTTTTATTCAAATTGCTCATTCGAAAACAAATTAGGGCTGTTCTATAATGACAAATATAATAAAATGGATAGAAATAAAAATAATATCTCCAAGTAATTTGAACTTGATTGTTCGCAAGTTCGTATAGCAATATCCACTTCTGATTTTCTTCAATGAACACATACCATTCGGTAAGAACCAATGAAAATGAGAAATAATCAGGCGCATTACTAGAAATTTTCGAACCTACTCAGCCATGCAATGTTTTTTTTTCTATAGTCACGTACACATTTTGATAAATATCACTAGTCGAGTACGACACGTGGATTCCTGGAATTTGAAGAAAAATGATTTTGTTGTGAATTATGACTCCATATAATATAAATAGATTAATCAACTTCATCTTTCATTTTCGTTTCATTTTGACAAGAGCGATTCGAATAAAAATAATATCTCCAAGTAATTTGAACTTGATTGTTCGCAAGTTCGTATAGCAATATCCACTTCTGATTTTCTTCAATGAACACATACCATTCGGTAAGAACCAATGAAAATGAGAAATGATCAGGCGCATTACTAGAAATTTTCGAACCTACTCAGCCATGCAATGTTTTTTTTTCTATAGTCACGTACACATTTTGATAAATATCACTAGTCGAGTACGACACGTGGATTCCTGGAATTTGAAGGAAAATGATTTTGTTGTGAATTATGACTCCATATAATATAAATAGATTAATCAACTTCATCTTTCATTTTCGTTTCATTTTGACAAGAGCGATTCGAAGGAAAATTATTTTCTCGGGAATTACTGTTCCTTAATATTAACACATGCATTAACTTCGTTTTTGATTTGTTTTCGAATGAGCAATTTGAATAAAAAGTGATGGGCCGGACAAGTACGTTTAAGACGTATTTGAACATAATTTGTACCGATCCAATCGAAGTTGAATGTTGTAAATCATACCAGGGAAATCAGGGGATCCTGAAAGTCGGAGGGGAATCGATTCTTTACAGTGTGTATCTTGTTGAAGTAACGAATGACTTTCATGTGAATTTTTAATGATTTTATTTCCATTAATTTTTTAGTAATTTTGATAAAACGTTGTGAGCCCGACAAGGATTCTCAACGCTCATTTGTCGCCGGAGATTATATTTCGAATAACTGATAAATACTTGACCTCGAATTGATATAATTCATTTTAGTACTGCACGTAACTTCCGTTATGACTTTTTTTTCATTAACTTTTTTCTTGAAAATAATTATCATGACTTTCAATTAAAGTTTGCGATTTGTTCGATAAATATTTCAAATTATCAATAAAAACTTGGCCTCCAATTGATATCATACATTTTTATACTGCATGTAACTTGGATAGTTTATTTTTCAATTTGTCCAATATTTATGATTTTTTTTGAAAATTTTTTATTTTTCTTTACAGAATTTTTTCGATTGTTTTTTATTTTTGTTGAATTTTTTTGAAGTTTTCAATTTTTCGTTTATTATTTCTATAGAATTTTTTTCCTGGTTCTGAATCTTTTTTCTATGTCATCCAGAAACAAGAGACCATCAATGTACTTGTCCCAACCTTTTTTTCCCTAGGGGAAGTTTATGGTTTGATATCACGCCTTTTTTCTCAAAAATTCCTCATTTATGTTATGACGGTTATAGGATTTTAGTATAAATTTCAATGAATTAATTGCTTAGTACATTTTTATAGATTCCATTCTCATACGAACATTTTTTATGGGATAATCTTTTTCATGAAATTATCAGCAAATAAGGGACCATCAATGTACTTTTCACAACCTTATTTTCCCTGGGTATGATGTCCGGCTTATAAAGTTGGTTTCCACCATAGAAAACCAATTTTTCGTAAAAATTATAGTGGAAATATTTCGTCACAAGTCTGCCCTTGAACTTTGGCGATTTTTTCTCTTATACTCTAATATGTTATGCCTATTAGGAACTCAACAGCATGGAGGAATCCGGGATGAGGCCCGAGAAATTAATTTCGGTTTATAATGTTGGTTTCCACGTAAAAGACCAATTTTTCTTCAAAATCGTACTGAAAATATTTAGGCACTGGTTTGGTCTTGGACTTTGGTGATTTTTCTCCTTGTCTTCTAATATGTTTTGTCTATTGGAAACGCAAGAGCTTGAAGAAATGCGTGTTGTGGGCCGTAATATGATTTTCGGCCTATAACGTTGGTTTCCACGAAAAACAACAAATTTCTCGTCAACGTTGTACAGACAATATTCCGTCACAGGTCTGTCCATGGACTTGGGCTATTTTTTTTCTTCTACTTTAATATGCTATGCTTATTGGGAACCCAAGAGAATGGTAGAAAGCGGGTTGGGGGCCGAGATATGATTTTCGGCTTATAACGTTGGTTTCCACGAAAAAGGACCTATTTTTCGTCAAAATTCTACGGGAAATATTTCGGCACTGGTTTGTTTTTCCACGTTGGTGATTTTCCCCCTTATCTTCTAATATGTTTTGTATAATAGGAACTCAAGAGAGTGAAGAAATGCGTCTCTTGGGCTGTAATATGATTTTCGGCTTATAACGTTGGTTTCCGCGACAACAGATCTATTTTTCGTCAAAATTGTACTGGAAATATTTCGTCACCTGTCTGTCCTTGGCCTTTGGCGATTTTTTCCAAGTCTTTGAACGAAGAAAGAACTGACGTAAAGATTTCCTTAATAGAACAGATTTTATTTATCCCTTTTCTTCAAAATTCAAATGAAAGAACACGAAAAATCCAACAGATTTGCCCACTTTAAATGTCGCTTTTGCATTCTGAATCTAGAGATTTCATCTCATCCAAAATGTGCTCCCAATGAAATATATTTCCAAAGTTTGCAAGTGGCCGCTGAAATCCAATTATCCACAGTTTGATAGTTGCTGCAAAAAAGTACCCGAAAACTTCTAACATTTATTATGCCAGAACTCAAAGCAGCAAAAAAAACTAAGCGAACTTAATTCAACAGAGCAACAGAATTCAAAGACGTTTAAGGTACCTGCATTGGTTTTGGAGGAAAACCATTTCAGGACAATTCAGAAATGAATTTAGAAATTCGAAAACTCACAATGGAGTAGAAAAAGGAAAATTGAAGTATTTAGAAAAGCTGAAGACTTTTGTGATGAATTTTCTAGATTACATGATACGGTTGGAGTAAATGATTTGAATGATTGGCACACATGCTGCAACACAGAAATATCAAAGTTTGGAAGTATTCGCTGTATATGAGTCATATAAACTTCAATACTATTTGAAAAGGAACACTTAAAAACTTGCATTTACCTTACATATTACCATAATCAAAGATAAGGGGTGATCCGTCGCATATATATTTATTCACAGAAATTTCAGAGTTCGCAGGTATCTGCTGCGGTTCAATGTATCTGCGCAATGAGCTTCGAAGACAGCAATTTCAAATCTATCCATAAATGAGCAACTGAAGACTTTTATAATCAATTTTTTACTTCATATAGATGTTACAGTTAGAGTCAAAATGTAAAATGAATGGCACAGTATTTAAATTGTATAGTTTGCAGATTTTTGCAGTATTTTAATGATCCGAATCTACAGCATTATAATGAAAAGTTGTCAAAAGTCATGATGTTACATTAAAATGACATAGCGCACATGCCATTCAGCAATTCTGTAAGTTTCTGGGGATGTTGGTAGGCATCATATCTGATCGCATCCAAAACTGAGCAACAGTAGACTTATCGGAATGAATTTTTATTAAAATTCCATATTTGTAGTTTGCAAAGTGGAAATACTCAACATACATGTCATTCTATAAGTTTTGTTATCAAAATTTGTGTTTGCATACCGCATTCCTAAGATACGACTTTTCATATCATCAGCAAAAAAAACATCCATAGGCTTTCTGGAAAAGTTTCCAAATTTATCACTCGTCAGACCTAATGGGAAAAGAATAACTACACACTATACCAAGACCAGATGTTTTTTTGAATATCTGATTTACAAAATGTGTAATTCAAGATCATGGTTAGAAACCTCTCGAATCATGTTACCACAATCATCATGAAGGAGTAGAAAATCATAGGACACATATTAGGGAACGAATTAATAATATGAATCGATCCGCTGCAAACTGAGCGGGTGAAAACAAGGATCGGAGAGGGCAGAGCCAAACTGAATATCAAGCAAAATATGGGGATGTTTAAAAATAATGACGACACAAGAAATAAATTAGAAAACATTTATTCAATTAAAGTTTCTAATATCATTCTAACAGTTGCGTGTATTTTTGTTCTATTTATTCGTATATATAACCTATGTACACATGATATATAATCACGCCACTGACAATATATTCGCACTGGACAATATTTCTCGTATTCTGGTTTAATTGAAGGATTATTTCAGTTAACACTTATTTCCAATCGAACGAAATGATGAAATCTTGAAAAGTTTCGTTGACATATGCATCGCGCATTTTTTATATTCTTTTTCACACACACATCACAGACTACATTTACGCGGCCGCTTTGATACCGTTTTAATATATCACAAATAACAAAATAAATAGTAATATGCACTTCTTTAGATGACAAAAATTATTTTTTTATTGATCCCGCACGTACTTCGTAATGTCGAAACTCTGTTCATACGATCAAAAACTGACACATGGTTTGTACATTATTATATGTATATCGATCGAATTTATGACTGCTGTTACCAGCTGTGCTGCGCCGTGTGCTACGTTCTGAAGTTGACGTCAGATTTCCAATCATCAACAACTAATTTCAACAACCAATGACAACGTTTAAAAATGGATGTCGTCAGATCCAACCAATCAGAAACTCGAGGGCATCAAAGTGCCTTTGATTGTGTTGTAAATATAGACGCATAAATTCTAGAATGTGTTGGTAACTTTTGCATAATCTTGAGCCTGTGCAAAGTTTTTTCTCAGCAATTACGCCACCGATCATGCTGATTGTGGGTGGAATCGAAAGAGAATTTATTAATTAATCTCCAGTTCAATTTTCAAAGCCTTAGATGACTCAGGAGTTTCGTAATTGAACAAAATGACATGCCAATTTTACCCCCATCACCGCGAATCGTTTTATTCAGAGAAAAGATAGTCTCGGCGAGCTCGGGCCAGCAGACGACAGGGCTGTCAATGTACTTGTCCCGAGACTCTACCGAGTCTCTTGATTTGTGATCACCAATTTTCATATTTGTGAACGTTCAGAACCGACATCGTTCGAATGTCAGTTCCGGTCTCGAATCGCATTTCGGATTGCGATTCTGATAGAAATGTCGGAAAAAATTGTTGATTCGTAACGATTAACACACAAGATTATCGCTGATTACTTACTTTCATGTTTATGAAAGATTGGAAACGTTCACCGATAAACGTCACATATCAACAATTTTACAGACATTTAGTATCGCAATCCGAAGGGCCATTTGAGATCTGAACTGACAATCGAGCGATGAAAACGTTCCCGAACTTTCATAAACATGAAGATTGGTGATCACCAATAAAATTTTTGTTCAATTCATGACCAATTAACAATATCCAATGACATTTCGATTCGAGATCATAAATTACAATCGAGTGATATCATTTCCGAACGTTCATAAACATGAAAATTGGTGATCACCGATACACTTTTGTGTGAATTGATAAAAATTAACAAGATTCACCAACATTTCGAACAGAACAGCTTTCCCACGTGCGATCCGAGATCATAACTTACAATCGAGTGATGTCATTTCCGAACGTTCATAAACGTGAAAATTGGTGATCACCGATACACTTTTGTGTGAATCGAAACAATTTAACAACATTCACTGACATTTCGAACAGAACAGCTTTCCGACGTGTGATCGGAGATCATAACTTACAATCGAGTGATGTCGTTTCCGAACGTTCATAAACATGAAGAACGGTGATCACCGATAGATTTTTGTGTGAATCGACTCAAATTAACCAGATTCACTGACATTTCGTTCTGAATCGCTTTCCGATGTGCTAATCGCGATCACAGCTTACAATCGAGTGGTGTAGTTTCCAAACGTTCATAAACGTGAAAATTGAAGATCACAGATACACTTTTGAGTGAGTCGATACAATTTAACAACATTCACTGACATTTCGAACAGAACAGCTTTCCGACGTGCGATCCGAGATCATAACTTAAAATCGGGTGATGTCGTTTCCGAACGTTCATAAACGTGAAAATTGGTGATCACCGATACACTTTTGTGTGAATCGACTCAAATTAACCAGATTCACTGACATTTCGTTCTGAATCGCTTTCCGAATGTGCGAATCGCGATCACAGCTTACAATCGAGTGATGTCGTTTCCGAACCATCATAAACGTGAAAATTGGTGATCACCGATACACTTTTGTATGAATTGATAGAAATTAACAAGATTCACTGACATTTCGAACAGAACAGCTTTCCGACGTGCGATCCGAGATCATAACTTACAATCGAGTGATGTCATTTCCGAACGTTCATAAACGTGAAAATTGGTGATCACCGATACACTTTTGTGTGAATCGATACAATTTAACAACATTCACTGACATTTCGAACAGCACAGCTTTCCGACGTGCGATCCGAGATCATAACTTACAATCGAGTGATGTAGTTTCCGAACGTTCATAAACGTGAAAATTGGAGATCACCGATACACTTTTGTGTGAATCGACACAAATTAACCAGATTCACTGATATTTCGTTCTGAACCGCATTCCGATGTACGAATCGCGATCACACCTTACAATCAAGTGATGACGTTTCCGAACGTTCATAAACGTGAAAATTGGTTATCACCGATACACTTTTGTGTGAATCAATACAATTTAACAACATTCACTGACATTTCGAACAGCACAGCTTTCCGACGTGCGATCCGAGATCATAACTTACAATCGAGTGATGTAGTTTCCGAACGTTCATAAACATGAAAATTGGTGATCACCGATACACTTTTGTGTGAATTGATAAAAATTAACAAGATTCACTGACATTTCGAACAGAACAGCTTTCCCACGTGCGATCCGAGATCATAACTTACAATCGGGTGATGTCATTTCCGAACGTTCATAAACGTGAAAATTGGTGATCACCGATACACTTTTGTGTGAATCGAAACAATTTAACAACATTCACTGACATTTCGAACAGAACAGCTTTCCGACGTGTGATCGGAGATCATAACTTACAATCGAGTGATGTCGTTTCCGAACGTTCATAAACATGAAGAACGGTGATCACCGATAGATTTTTGTGTGAATCGACTCAAATTAACCAGATTCACTGACATTTCGTTCTGAATCGCTTTCCGATGTGCTAATCGCGATCACAGCTTACAATCGAGTGGTGTAGTTTCGGAACGTTCATAAACGTGAAAATTGAAGATCACCGATACACTTTTGTATGAATCGATAGAAATTAACAAGATTCACTGACATTTCGAACAGAACAGCTTTCCGACGTGCGATCCGAGATCATAACTTACAATCGAGTGATGTCATTTCCGAACGTTCATAAACGTGAAAATTGGTGATCACCGATACACTTTTGTGTGAATCGACTCAAATTAACCAGATTCACTGACATTTCGTTCTGAATCGCTTTCCGATGTGCGAATCGCGATCACAGCTTACAATCGAGTGATGTCGTTTCCGAACCATCATAAACGTGAAAATTGGTGATCACCGATACACTTTTGTATGAATCGATAGAAATGAACAAGAATCACTGACATTTCGAACTGACCAGCTTTCCGACGTGCGATTCGAGATCATACCTTACATTCGAGTGATGTCGTTTCCGAACGTTCATAAACGTGAAAATTGAAGATCACCGATATACTTTTGTGTGAATCGACACAAATTAACCAGATTCACTGACATTTCGTTCTGAATCGCTTTCCGATGTGCGAATCGCGGTCTCACCTTACAATCGAGTGATGTCGTTTCCGAACGTTCATAAACGTGAAAATTTGTGATCACCGATCCACTTTTGTGTGAATCGATACAATTTAACAACATTCACTGACATTTCGAACAGCACAGCTTTCCGACGTGCGATCCGAGATCATAACTAACAATCGAGTGATGTAGTTTCCGAACGTTCATAAACGTGAAAATTTGAGATCGACGATACACTTTTGTGTGAATCGACACAAATTAACCAGATTCACTGATATTTCGTTCTGAACCGCATTCCGATGTACGAATCGCGATCACACTTGACAATCAAGTGATGACGTTTCCGAACGTTCATAAACGTGAAAATTGGTTATCACCGATACACTTTTGTGTGAATCAATACAATTTAACAACATTCACTGACATTTCGACCAGCATCGCTTTCCGACGTGCGATTCGAGATTATTACACGTCGCAAAGCGTTTCAGAACGAAATGTAAGTGTACCTTGTTAATTTGTATCGATTCATCCAAAAGTGTATCGGTGATCACCAATTTTCACGTTTATGAACGTTCCGAAACGACATCACTCGATTGTATGTTATGATCTCGACTTGCACGTCGGAAAGCCGTTCTGTTCGAAATGTCTGTGAATGTTGTTAAATTGTATCGATTCACACAAAAGTGCATCGGTTATCTCCAATTTTCACGTCTCTGAACGTTAGGAAACGACATCACACGATTGTAAGGTGTGATCGCGATTCGCACATAGGAAAGCGATTCAGAACGAAATGTCAGTGAATCTGGTTAATTTGTGTCGATTCACACAAAAGTGTATCGGTGATCTCTAATATTCACGTTTATGAACGTTCGGAATCGACATCACTCGATGGTAATGCATGCTCTCGATTCGCACATCGGAAAGCGATTCAGAACGAAATGTCAGTGAAACTTGTTAATTTGTGTCGATTCACACAAAAGTGTATCTGTGATCACCAATTTTCATGTTTTTGAACGTTCGGAAACGACATCACTCGATTGTAAGGTATGATCTCGAATCGCACGTCGGAAAGCGATGCTAGTCGAAATGTCAGTGAATCTTGTCGATTTGTTACGCATCTCGCCAAAGTCTATCGGTGATCACCAATTTTCATGTTTATGAACGTTCGGATACGACATAACTCGATTGTAAGTAATGATCTCGAATCGCACGTCGGAAAGCTGCTCTATTCGAAATGTCAGTGAATGTTGTTAAATTGTATCGATTCACACAAAAGTGTATCGGTGATCTCCAATTTACACGTTTATGATGGTTCGGAAACGACATCACTCGATTGTAAGTTATGATCTCGATTCGCACATCGGAAAGCGATTCAGAACGAAATGTCAGTGAATCTGGTTAATTTGTGTCGATTCACACAAAAGTGTATCGGTAATCTCCAATTTTCACGTTTATGAACGTTCGGAAACGACATCACTCGTTTGTAAGTTATGATCTCGAATCGCACGTCGGAAAGCTGTTCTGTTCGAATTGTCAGTGAATCTTGATAATTTGTAACGATTCACACAAAAGTTTATTTGTGATCACCAATTTTCATATTTGTGAACGTTCAGAACCGACATCGTTCGACTGTCAGTTCCGGTCTCGAATCGCATTTCGGATTGCGATTCTGATAGAAATGTCGGAAAAAATTGTTGATTCGTAACGATTAACACACAAGATTATCGCTGATTACTTACTTTCATGTTTATGAAAGATTGGAAACGTTCACCGATAAACGTCACATATCAACAATTTTACAGACATTTAGTATCGCAATCCGAAGGGCCATTTCAGATCTGAACTGACAATCGAGCGATGAAAACGTTCCCGAACTTTCATAAACATGAAGATTGGTGATCACCAATAAAATTTTTGTTCAATTCATGACCAATTAACAATATCCAATGACATTTCGATTCGAGATCTTAAATTACAATCGAGTGATATCATTTCCGAACGTTCATAAACATGAAAATTGGTGATCACCGATACACTTTTGTGTGAATTGATAAAAATTAACAAGATTCACTGACATTTCGAACAGAACAGCTTTCCCACGTGCGATCCGAGATCATAACTTACAATCGAGTGATGTCATTTCCGAACGTTCATAAACGTGAAAATTGGTGATCACCGATACACTTTTGTGTGAATCGACTCAAATTAACCAGATTCACTGACATTTCGTTCTGAATCGCTTTCCGATGTGCGAATCGCGATCACAGCTTACAATCGAGTGATGTCGTTTCCGAACCATCATAAACGTGAAAATTGGTGATCACCGATACACTTTTGTATGAATTGATAGAAATTAACAAGATTCACTGACATTTCGAACAGAACAGCTTTCCGACGTGCGATCCGAGATCATAACTTACAATCGAGTGATGTCATTTCCGAACGTTCATAAACGTGAAAATTGGTGATCACCGATACACTTTTGTGTGAATCGATACAATTTAACAACATTCACTGACATTTCGAACAGCACAGCTTTCCGACGTGCGATCCGAGATCATAACTTACAATCGAGTGATGTAGTTTCCGAACGTTCATAAACGTGAAAATTGGAGATCACCGATACACTTTTGTGTGAATCGACACAAATTAACCAGATTCACTGATATTTCGTTCTGAACCGCATTCCGATGTACGAATCGCGATCACACCTTACAATCAAGTGATTACGTTTCCGAACGTTCATAAACGTGAAAATTGGTGATCACCGATACACTTTTGTGTGAATCGAAACAATTTAACAACATTCACTGACATTTCGAACAGAACAGCTTTCCGACGTGTGATCGGAGATCATAACTTACAATCGAGTGATGTCGTTTCCGAACGTTCATAAACATGAAGAACGGTGATCACCGATAGATTTTTGTGTGAATCGACTCAAATTAACCAGATTCACTGACATTTCGTTCTGAATCGCTTTCCGATGTGCTAATCGCGATCACAGCTTACAATCGAGTGGTGTAGTTTCGGAACGTTCATAAACGTGAAAATTGAAGATCACCGATACACTTTTGTATGAATCGATAGAAATTAACAAGATTCACTGACATTTCGAACAGAACAGCTTTCCGACGTGCGATCCGAGATCATAACTTACAATCGAGTGATGTCATTTCCGAACGTTCATAAACGTGAAAATTTGTGATCACCGATACACTTTTGTGTGAATCGACTCAAATTAACCAGATTCACTGACATTTCGTTCTGAATCGCTTTCCGATGTGCGAATCGCGATCACAGCTTACAATCGAGTGATGTCGTTTCCGAACCATCATAAACGTGAAAATTGGTGATCACCGATACACTTTTGTATGAATCGATAGAAATGAACAAGAATCACTGACATTTCGAACTGACCAGCTTTCCGACGTGCGATTCGAGATCATACCTTACATTCGAGTGATGTCGTTTCCGAACGTTCATAAACGTGAAAATTGAAGATCACCGATATACTTTTGTGTGAATCGACACAAATTAACCAGATTCACTGACATTTCGTTCTGAATCGCTTTCCGATGTGCGAATCCCGGTCTCACCTTACAATCGAGTGATGTCGTTTCCGAACGTTCATAAACGTGAAAATTTGTGATCACCGATCCACTTTTGTGTGAATCGATACAATTTAACAACATTCACTGACATTTCGAACAGCACAGCTTTCCGACGTGCGATCCGAGATCATAACTAACAATCGAGTGATGTAGTTTCCGAACGTTCATAAACGTGAAAATTTGAGATCGACGATACACTTTTGTGTGAATCGACACAAATTAACCAGATTCACTGATATTTCGTTCTGAACCGCATTCCGATGTACGAATCGCGATCACACTTTACAATCAAGTGATGACGTTTCCGAACGTTCATAAACGTGAAAATTGGTTATCACCGATACACTTTTGTGTGAATCAATACAATTTAACAACATTCACTGACATTTCGACCAGCATCGCTTTCCGACGTGCGATTCGAGATTATTACACGTCGCAAAGCGTTTCAGAACGAAATGTCAGTGTACCTTGTTAATTTGTATCGATTCACCCAAAAGTGTATCGGTGATCACCAATTTTCACGTTTATGAACGTTCCGAAACGACATCACTCGATTGTATGTTATGATCTCGACTTGCACGTCGGAAAGCCGTTCTGTTCGAAATGTCTGTGAATGTTGTTAAATTGTATCGATTCACACAAAAGTGCATCGGTTATCTCCAATTTTCACGTTTCTGAACGTTCGGAAACGACATCACACGATTGTAAGGTGTGATCGCGATTCGCACATAGGAAAGCGATTCAGAACGAAATGTCAGTGAATCTGGTTAATTTGTTTCGATTCACACAAAAGTGTATCGGTGATCTCCAATTTTCACGTTTATGATGGTTCGGAAACGACATCACTCGATTGTAGGTTATGATCTCGATTCGCACATCGGAAAGCGATTCAGAACGAAATGTCAGTGAATCTGGTTAATTTGTGTCGATTCACACAAAAGTGTATCGGTGATGTCCTATTTACACGTTTATGAACGTTCGGAATCGACATCACTCGATTGTAAGTTGTGATCTGGAATCGCACGTCGGAAATCTGTTCTGTTCGAAATGTCAGTGAATGTTGTTAATTTCTATCGATTCATACAAAAGTGTATCGGTGATCACCAATTTTCATGTTTATGCACGTTCGGATACGACATAACTCGATTGTAAGTAATGATCTCGAATCGCACGTCGGAAAGCTGCACTTTTCGAAATGTCAGTGAATGTTGTTAAATTGTATCGATTCACACAATAGTGTATCGGTGAACTCCAATTTTCACGTTTATGATGGTTCGGAAACGACATCACTCGATTGTAAGTTATGATCTCGATTCGCACATCGGAAAGCGATTCAGAAAGAAATGTGTCAGTGAATCTGGTTAATTTGTGTCGATTCACACAAAAGTGTATCGGTGATCTCTAATTTTCACGTTTATGAACGTTCCGAAACGACATCACTCGATTGTATGTTATGATCTCGACTTGCACGTCGGAAAGCCGTTCTTTTCGAAATGTCTGTGAATGTTGTTAAATTGTATCGATTCACACAAAAGTGCATCGGTTATCTCCAATTTTCACGTCTCTGAACGTTAGGAAACGACATCACACGATTGTAAGGTGTGATCGCGATTCGCACATAGGAAAGCGATTCAGAACGAAATGTCAGTGAATCTGGTTAATTTGTGTCGATTCACACAAAAGTGTATCTGTGATCACCAATTTTCATGTTTTTGAACGTTCGGAAACGACATCACTCGATTGTAAGGTATGATCTCGAATCGCACGTCGGAAAGCGATGCTAGTCGAAATGTCAGTGAATCTTGTCGATTTGTTACGCATCTCGCCAAAGTCTATCGGTGATCACCAATTTTCATGTTTATGAACGTTCGGATACGACATAACTCGATTGTAAGTAATGATCTCGAATCGCACGTCGGAAAGCTGCTCTTTTCGAAATGTCAGTGAATGTTGTTAAATTGTATCAATTCACACAAAAGTGTATCGGTGATCTCCAATTTACACGTTTATGATGGTTCGGAAACGACATCACTCGATTGTAAGTTATGATCTCGATTCGCACATCGGAAAGCGATTCACAATGAAATGTCAGTGAATCTGGTTAATTTGTGTCGATTCACACAAAAGTGTATCGGTAATCTCCAATTTTCACGTTTATGATCGTTCGGAAACGACATCACTCGTTTGTAAGTTATGATCTCGAATCGCACGTTGGAAAGCTGTTCTGTTCGAATTGTCAGTGAATCTTGATAATTTGTAACGATTCACACAAAAGTTTATTTGTGATCACCAATTTTCATATTTGTGAACGTTCAGAACCGACATCGTTCGAATGTCAGTTCCGGTCTCGAATCGCATTTCGGATTGCGATTCTGATAGAAATGTCGGAAAAAATTGTTGATTCGTAACGATTAACACACAAGATTATCGCTGATTACTTACTTTCATGTTTATGAAAGATTGGAAACGTTGACCGATAAACGTCACATATCAACAATTTTACAGACATTTAGTATCGCAATCCGAAGGGCCATTTGAGATCTGAACTGACAATCGAGCGATGAAAACGTTCCCGAACTTTCATAAACATGAAGATTGGTGATCACCAATAAAATTTTTGTTCAATTCATGACCAATTAACAATATCCAATGACATTTCGATTCGAGATCATAAATTACAATCGAGTGATATCATTTCCGAACGTTCATAAACATGAAAATTGGTGATCACCGATACACTTTTGTGTGAATTGATAAAAATTAACAAGATTCACTGACATTTCGAACAGAACAGCTTTCCCACGTGCGATCCGAGATCATAACTTACAATCGAGTGATGTCATTTCCGAACGTTCATAAACGTGAAAATTGGTGATCACCGATACACTTTTGTGTGAATCGAAACAATTTAACAACATTCACTGACATTTCGAACAGAACAGCTTTCCGACGTGTGATCGGAGATCATAACTTACAATCGAGTGATGTCGTTTCCGAACGTTCATAAACATGAAGAACGGTGATCACCGATAGATTTTTGTGTGAATCGACTCAAATTAACCAGATTCACTGACATTTCGTTCTGAATCGCTTTCCGATGTGCTAATCGCGATCACAGCTTACAATCGAGTGGTGTAGTTTCCAAACGTTCATAAACGTGAAAATTGAAGATCACAGATACACTTTTGTATGAATCCATAGAAATTAACAAGATTCACTGACATTTCGAACAGAACAGCTTTCCGACGTGCGATCCGAGATCATAACTTACAATCGAGTGATGTCATTTCCGAACGTTCATAAACGTGAAAATTGGTGATCACCGATACACTTTTGTGTGAATCGATACAATTTAACAACATTCACTGACATTTCGAACAGCACAGCTTTCCGACGTGCGATCCGAGATCATAACTTACAATCGAGTGATGTAGTTTCCGAACGTTCATAAACGTGAAAATTGGAGATCACCGATACACTTTTGTGTGAATCGACACAAATTAACCAGATTCACTGATATTTCGTTCTGAACCGCATTCCGATGTACGAATCGCGATCACACCTTACAATCAAGTGATTACGTTTCCGAACGTTCATAAACGTGAAAATTGGTGATCACCGATACACTTTTGTGTGAATCGAAACAATTTAACAACATTCACTGACATTTCGAACAGAACAGCTTTCCGACGTGTGATCGGAGATCATAACTTACAATCGAGTGATGTCGTTTCCGAACGTTCATAAACATGAAGAACGGTGATCACCGATAGATTTTTGTGTGAATCGACTCAAATTAACCAGATTCACTGACATTTCGTTCTGAATCGCTTTCCGATGTGCTAATCGCGACCACAGCTTACAATCGAGTGGTGTAGTTTCGGAACGTTCATAAACGTGAAAATTGAAGATCACCGATACACTTTTGTATGAATCGATAGAAATTAACAAGATTCACTGACATTTCGAACAGAACAGCTTTCCGACGTGCGATCCGAGATCATAACTTACAATCGAGTGATGTCATTTCCGAACGTTCATACACGTGAAAATTGGTGATCACCGATACACTTTTGTGTGAATCGACTCAAATTAACCAGATTCACTGACATTTCGTTCTGAATCGCTTTCCGATGTGCGAATCGCGATCACAGCTTACAATCGAGTGATGTCGTTTCCGAACCATCATAAACGTGAAAATTGGTGATCACCGATACACTTTTGTATGAATCGATAGAAATGAACAAGAATCACTGACATTTCGAACTGACCAGCTTTCCGACGTGCGATTCGAGATCATACCTTACATTCGAGTGATGTCGTTTCCGAACGTTCATAAACGTGAAAATTGAAGATCACCGATATACTTTTGTGTGAATCGACACAAATTAACCAGATTCACTGACATTTCGTTCTGAATCGCTTTCCGATGTGCGAATCCCGGTCTCACCTTACAATCGAGTGATGTCGTTTCCGAACGTTCATAAACGTGAAAATTTGTGATCACCGATCCACTTTTGTGTGAATCGATACAATTTAACAACATTCACTGACATTTCGAACAGCACAGCTTTCCGACGTGCGATCCGAGATCATAACTAACAATCGAGTGATGTAGTTTCCGAACGTTCATAAACGTGAAAATTTGAGATCGACGATACACTTTTGTGTGAATCGACACAAATTAACCAGATTCACTGATATTTCGTTCTGAACCGCATTCCGATGTACGAATCGCGATCACACTTTACAATCAAGTGATGACGTTTCCGAACGTTCATAAACGTGAAAATTGGTTATCACCGATACACTTTTGTGTGAATCAATACAATTTAACAACATTCACTGACATTTCGACCAGCATCGCTTTCCGACGTGCGATTCGAGATTATTACACGTCGCAAAGCGTTTCAGAACGAAATGTCAGTGTACCTTGTTAATTTGTATCGATTCACCCAAAAGTGTATCGGTGATCACCAATTTTCACGTTTATGAACGTTCCGAAACGACATCACTCGATTGTATGTTATGATCTCGACTTGCACGTCGGAAAGCCGTTCTGTTCGAAATGTCTGTGAATGTTGTTAAATTGTATCGATTCACACAAAAGTGCATCGGTTATCTCCAATTTTCACGTTTCTGAACGTTCGGAAACGACATCACACGATTGTAAGGTGTGATCGCGATTCGCACATAGGAAAGCGATTCAGAACGAAATGTCAGTGAATCTGGTTAATTTGTTTCGATTCACACAAAAGTGTATCGGTGATCTCCAATTTTCACGTTTATGATGGTTCGGAAACGACATCACTCGATTGTAGGTTATGATCTCGATTCGCACATCGGAAAGCGATTCAGAACGAAATGTCAGTGAATCTGGTTAATTTGTGTCGATTCACACAAAAGTGTATCGGTGATGTCCTATTTACACGTTTATGAACGTTCGGAATCGACATCACTCGATTGTAAGTTGTGATCTCGAATCGCACGTCGGAAATCTGTTCTGTTCGAAATGTCAGTGAATGTTGTTAATTTCTATCGATTCATACAAAAGTGTATCGGTGATCACCAATTTTCATGTTTATGCACGTTCGGATACGACATAACTCGATTGTAAGTAATGATCTCGAATCGCACGTCGGAAAGCTGCACTTTTCGAAATGTCAGTGAATGTTGTTAAATTGTATCGATTCACACAATAGTGTATCGGTGAACTCCAATTTTCACGTTTATGATGGTTCGGAAACGACATCACTCGATTGTAAGTTATGATCTCGATTCGCACATCGGAAAGCGATTCAGAAAGAAATGTGTCAGTGAATCTGGTTAATTTGTGTCGATTCACACAAAAGTGTATCGGTGATCTCTAATTTTCACGTTTATGAACGTTCCGAAACGACATCACTCGATTGTATGTTATGATCTCGACTTGCACGTCGGAAAGCCGTTCTTTTCGAAATGTCTGTGAATGTTGTTAAATTGTATCGATTCACACAAAAGTGCATCGGTTATCTCCAATTTTCACGTCTCTGAACGTTAGGAAACGACATCACACGATTGTAAGGTGTGATCGCGATTCGCACATAGGAAAGCGATTCAGAACGAAATGTCAGTGAATCTGGTTAATTTGTGTCGATTCACACAAAAGTGTATCTGTGATCACCAATTTTCATGTTTTTGAACGTTCGGAAACGACATCACTCGATTGTAAGGTATGATCTCGAATCGCACGTCGGAAAGCGATGCTAGTCGAAATGTCAGTGAATCTTGTCGATTTGTTACGCATCTCGCCAAAGTCTATCGGTGATCACCAATTTTCATGTTTATGAACGTTCGGATACGACATAACTCGATTGTAAGTAATGATCTCGAATCGCACGTCGGAAAGCTGCTCTTTTCGAAATGTCAGTGAATGTTGTTAAATTGTATCAATTCACACAAAAGTGTATCGGTGATCTCCAATTTACACGTTTATGATGGTTCGGAAACGACATCACTCGATTGTAAGTTATGATCTCGATTCGCACATCGGAAAGCGATTCAGAATGAAATGTCAGTGAATCTGGTTAATTTGTGTCGATTCACACAAAAGTGTATCGGTAATCTCCAATTTTCACGTTTATGAACGTTCGGAAACGACATCACTCGTTTGTAAGTTATGATCTCGAATCGCACGTTGGAAAGCTGTTCTGTTCGAATTGTCAGTGAATCTTGATAATTTGTAACGATTCACACAAAAGTTTATTTGTGATCACCAATTTTCATATTTGTGAACGTTCAGAACCGACATCGTTCGAATGTCAGTTCCGGTCTCGAATCGCATTTCGGATTGCGATTCTGATAGAAATGTCGGAAAAAATTGTTGATTCGTAACGATTAACACACAAGATTATCGCTGATTACTTACTTTCATGTTTATGAAAGATTGGAAACGTTGACCGATAAACGTCACATATCAACAATTTTACAGACATTTAGTATCGCAATCCGAAGGGCCATTTGAGATCTGAACTGACAATCGAGCGATGAAAACGTTCCCGAACTTTCATAAACATGAAGATTGGTGATCACCAATAAAATTTTTGTTCAATTCATGACCAATTAACAATATCCAATGACATTTCGATTCGAGATCATAAATTACAATCGAGTGATATCATTTCCGAACGTTCATAAACATGAAAATTGGTGATCACCGATACACTTTTGTGTGAATTGATAAAAATTAACAACATTCACTGACATTTCGAACAGAACAGCTTTCCGACGTGTGATCGGAGATCATAACTTACAATCGAGTGATGTCGTTTCCGAACGTTCATAAACATGAAGAACGGTGATCACCGATAGATTTTTGTGTGAATCGACTCAAATTAACCAGATTCACTGACATTTCGTTCTGAATCGCTTTCCGATGTGCTAATCGCGATCACAGCTTACAATCGAGTGGTGTAGTTTCCAAACGTTCATAAACGTGAAAATTGAAGATCACAGATACACTTTTGTATGAATCGATAGAAATTAACAAGATTCACTGACATTTCGAACAGAACAGCTTTCCGACGTGCGATCCGAGATCATAACTTACAATCGAGTGATGTCATTTCCGAACGTTCATAAACGTGAAAATTGGTGATCACCGATACACTTTTGTGTGAATCGATACAATTTAACAACATTCACTGACATTTCGAACAGCACAGCTTTCCGACGTGCGATCCGAGATCATAACTTACAATCGAGTGATGTAGTTTCCGAACGTTCATAAACGTGAAAATTGGAGATCACCGATACACTTTTGTGTGAATCGACACAAATTAACCAGATTCACTGATATTTCGTTCTGAACCGCATTCCGATGTACGAATCGCGATCACACTTTACAATCAAGTGATGACGTTTCCGAACGTTCATAAACGTGAAAATTGGTTATCACCGATACACTTTTGTGTGAATCAATACAATTTAACAACATTCACTGACATTTCGACCAGCATCGCTTTCCGACGTGCGATTCGAGATTATTACACGTCGCAAAGCGTTTCAGAACGAAATGTCAGTGTACCTTGTTAATTTGTATCGATTCACCCAAAAGTGTATCGGTGATCACCAATTTTCACGTTTATGAACGTTCCGAAACGACATCACTCGATTGTATGTTATGATCTCGACTTGCACGTCGGAAAGCCGTTCTGTTCGAAATGTCTGTGAATGTTGTTAAATTGTATCGATTCACACAAAAGTGCATCGGTTATCTCCAATTTTCACGTTTCTGAACGTTCGGAAACGACATCACACGATTGTAAGGTGTGATCGCGATTCGCACATAGGAAAGCGATTCAGAACGAAATGTCAGTGAATCTGGTTAATTTGTTTCGATTCACACAAAAGTGTATCGGTGATCTCCAATTTTCACGTTTATGATGGTTCGGAAACGACATCACTCGATTGTAGGTTATGATCTCGATTCGCACATCGGAAAGCGATTCAGAACGAAATGTCAGTGAATCTGGTTAATTTGTGTCGATTCACACAAAAGTGTATCGGTGATGTCCTATTTACACGTTTATGAACGTTCGGAATCGACATCACTCGATTGTAAGTTGTGATCTCGAATCGCACGTCGGAAATCTGTTCTGTTCGAAATGTCAGTGAATGTTGTTAATTTCTATCGATTCATACAAAAGTGTATCGGTGATCACCAATTTTCATGTTTATGCACGTTCGGATACGACATAACTCGATTGTAAGTAATGATCTCGAATCGCACGTCGGAAAGCTGCACTTTTCGAAATGTCAGTGAATGTTGTTAAATTGTATCGATTCACACAATAGTGTATCGGTGAACTCCAATTTTCACGTTTATGATGGTTCGGAAACGACATCACTCGATTGTAAGTTATGATCTCGATTCGCACATCGGAAAGCGATTCAGAAAGAAATGTGTCAGTGAATCTGGTTAATTTGTGTCGATTCACACAAAAGTGTATCGGTGATCTCTAATTTTCACGTTTATGAACGTTCCGAAACGACATCACTCGATTGTATGTTATGATCTCGACTTGCACGTCGGAAAGCCGTTCTTTTCGAAATGTCTGTGAATGTTGTTAAATTGTATCGATTCACACAAAAGTGCATCGGTTATCTCCAATTTTCACGTCTCTGAACGTTAGGAAACGACATCACACGATTGTAAGGTGTGATCGCGATTCGCACATAGGAAAGCGATTCAGAACGAAATGTCAGTGAATCTGGTTAATTTGTGTCGATTCACACAAAAGTGTATCTGTGATCACCAATTTTCATGTTTTTGAACGTTCGGAAACGACATCACTCGATTGTAAGGTATGATCTCGAATCGCACGTCGGAAAGCGATGCTAGTCGAAATGTCAGTGAATCTTGTCGATTTGTTACGCATCTCGCCAAAGTCTATCGGTGATCACCAATTTTCATGTTTATGAACGTTCGGATACGACATAACTCGATTGTAAGTAATGATCTCGAATCGCACGTCGGAAAGCTGCTCTTTTCGAAATGTCAGTGAATGTTGTTAAATTGTATCAATTCACACAAAAGTGTATCGGTGATCTCCAATTTACACGTTTATGATGGTTCGGAAACGACATCACTCGATTGTAAGTTATGATCTCGATTCGCACATCGGAAAGCGATTCAGAATGAAATGTCAGTGAATCTGGTTAATTTGTGTCGATTCACACAAAAGTGTATCGGTAATCTCCAATTTTCACGTTTATGAACGTTCGGAAACGACATCACTCGTTTGTAAGTTATGATCTCGAATCGCACGTTGGAAAGCTGTTCTGTTCGAATTGTCAGTGAATCTTGATAATTTGTAACGATTCACACAAAAGTTTATTTGTGATCACCAATTTTCATATTTGTGAACGTTCAGAACCGACATCGTTCGAATGTCAGTTCCGGTCTCGAATCGCATTTCGGATTGCGATTCTGATAGAAATGTCGGAAAAAATTGTTGATTCGTAACGATTAACACACAAGATTATCGCTGATTACTTACTTTCATGTTTATGAAAGATTGGAAACGTTGACCGATAAACGTCACATATCAACAATTTTACAGACATTTAGTATCGCAATCCGAAGGGCCATTTGAGATCTGAACTGACAATCGAGCGATGAAAACGTTCCCGAACTTTCATAAACATGAAGATTGGTGATCACCAATAAAATTTTTGTTCAATTCATGACCAATTAACAATATCCAATGACATTTCGATTCGAGATCATAAATTACAATCGAGTGATATCATTTCCGAACGTTCATAAACATGAAAATTGGTGATCACCGATACACTTTTGTGTGAATTGATAAAAATTAACAACATTCACTGACATTTCGAACAGAACAGCTTTCCGACGTGTGATCGGAGATCATAACTTACAATCGAGTGATGTCGTTTCCGAACGTTCATAAACATGAAGAACGGTGATCACCGATAGATTTTTGTGTGAATCGACTCAAATTAACCAGATTCACTGACATTTCGTTCTGAATCGCTTTCCGATGTGCTAATCGCGATCACAGCTTACAATCGAGTGGTGTAGTTTCCAAACGTTCATAAACGTGAAAATTGAAGATCACAGATACACTTTTGTATGAATCGATAGAAATTAACAAGATTCACTGACATTTCGAACAGAACAGCTTTCCGACGTGCGATCCGAGATCATAACTTACAATCGAGTGATGTCATTTCCGAACGTTCATAAACGTGAAAATTGGTGATCACCGATACACTTTTGTGTGAATCGATACAATTTAACAACATTCACTGACATTTCGAACAGCACAGCTTTCCGACGTGCGATCCGAGATCATAACTTACAATCGAGTGATGTAGTTTCCGAACGTTCATAAACGTGAAAATTGGAGATCACCGATACACTTTTGTGTGAATCGACACAAATTAACCAGATTCACTGATATTTCGTTCTGAACCGCATTCCGATGTACGAATCGCGATCACACTTTACAATCAAGTGATGACGTTTCCGAACGTTCATAAACGTGAAAATTGGTTATCACCGATACACTTTTGTGTGAATCAATACAATTTAACAACATTCACTGACATTTCGACCAGCATCGCTTTCCGACGTGCGATTCGAGATTATTACACGTCGCAAAGCGTTTCAGAACGAAATGTCAGTGTACCTTGTTAATTTGTATCGATTCACCCAAAAGTGTATCGGTGATCACCAATTTTCACGTTTATGAACGTTCCGAAACGACATCACTCGATTGTATGTTATGATCTCGACTTGCACGTCGGAAAGCCGTTCTGTTCGAAATGTCTGTGAATGTTGTTAAATTGTATCGATTCACACAAAAGTGCATCGGTTATCTCCAATTTTCACGTTTCTGAACGTTCGGAAACGACATCACACGATTGTAAGGTGTGATCGCGATTCGCACATAGGAAAGCGATTCAGAACGAAATGTCAGTGAATCTGGTTAATTTGTTTCGATTCACACAAAAGTGTATCGGTGATCTCCAATTTTCACGTTTATGATGGTTCGGAAACGACATCACTCGATTGTAGGTTATGATCTCGATTCGCACATCGGAAAGCGATTCAGAACGAAATGTCAGTGAATCTGGTTAATTTGTGTCGATTCACACAAAAGTGTATCGGTGATGTCCTATTTACACGTTTATGAACGTTCGGAATCGACATCACTCGATTGTAAGTTGTGATCTCGAATCGCACGTCGGAAATCTGTTCTGTTCGAAATGTCAGTGAATGTTGTTAATTTCTATCGATTCATACAAAAGTGTATCGGTGATCACCAATTTTCATGTTTATGCACGTTCGGATACGACATAACTCGATTGTAAGTAATGATCTCGAATCGCACGTCGGAAAGCTGCACTTTTCGAAATGTCAGTGAATGTTGTTAAATTGTATCGATTCACACAATAGTGTATCGGTGAACTCCAATTTTCACGTTTATGATGGTTCGGAAACGACATCACTCGATTGTAATGTTACGTCGTGTGGTTTAATGCCCGGATTTTTAGAGAGAGAGACAAATTATCTAACGAAATACTGACAATACGATTCACGGCTACGGACGGTAAGAGAGAAACTTTTTAGAGCGGGCCGCTTGGTACGACAGGGATTTGCCCTGGTCGCGGTTGGTTAGTTTACCGACTGCTGGAAATGTGGAACTCTACTTGACCGATTGGATTGATACAGACTGGATTACCGTCAGCAGTATGCTCGATGGTCGGCAACCGGAAGAATTTATTTGCCCAGGAAAATCATACACGGGGTACGACGCGTAGACTTATTTTAGATCTCGTATTTGAGAAGGTGAGATTTTCCCCCTCAGGACCGAAACCTATGCTCGTGAAATATTTACCGGATGACCTTTTCAGAATAAAAATAAAATAAAACTCACTTACCGTTTAGTTATTCTTCGACGGATGAGTTAATCGATTGTTATTACTTCGATGTCGATTGGTGTTGATGGTCGGGAAACGGTCGATGCCCCCGAGATGTTTCCACAATCGGGATGGTATTCTTCTCGTTGAGTGAAGATCGATGAACCGACCAACCGTCCCAATGAGTATGGCGAATTAGCGTCGATAATGAAGATGCTCTTCCGAACGATAACGTCGGAAACGACGCGAATTTTACTCGGACCCGATTTTAACACCAAATTATAAATAATATCGTTCGGATATTCGACACCAGAGTTTTCAGATAGCTGTGAGTGTTGAGTGGCTTTGCACAACGTTTTCACCCACGATTTATTATTACCACGGTTAAGAGCGGGTCTATTACAGGCACGTGCGATAGCCCGGCGGATTTGAAATTTAACGCCTCCTCGACGTCTAGGCATAATAAGAGAATTTCATAATTAAATTTATATTTCGATAATTAATTCAAGTTTGTTTAAAGGATAGAAAAAAGGAAGAAATCTCGTTGACGTGCCAAATTCTCCAGCACAGAACAATGAGAAAGAGAGAGAGAGATAGAAATCTCGTTGGCGTGCCAAATTCTCCAGCACAGAACAATGAGAGAGAGAGAGAGAGAGATAGAAATATGTATCGGCGTGCCAAATTCTCCAGCACAGAACGATACAAATAAAAGAATTAAAATACGATCTAACGTGCCTGAGTCTAGCACAAAAAGAATCGTATGGAAAAACTTGAATTAATTATTCAACTGCGAGATTGAATGAAAGAAGTATGCCAGATTATAAAAGAAATGAATCCGCAGGTTTATCGCTGAATTAAGGCACGAAAATGAAATTAAATAATGCCACGTTTTAAAGAATTTACGGTGTTAGATAAAAGAGAGAATGAAATTAATAAATTCGTTCAGTAATGAACACGAGGTTTTGTAAAACATGAAGTTGAGACTCTAGTTAATCTTGATGAAAATAACTCGTGAAAATTTATAATTCGAGAAAAATAATTAGACTCGATTTTATCGAATTGAGAAATATTAATTCTCGAGGAAAAGAATGGAAAAATCACTCGAAGAAAATTGATGATAATAATTCGCGAGTTTCGGTGAAAAATACTCGAACGAAAGAAATGATTTCGAATTATCGCGAGTTTCGGTGGAAATTACTCAACGGAAATAAATTGTTAATTAATCGCGAGATTCGGTGGAAATTACTCAACGGAAATAAATTGTTAATTAATCGCGAGATTCGGTGGAAATTACTCAACGAGGGTTTAAGGATGATTTGAATAATTATTTTAAACACTTTTCACCCTTTTTACACTTATGTATTGTTACAAACTTTTAAGTTGCGATGTTACAAAATTAAAATAAACTTGTACGATTAACTTGTACGAAAAAGAACTTTAAAAACTTATTAAAAACTTTTCGATTTTCAGCTGCTCTGCGGGAGTATCCGTGCTCGCTCTCGGCCGGAGTTCGACTGGCTAGCTGTGGAGAGATTCGAGAACTGATGAGTGCGGCGCGCCTGCGCTCTTAAATAGCAGCGTCCCGTTGGAGTATCGGTGAGGCCGGGCGTCTCGGTGTTGGTTGGCGCACACAAATAAAGTGAGTATCCGTGACTCTTATATACTGTTTCTATATACTTTATAAATTCGTTTAACTCGTAATTATTGATTATTTAAAACCAGTTTAATTAATCATTAATTTTACATTTATTTTCAGCTTAATTTTAAGGTAAGTACATTTCGTTATATTTTATTTATCAATAATTAATTAACTTCAGTTAAATAATTATTGATTTTACATTCTTATTTACTATTCATTGTAAGATTATTATCTCATTATTGTTTCTAGGTTTTCTCTGGATACAACGGGTGTGTAAGTATATTTAATATCTTCTTATAACAATTAATTGGTTGTTTATTAATTAATTACGAATCGATGCTTATTTTATTGATTGATTGCCATTTTCTATTTTCAGGTTCTTCTGGATCCAACGGCGAGTAAATTTCGGGTTGGTAAGTACAATTATTGTTTATTTAATTAATTATTTTGTTGTTTTATAAATATTATTTTGTTCGCAGGATCTCTACGGGTGTTTACAATGGTTTGGACGGTGCGCAGCGAAGTTTTATCGGTAAGTGTGCTTTTCTACATATTTTCTTTTATCGTTTAACATTTGACGATTAATTTTTCTGTGCGTTTTTCAGGAAATTTTGTACAGCGTTTTGACGAGGACTGTCACATCTGGCACGTGCGTGACTTCGCCTAAGAGACTCTTGAGAAGTTTTTTTCTAGAGTCCTTTCCTTTCGCTGGGAAAAACCCTCGAAAAAATTGGAAAGAAAGGGTCATAAAAAAAAAGGACTCGAGTGAAGGGTCAGGGTTGACGAGTGTCGACGTATGGATTTTGGTAAGTTTGGAAAGAAGAATTATTTAGTTTTGTTTGTGCGTGAATTCGCGTAATTAATTCTTTTGATAGGCTGTACTGTCGCGCTACGCCGGATGAAGATATCGGGTTTCACCTCGCGGATTTTCTGATGACAATAATCAATACGAGATTTATCCTCTGCGAGTGGGTGAGTTATTATTATTTTATTTGTGTAAAAATATACTTTCAGACCGGAAATGCATTTGCAGTTTTTGTAAATAAGTGTTCCAGAGATTCGCCTATGTGAATTTATTTCGTAGCCTAAGCATTATATAAGAAGCGTTTTAGCGAGTCTATGTACATACATGTCCTCACATATCTATATATACTTTAACTTATGTATAAACCTTATATACACATATACCTCGATAGAAATAGCGAAATAAGCGGTTCTGTTCCCCATACACATATATTTGTATTCCTTGATTGAAAATAACGATAATTTATTTGTAGCGGAATTTGTTTATTTATTAACAATTATTGTTTATATGCTTAAAAATGTGTCGATCGCTTTTGAACTGTGTCCTATATCGCTTTGCTATGAAATCCCATTGATTTCCTGAGTTTTTGATGTATTTTGGGTGATCCGCGGTTTTCCGCGGTTTTTCGCGGTTAACCCGCGAATTGATATATCGGTGAAATATTTGTGTAAAGTGGTCGAGTTTGTAATCATTTTAAAGGGCATTGAGTTCCCTATCGTTTGAGAGTAACAGAGATAATTTATCCACATAATTGTTAATTAATGAAATTAAATATTGTTAAATTTTTATGTTTCGGAAAAATTGTAAAAAGCACCCAAGTTACTTATTATGGTCTTTGCTATTGAATCTAATCGTTTGGAACTTGATTTTCGACGTTTTTGGACGATTCGCGGTAATTCGCGGTTTTTCGCGGTTTTTCCGCGAATTGATAACTCACAGAAGAATTATTGCAAAATGGTCGTGCGAGTATTCATTTGAAAGGGATTTTGATCTAGAACACGCTCGTAGCGTTAAAATTTAGATAACTGTAAAATTGTTAGTTAATGAAATTTGAAATTGTTAACTTTTGATATTTGGTAAAAATGATTAAAAGGTACCCGTGTGAGGTATCAAAATAAAGCCCTTTTCGTAAGAAACACGTTCCAATTGTTAAAAATGCTCTAAGTCGATTCTTGTTAGTTAATGAAAATTGAAATTTCGAGAGCGCTGAGTGATGACTCATCGGGCGCTCGGGCTCCGTGAGGCAGGTCAGTTGCGCGCGGGGCTCGCTAGTCTACATACTATAGCGTTTACTGAACTATAGCGCTCCTTAAAAGTTATTTTCGCCTTTCTATGTTGGTCACTATTATTTCGAATAATAAATTTTATTTTTTTAAGCGGCAATTTTAAATATATTTTCTTTATGTTACAGATACATACCAGCCAACACGATGGTGGAGACCCTAGGACGTAACAGTAAGTTATGATCTCGATTCGCACATCGGAAAGCGATTCAGAAAGAAATGTGTCAGTGAATCTGGTTAATTTGTGTCGATTCACACAAAAGTGTATCGGTGATCTCTAATTTTCACGTTTATGAACGTTCCGAAACGACATCACTCGATTGTATGTTATGGTCTCGACTTGCACGTCGGAAAGCCGTTCTTTTCGAAATGTCTGTGAATGTTGTTAAATTGTATCGATTCACACAAAAGTGCATCGGTTATCTCCAATTTTCACGTCTCTGAACGTTAGGAAACGACATCACACGATTGTAAGGTGTGATCGCGATTCGCACATAGGAAAGCGATTCAGAACGAAATGTCAGTGAATCTGGTTAATTTCTGTCGATTCACACAAAAGTGTATCGGTGATCTCTAATTTTCACGTTTATGAGCGTTCGGAATCGACATCACTCGATGGTAATGCATGCTCTCGATTCGCACATCGGAAAGCGATTCAGAACGAAATGTCAGTGAAACTTGTTAATTTGTGTCGATTCACACAAAAGTGTATCTGTGATCACCAATTTTCATGTTTTTGAACGTTCGGAAACGACATCACTCGATTGTAAGGTATGATCTCGAATCGCACGTCGGAAAGCGATGCTAGTCGAAATGTCAGTGAATCTTGTCGATTTGTTACGCATCTCGCCAAAGTCTATCGGTGATCACCAATTTTCATGTTTATGAACGTTCGGATACGACATAACTCGATTGTAAGTAATGATCTCGAATCGCACGTCGGAAAGCTGCTCTTTTCGAAATGTCAGTGAATGTTGTTAAATTGTATCAATTCACACAAAAGTGTATCGGTGATCTCCAATTTACACGTTTATGATGGTTCGGAAACGACATCACTCGATTGTAAGTTATGATCTCGATTCGCACATCGGAAAGCGATTCAGAACGAAATGTCAGTGAATCTGGTTAATTTGTGTCGATTCACACAAAAGTGTATCGGTAATCTCCAATTTTCACGTTTATGAACGTTCGGAAACGACATCACTCGTTTGTAAGTTATGATCTCGAATCGCACGTTGGAAAGCTGTTCTGTTCGAATTGTCAGTGAATCTTGATAATTTGTAACGATTCACACAAAAGTTTATTTGTGATCACCAATTTTCATATTTGTGAACGTTCAGAACCGACATCTTTCGAATGTCAGTTCCGGTCTCGAATCGCATTTCGGATTGCGATTCTGATAGAAATGTCGGAAAAAATTGTTGATTCGTAACGATTAACACACAAGATTATCGCTGATTACTTACTTTCATGTTTATGAAAGATTGGAAACGTTCACCGATAAACGTCACATATCAACAATTTTACAGACATTTAGTATCGCAATCCGAAGGGCCATTTGAGATCTGAACTGACAATCGAGCGATGAAAACGTTCCCGAACTTTCATAAACATGAAGATTGGTGATCACCAATAAAATTTTTGTTCAATTCATGACCAATTAACAATATCCAATGACATTTCGATTCGAGATCATAAATTACAATCGAGTGATATCATTTCCGAACGTTCATAAACATGAAAATTGGTGATCACCGATACACTTTTGTGTGAATTGATAAAAATTAACAAGATTCACCAACATTTCGAACAGAACAGCTTTCCCACGTGCGATCCGAGATCATAACTTACAATCGAGTGATGTCATTTCCGAACGTTCATAAACGTGAAAATTGGTGATCACCGATACACTTTTGTGTGAATCGAAACAATTTAACAACATTCACTGACATTTCGAACAGAACAGCTTTCCGACGTGTGATCGGAGATCATAACTTACAATCGAGTGATGTCGTTTCCGAACGTTCATAAACATGAAGAACGGTGATCACCGATAGATTTTTGTGTGAATCGACTCAAATTAACCAGATTCACTGACATTTCGTTCTGAATCGCTTTCCGATGTGCTAATCGCGATCACAGCTTACAATCGAGTGGTGTAGTTTCCAAACGTTCATAAAGGTGAAAATTGAAGATCACAGATACACTTTTGAGTGAGTCCATACAATTTAACAACATTCACTGACATTTCGAACAGAACAGCTTTCCGACGTGCGATCCGAGATCATAACTTAAAATCGGGTGATGTCGTTTCCGAACGTTCATAAACGTGAAAATTGGTGATCACCGATACACTTTTGTGTGAATCGACTCAAATTAACCAGATTCACTGACATTTCGTTCTGAATCGCTTTCCGATGTGCGAATCGCGATCACAGCTTACAATCGAGTGATGTCGTTTCCGAACCATCATAAACGTGAAAATTGGTGATCACCGATACACTTTTGTATGAATCGATAGAAATGAACAAGAATCACTGACATTTCGAACTGACCAGCTTTCCGACGTGCGATTCGAGATCATACCTTACATTCGAGTGATGTCGTTTCCGAACGTTCATAAACGTGAAAATTGAAGATCACCGATATACTTTTGTGTGAATCGACACAAATTAACCAGATTCACTGACATTTCGTTCTGAATCGCTTTCCGATGTGCTAATCGCGATCACAGCTTACAATCGAGTGGTGTAGTTTCGGAACGTTCATAAACGTGAAAATGGAAGATCACCGATACACTTTTGTATGAATCGATAGAAATTAACAAGCTTCACTGACATTTCGAACAGAACAGCTTTCCGACGTGCGATCCGAGATCATAACTTACAATCGAGTGATGTCATTTCCGAACGTTCATAAACGTGAAAATTGGTGATCACCGATACACTTTTGTGTGAATCGACTCAAATTAACCAGATTCACTGACATTTCGTTCTGAATCGCTTTCCGATGTGCTAATCGCGATCACAGCTTACAATCGAGTGGTGTAGTTTCCGAACGTTCATAAACGTGAAAATTGAAGATCACAGATACACTTTTGAGTGAGTCGATACAATTTAACAACATTCACTGACATTTCGAACAGAACAGCTTTCCGACGTGCGATCCGAGATCATAACTTACAATCGAGTGATGTCATTTCCGAACGTTCATAAACGTGAAAATTGGTGATCACTGATACACTTTTGTGTGAATCGACTCAAATTAACCAGATTCACTGACATTTCGTTCTGAATCGCTTTCCGATGTGCGAATCGCGATCACAGCTTACAATCGAGTGATGTCGTTTCCGAACCATCATAAACGTGAAAATTGGTGATCACCGATACACTTTTGTATGAATCGATAGAACTTAACAAGATTCACTGACATTTCGAACAGAACAGCTTTCCGACGTGCGATCCGAGATCATAACTTACAATCGAGTGATGTCATTTCCGAACGATCATAAACGTGAAAATTGGAGATCACCGATACACTTTTGTGTGATTCGACTCAAATTAACCAGATTCACTGACATTTCGTTCTGAATCGCTTTCCGATGTGTGAATCGCGATCACAGTTTACAATCGAGTGATGTCGTTTCCGAACGTTCATAAACGTGAAAATTTGTGATCACCGATCCACTTTTGTGTGAATCGATACAATTTAACAACATTCACTGACATTTCGAACAGCACAGCTTTCCGATGTGTGAATCGCGATCACAGTTTACAATCGAGTGATGTAGTTTCCGAACGTTCATAAACGTGAAAATTGGAAATCACCGATACACTTTTGTGTGAATCGACACAAATTAACCAGATTCACTGATATTTCGTTCTGAACCGCATTCCGATGTACGAATCGCGATCACACCTTACAATCAAGTGATGACGTTTCCGAACGTTCATAAACGTGAAAATTGGTTATCACCGATACACTTTTGTGTGAATCAATACAATTTAACAACATTCACAGACATTTCGACCAGCATCGCTTTCCGACGTGCGATTCGAGATTATTACACGTCGCAAAGCGTTTCAGAACGAAATGTCAGTGTACCTTGTTAATTTGTATCGATTCACCCAAAAGTGTATCGGTGATCACCAATTTTCACGTTTATGAACGTTCCGAAACGACATCACTCGACTGTATGTTATGATCTCGACTTGCACGTCGGAAAGCCGTTCTGTTCGAAATGTCTGTGAATGTTGTTAAATTGTATCGATTCACACAAAAGTGCATCGGTTATCTCCAATTTTCACGTTTCTGAACGTTCGGAAACGACATCACACGATTGTAAGGTGTGATCGCGATTCGCACATAGGAAAGCGATTCAGAACGAAATGTCAGTGAATCTGGTTAATTTGTTTCGATTCACACAAAAGTGTATCGGTGATCTCCAATTTTCACGTTTATGATGGTTCGGAAACGACATCACTCGATTGTAGGTTATGATCTCGATTCGCACATCGGAAAGCGATTCAGAACGAAATGTCAGTGAATCTGGTTAATTTGTGTCGATTCACACAAAAGTGTATCGGTGATGTCCTATTTACACGTTTATGAACGTTCGGAATCGACATCACTCGATTGTAAGTTGTGATCTCGAATCGCACGTCGAAAATCTGTTCTGTTCGAAATGTCAGTGAATGTTGTTAATTTCTATCGATTCATACAAAAGTGTATCGGTGATCACCAATTTTCATGTTTATGCACGTTCGGATACGACATAACTCGATTGTAAGTAATGATCTCGAATCGCACGTCGGAAAGCTGCACTTTTCGAAATGTCAGTGAATGTTGTTAAATTGTATCGATTCACACAATAGTGTATCGGTGAACTCCAATTTTCACGTTTATGATGGTTCGGAAACGACATCACAAGATTGTAAGTTATGATCTCGATTCGCACATCGGAAAGCGATTCAGAAAGAAATGTGTCAGTGAATCTGGTTAATTTGTGTCGATTCACACAAAAGTGTATCGGTGATCTCTAATTTTCACGTTTATGAACGTTCGGAATCGACATCACTCGATGGTAATGCATGCTCTCGATTCGCACATCGGAAAGCGATTCAGAACGAAATGTCAGTGAAACTTGTTAATTTGTGTCGATTCACACAAAAGTGTATCTGTGATCACCAATTTTCATGTTTTTGAACGTTCGGAAACGACATCACTCGATTGTAAGGTATGATCTCGAATCGCACGTCGGAAAGCGATGCTAGTCGAAATGTCAGTGAATCTTGTCGATTTGTTACGCATCTCGCCAAAGTCTATCGGTGATCACCAATTTTCATGTTTATGAACGTTCGGATACGACATAACTCGATTGTAAGTAATGATCTCGAATCGCACGTCGGAAAGCTGCTCTTTTCGAAATGTCAGTGAATGTTGTTAAATTGTATCGATTCACACAAAAGTGTATCGGTGATCTCCAATTTACACGTTTATGATGGTTCGGAAACGACATCACTCGATTGTAAGTTATGATCTCGATTCGCACATCGGAAAGCGATTCAGAACGAAATGTCAGTGAATCTGGTTAATTTGTGTCGATTCACACAAAAGTGTATCGGTAATCTCCAATTTTCACGTTTATGAACGTTCGGAAACGACATCACTCGTTTCTAAGTTATGATCTCGAATCGCACGTTGGAAAGCTGTTCTGTTCGAATTGTCAGTGAATCTTGATAATTTGTAACGATTCACACAAAAGTTTATTTGTGATCACCAATTTTCATATTTGTGAACGTTCAGAACCGACATCGTTCGAATGTCAGTTCCGGTCTCGAATCGCATTTCGGATTGCGATTCTGATAGAAATGTCGGAAAAAATTGTTGATTCGTAACGATTAACACACAAGATTATCGCTGATTACTTACTTTCATGTTTATGAAAGATTGGAAACGTTCACCGATAAACGTCACATATCAACAATTTTACAGACATTTAGTATCGCAATCCGAAGGGCCATTTGAGATCTGAACTGACAATCGAGCGATGAAAACGTTCCCGAACTTTCATAAACATGAAGATTGGTGATCACCAATAAAATTTTTGTTCAATTCATGACCAATTAACAATATCCAATGACATTTCGATTCGAGATCATAAATTACAATCGAGTGATATCATTTCCGAACGTTCATAAACATGAAAATTGGTGATCACCGATACACTTTTGTGTGAATTGATAAAAATTAACAAGATTCACCAACATTTCGAACAGAACAGCTTTCCCACGTGCGATCCGAGATCATAACTTACAATCGAGTGATGTCATTTCCGAACGTTCATAAACGTGAAAATTGGTGATCACCGATACACTTTTGTGTGAATCGAAACAATTTAACAACATTTACTGACATTTCGAACAGAACAGCTTTCCGACGTGTGATCGGAGATCATAACTTACAATCGAGTGATGTCGTTTCCGAACGTTCATAAACATGAAGAACGGTGATCACCGATAGATTTTTGTGTGAATCGACTCAAATTAACCAGATTCACTGACATTTCGTTCTGAATCGCTTTCCGATGTGCTAATCGCGATCACAGCTTACAATCGAGTGGTGTAGTTTCCAAACGTTCATAAACGTGAAAATTGAAGATCACAGATACACTTTTGAGTGAGTCGATACAATTTAACAACATTCACTGACATTTCGAACAGAACAGCTTTCCGACGTGCGATCCGAGATCATAACTTAAAATCGGGTGATGTCGTTTCCGAACGTTCATAAACGTGAAAATTGGTGATCACCGATACACTTTTGTGTGAATCGACTCAAATTAACCAGATTCACTGACATTTCGTTCTGAATCGCTTTCCGATGTGCGAATCGCGATCACAGCTTACAATCGAGTGATGTAGTTTCGGAACGTTCATAAACGTGAAAATGGAAGATCACCGATACACTTTTGTATGAATCGATAGAAATTAACAAGAATCACTGACATTTCGAACTGACCAGCTTTCCGACGTGCGATTCGAGATCATACCTTACATTCGAGTGATGTCGTTTCCGAACGTTCATAAACGTGAAAATTGAAGATCACCGATATACTTTTGTGTGAATCGACACAAATTAACCAGATTCACTGACATTTCGTTCTGAATCGCTTTCCGATGTGCTAATCGCGATCACAGCTTACAATCGAGTGGTGTAGTTTCGGAACGTTCATAAACGTGAAAATGGAAGATCACCGATACACTTTTGTATGAATCGATAGAAATTAACAAGCTTCACTGACATTTCGAACAGAACAGCTTTCCGACGTGCGATCCGAGATCATAACTTACAATCGAGTGATGTCATTTCCGAACGTTCATAAACGTGAAAATTGGTGATCACCGATACACTTTTGTGAGAATCGACTCAAATTAACCAGATTCACTGACATTTCGTTCTGAATCGCTTTCCGATGTGCTAATCGCGATCACAGTTTACAATCGAGTGATGTCGTTTCCGAACGTTCATAAACGTGAAAATTTGTGATCACCGATCCACTTTTGTGTGAATCGATACAATTTAACAACATTCACTGACATTTCGAACAGCACAGCTTTCCGATGTGTGAATCGCGATCACAGTTTACAATCGAGTGATGTAGTTTCCGAACGTTCATAAACGTGAAAATTGGAAATCACCGATACACTTTTGTGTGAATCGACACAAATTAACCAGATTCACTGATATTTCGTTCTGAACCGCATTCCGATGTACGAATCGCGATCACACCTTACAATCAAGTGATGACGTTTCCGAACGTTCATAAACGTGAAAATTGGTTATCACCGATACACTTTTGTGTGAATCAATACAATTTAACAACATTCACTGACATTTCGAACAGCACAGCTTTCCGACGTGCGATCCGAGATCATAACTTACAATCGAGTGATGTAGTTTCCGAACGTTCATAAACATGAAAATTGGTGATCACCGATACACTTTTGTGTGAATTGATAAAAATTAACAAGATTCACTGACATTTCGAACAGAACAGCTTTCCCACGTGCGATCCGAGATCATAACTTACAATCGAGTGATGTCATTTCCGAACGTTCATAAACGTGAAAATTGGTGATCACCGATACACTTTTGTGTGAATCGAAACAATTTAACAACATTCACTGACATTTCGAACAGAACAGCTTTCCGACGTGTGATCGGAGATCATAACTTACAATCGAGTGATGTCGTTTCCGAACGTTCATAAACATGAAGAACGGTGATCACCGATAGATTTTTGTGTGAATCGACTCAAATTAACCAGATTCACTGACATTTCGTTCTGAATCGCTTTCCGATGTGCTAATCGCGATCACAGCTTACAATCGAGTGGTGTAGTTTCGGAACGTTCATAAACGTGAAAATTGAAGATCACCGATACACTTTTGTATGAATCGATAGAAATTAACAAGATTCACTGACATTTCGAACAGAACAGCTTTCCGACGTGCGATCCGAGATCATAACTTACAATCGAGTGATGTCATTTCCGAACGTTCATAAACGTGAAAATTGGTGATCACCGATACACTTTTGTGTGAATCGACTCAAATTAACCAGATTCACTGACATTTCGTTCTGAATCGCTTTCCGATGTGCGAATCGCGATCACAGCTTACAATCGAGTGATGTCGTTTCCGAACCATCATAAACGTGAAAATTGGTGATCACCGATACACTTTTGTATGAATCGATAGAAATGAACAAGAATCACTGACATTTCGAACTGACCAGCTTTCCGACGTGCGATTCGAGATCATACCTTACATTCGAGTGATGTCGTTTCCGAACGTTCATAAACGTGAAAATTGAAGATCACCGATATACTTTTGTGTGAATCGACACAAATTAACCAGATTCACTGACATTTCGTTCTGAATCGCTTTCCGATGTGCGAATCGCGGTCTCACCTTACAATCGAGTGATGTCGTTTCCGAACGTTCATAAACGTGAAAATTTGTGATCACCGATCCACTTTTGTGTGAATCGATACAATTTAACAACATTCACTGACATTTCGAACAGCACAGCTTTCCGACGTGCGATCCGAGATCATAACTAACAATCGAGTGATGTAGTTTCCGAACGTTCATAAACGTGAAAATTTGAGATCGACGATACACTTTTGTGTGAATCGACACAAATTAACCAGATTCACTGATATTTCGTTCTGAACCGCATTCCGATGTACGAATCGCGATCACACTTTACAATCAAGTGATGACGTTTCCGAACGTTCATAAACGTGAAAATTGGTTATCACCGATACACTTTTGTGTGAATCAATACAATTTAACAACATTCACTGACATTTCGACCAGCATCGCTTTCCGACGTGCGATTCGAGATTATTACACGTCGCAAAGCGTTTCAGAACGAAATGTCAGTGTACCTTGTTAATTTGTATCGATTCACCCAAAAGTGTATCGGTGATCACCAATTTTCACGTTTATGAACGTTCCGAAACGACATCACTCGATTGTATGTTATGATCTCGACTTGCACGTCGGAAAGCCGTTCTGTTCGAAATGTCTGTGAATGTTGTTAAATTGTATCGATTCACACAAAAGTGCATCGGTTATCTCCAATTTTCACGTTTCTGAACGTTCGGAAACGACATCACACGATTGTAAGGTGTGATCGCGATTCGCACATAGGAAAGCGATTCAGAACGAAATGTCAGTGAATCTGGTTAATTTGTTTCGATTCACTCAAAAGTGTATCATCGGTGATCTCCAATTTTCACGTTTATGATGGTTCGGAAACGACATCACTCGATTGTAGGTTATGATCTCGATTCGCACATCGGAAAGCGATTCAGAACGAAATGTCAGTGAATCTGGTTAATTTGTGTCGATTCACACAAAAGTGTATCGGTGATGTCCTATTTACACGTTTATGAACGTTCGGAATCGACATCACTCGATTGTAAGTTGTGATCTCGAATCGCACGTCGGAAATCTGTTCTGTTCGAAATGTCAGTGAATGTTGTTAATTTCTATCGATTCATACAAAAGTGTATCGGTGATCACCAATTTTCATGTTTATGCACGTTCGGATACGACATAACTCGATTGTAAGTAATGATCTCGAATCGCACGTCGGAAAGCTGCACTTTTCGAAATGTCAGTGAATGTTGTTAAATTGTATCGATTCACACAATAGTGTATCGGTGAACTCCAATTTTCACGTTTATGATGGTTCGGAAACGACATCACTCGATTGTAAGTTATGATCTCGATTCGCACATCGGAAAGCGATTCAGAAAGAAATGTGTCAGTGAATCTGGTTAATTTGTGTCGATTCACACAAAAGTGTATCGGTGATCTCCAATTTTCACGTTTATGAACGTTCGGAAACGACATCACTCGACTGTAAGCTGTGATCGCGATTCGCACATCGGAAAGCGATTCAGAACGAAATGTCAGTGAATCTGGTTAATTTGTGTCGATTCACACAAAAGTGTATCGGTGATCTCTAATTTTCACGTTTATGAACGTTCCGAAACGACATCACTCGATTGTATGTTATGATCTCGACTTGCACGTCGGAAAGCCGTTCTGTTCGAAATGTCTGTGAATGTTGTTAAATTGTATCGATTCACACAAAAGTGCATCGGTTATCTCCAATTTTCACGTCTCTGAACGTTAGGAAACGACATCACACGATTGTAAGGTGTGATCGCGATTCGCACATAGGAAAGCGATTCAGAACGAAATGTCAGTGAATCTGGTTAATTTGTGTCGATTCACACAAAAGTGTATCGGTGATCTCTAATTTTCACGTTTATGAACGTTCGGAATCGACATCACTCGATGGTAATGCATGCTCTCGATTCGCACATCGGAAAGCGATTCAGAACGAAATGTCAGTGAAACTTGTTAATTTGTGTCGATTCACACAAAAGTGTATCTGTGATCACCAATTTTCATGTTTTTGAACGTTCGGAAACGACATCACTCGATTGTAAGGTATGATCTCGAATCGCACGTCGGAAAGCGATGCTAGTCGAAATGTCAGTGAATCTTGTCGATTTGTTACGCATCTCGCCAAAGTCTATCGGTGATCACCAATTTTCATGTTTATGAACGTTCGGATACGACATAATTCGATTGTAAGTAATGATCTCGAATCGCACGTCGGAAAGCTGCTCTTTTCGAAATGTCAGTGAATGTTGTTAAATTGTATCGATTCACACAAAAGTGTATCGGTGATCTCCAATTTACACGTTTATGCACGTTCGGATACGACATAACTCGATTGTAAGTAATGATCTCGAATCGCACGTCGGAAAGCTGCACTTTTCGAAATGTCAGTGAATGTTGTTAAATTGTATCGATTCACACAATAGTGTATCGGTGAACTCCAATTTTCACGTTTATGATGGTTCGGAAACGACATCACTCGATTGTAAGTTATGATCTCGATTCGCACATCGGAAAGCGATTCAGAAAGAAATGTGTCAGTGAATCTGGTTAATTTGTGTCGATTCACACAAAAGTGTATCGGTGATCTCTAATTTTCACGTTTATTAACGTTCCGAAACGACATCACTCGATTGTAGGTTATGATCTCGATTCGCACATCGGAAAGCGATTCAGAACGAAATGTCAGTGAATCTGGTTAATTTGTGTCGATTCACACAAAAGTGTATCGGTGATGTCCTATTTACACGTTTATGAACGTTCGGAATCGACATCACTCGATTGTAAGTTGTGATCTCGAATCGCACGTCGGAAATCTGTTCTGTTCGAAATGTCAGTGAATGTTGTTAATTTCTATCGATTCATACAAAAGTGTATCGGTGATCACCAATTTTCATGTTTATGCACGTTCGGATACGACATAACTCGATTGTAAGTAATGATCTCGAATCGCACGTCGGAAAGCTGCACTTTTCGAAATGTCAGTGAATGTTGTTAAATTGTATCGATTCACACAATAGTGTATCGGTGAACTCCAATTTTCACGTTTATGATGGTTCGGAAACGACATCACTCGATTGTAAGTTATGATCTCGATTCGCACATCGGAAAGCGATTCAGAAAGAAATGTGTCAGTGAATCTGGTTAATTTGTGTCGATTCACACAAAAGTGTATCGGTGATCTCTAATTTTCACGTTTATGAACGTTCCGAAACGACATCACTCGATTGTATGTTATGATCTCGACTTGCACGTCGGAAAGCCGTTCTTTTCGAAATGTCTGTGAATGTTGTTAAATTGTATCGATTCACACAAAAGTGCATCGGTTATCTCCAATTTTCACGTCTCTGAACGTTAGGAAACGACATCACACGATTGTAAGGTGTGATCGCGATTCGCACATAGGAAAGCGATTCAGAACGAAATGTCAGTGAATCTGGTTAATTTGTGTCGATTCACACAAAAGTGTATCGGTGATCTCTAATTTTCACGTTTATGAACGTTCGGAATCGACATCACTCGATGGTAATGCATGCTCTCGATTCGCACATCGGAAAGCGATTCAGAACGAAATGTCAGTGAAACTTGTTAATTTGTGTCGATTCACACAAAAGTGTATCTGTGATCACCAATTTTCATGTTTTTGAACGTTCGGAAACGACATCACTCGATTGTAAGGTATGATCTCGAATCGCACGTCGGAAAGCGATGCTAGTCGAAATGTCAGTGAATCTTGTCGATTTGTTACGCATCTCGCCAAAGTCTATCGGTGATCACCAATTTTCATGTTTATGAACGTTCGGATACGACATAACTCGATTGTAAGTAATGATCTCGAATCGCACGTCGGAAAGCTGCTCTTTTCGAAATGTCAGTGAATGTTGTTAAATTGTATCGATTCACACAAAAGTGTATCGGTGATCTCCAATTTACACGTTTATGATGGTTCGGAAACGACATCACTCGATTGTAAGTTATGATCTCGATTCGCACATCGGAAAGCGATTCAGAACGAAATGTCAGTGAATCTGGTTAATTTGTGTCGATTCACACAAAAGTGTATCGGTAATCTCCAATTTTCACGTTTATGAACGTTCGGAAACGACATCACTCGTTTGTAAGTTATGATCTCGAATCGCACGTTGGAAAGCTGTTCTGTTCGAATTGTCAGTGAATCTTGATAATTTGTAACGATTCACACAAAAGTTTATTTGTGATCACCAATTTTCATATTTGTGAACGTTCAGAACCGACATCGTTCGAATGTCAGTTCCGGTCTCGAATCGCATTTCGGATTGCGATTCTGATAGAAATGTCGGAAAAAATTGTTGATTCGTAACGATTAACACACAAGATTATCGCTGATTACTTACTTTCATGTTTATGAAAGATTGGAAACGTTCACCGATAAACGTCACATATCAACAATTTTACAGACATTTAGTATCGCAATCCGAAGGGCCATTTGAGATCTGAACTGACAATCGAGCGATGAAAACGTTCCCGAACTTTCATAAACATGAAGATTGGTGATCACCAATAAAATTTTTGTTCAATTCATGACCAATTAACAATATCCAATGACATTTCGATTCGAGATCATAAATTACAATCGAGTGATATCATTTCCGAACGTCCATAAACATGAAAATTGGTGATCACCGATACACTTTTGTGTGAATTGATAAAAATTAACAAGATTCACCAACATTTCGAACAGAACAGCTTTCCCACGTGCGATCCGAGATCATAACTTACAATCGAGTGATGTCATTTCCGAACGTTCATAAACGTGAAAATTGGTGATCACCGATACACTTTTGTGTGAATCGAAACAATTTAACAACATTCACTGACATTTCGAACAGAACAGCTTTCCGACGTGTGATCGGAGATCATAACTTACAATCGAGTGATGTCGTTTCCGAACGTTCATAAACATGAAGAACGGTGATCACCGATAGATTTTTGTGTGAATCGACTCAAATTAACCAGATTCACTGACATTTCGTTCTGAATCGCTTTCCGATGTGCTAATCGCGATCACAGCTTACAATCGAGTGGTGTAGTTTCCAAACGTTCATAAACGTGAAAATTGAAGATCACAGATACACTTTTGAGTGAGTCGATACAATTTAACAACATTCACTGACATTTCGAACAGAACAGCTTTCCGACGTGCGATCCGAGATCATAACTTAAAATCGGGTGATGTCGTTTCCGAACGTTCATAAACGTGAAAATTGGTGATCACCGATACACTTTTGTGTGAATCGACTCAAATTAACCAGATTCACTGACATTTCGTTCTGAATCGCTTTCCGATGTGCGAATCGCGATCACAGCTTACAATCGAGTGATGTCGTTTCCGAACCATCATAAACGTGAAAATTGGTGATCACCGATACACTTTTGTATGAATTGATAGAAATTAACAAGATTCACTGACATTTCGAACAGAACAGCTTTCCGACGTGCGATCCGAGATCATAACTTACAATCGAGTGATGTCATTTCCGAACGTTCATAAACGTGAAAATTGGTGATCACCGATACACTTTTGTGTGAATCGATACAATTTAACAACATTCACTGACATTTCGAACAGCACAGCTTTCCGACGTGCGATCCGAGATCATAACTTACAATCGAGTGATGTAGTTTCCGAACGTTCATAAACGTGAAAATTGGAGATCACCGATACACTTTTGTGTGAATCGACACAAATTAACCAGATTCACTGATATTTCGTTCTGAACCGCATTCCGATGTACGAATCGCGATCACACCTTACAATCAAGTGATGACGTTTCCGAACGTTCATAAACGTGAAAATTGGTTATCACCGATACACTTTTGTGTGAATCAATACAATTTAACAACATTCACTGACATTTCGAACAGCACAGCTTTCCGACGTGCGATCCGAGATCATAACTTACAATCGAGTGATGTAGTTTCCGAACGTTCATAAACATGAAAATTGGTGATCACCGATACACTTTTGTGTGAATTGATAAAAATTAACAAGATTCACTGACATTTCGAACAGAACAGCTTTCCCACGTGCGATCCGAGATCATAACTTACAATCGAGTGATGTCATTTCCGAACGTTCATAAACATGAAAATTGGTGATCACCGATACACTTTTGTGTGAATTGATAAAAATTAACAAGATTCACTGACATTTCGAACAGAACAGCTTTCCCACGTGCGATCCGAGATCATAACTTACAATCGAGTGATGTCATTTCCGAACGTTCATAAACGTGAAAATTGGTGATCACCGATACACTTTTGTGTGAATCGAAACAATTTAACAACATTCACTGACATTTCGAACAGAACAGCTTTCCGACGTGTGATCGGAGATCATAACTTACAATCGAGTGATGTCGTTTCCGAACGTTCATAAACATGAAGAACGGTGATCACCGATAGATTTTTGTGTGAATCGACTCAAATTAACCAGATTCACTGACATTTCGTTCTGAATCGCTTTCCGATGTGCTAATCGCGATCACAGCTTACAATCGAGTGGTGTAGTTTCGGAACGTTCATAAACGTGAAAATTGAAGATCACCGATACACTTTTGTATGAATCGATAGAAATTAACAAGATTCACTGACATTTCGAACAGAACAGCTTTCCGACGTGCGATCCGAGATCATAACTTACAATCGAGTGATGTCATTTCCGAACGTTCATAAACGTGAAAATTGGTGATCACCGATACACTTTTGTGTGAATCGACTCAAATTAACCAGATTCACTGACATTTCGTTCTGAATCGCTTTCCGATGTGCGAATCGCGATCACAGCTTACAATCGAGTGATGTCGTTTCCGAACCATCATAAACGTGAAAATTGGTGATCACCGATACACTTTTGTATGAATCGATAGAAATGAACAAGAATCACTGACATTTCGAACTGACCAGCTCTCCGACGTGCGATTCGAGATCATACCTTACATTCGAGTGATGTCGTTTCCGAACGTTCATAAACGTGAAAATTGAAGATCACCGATATACTTTTGTGTGAATCGACACAAATTAACCAGATTCACTGACATTTCGTTCTGAATCGCTTTCCGATGTGCGAATCGCGGTCTCACCTTACAATCGAGTGATGTCGTTTCCGAACGTTCATAAACGTGAAAATTTGTGATCACCGATCCACTTTTGTGTGAATCGATACAATTTAACAACATTCACTGACATTTCGAACAGCACAGCTTTCCGACGTGCGATCCGAGATCATAACTAACAATCGAGTGATGTAGTTTCCGAACGTTCATAAACGTGAAAATTTGAGATCGACGATACACTTTTGTGTGAATCGACACAAATTAACCAGATTCACTGATATTTCGTTCTGAACCGCATTCCGATGTACGAATCGCGATCACACTTGACAATCAAGTGATGACGTTTCCGAACGTTCATAAACGTGAAAATTGGTTATCACCGATACACTTTTGTGTGAATCAATACAATTTAACAACATTCACTGACATTTCGACCAGCATCGCTTTCCGACGTGCGATTCGAGATTATTACACGTCGCAAAGCGTTTCAGAACGAAATGTAAGTGTACCTTGTTAATTTGTATCGATTCACCCAAAAGTGTATCGGTGATCACCAATTTTCACGTTTATGAACGTTCCGAAACGACATCACTCGATTGTATGTTATGATCTCGACTTGCACGTCGGAAAGCCGTTCTGTTCGAAATGTCTGTGAATGTTGTTAAATTGTATCGATTCACACAAAAGTGCATCGGTTATCTCCAATTTTCACGTTTCTGAACGTTCGGAAACGACATCACACGATTGTAAGGTGTGATCGCGATTCGCACATAGGAAAGCGATTCAGAACGAAATGTCAGTGAATCTGGTTAATTTGTTTCGATTCACACAAAAGTGTATCGGTGATCTCCAATTTTCACGTTTATGATGGTTCGGAAACGACATCACTCGATTGTAGGTTATGATCTCGATTCGCACATCGGAAAGCGATTCAGAACGAAATGTCAGTGAATCTGGTTAATTTGTGTCGATTCACACAAAAGTGTATCGGTGATGTCCTATTTACACGTTTATGAACGTTCGGAATCGACATCACTCGATTGTAAGTTGTGATCTCGAATCGCACGTCGAAAATCTGTTCTGTTCGAAATGTCAGTGAATGTTGTTAATTTCTATCGATTCATACAAAAGTGTATCGGTGATCACCAATTTTCATGTTTATGCACGTTCGGATACGACATAACTCGATTGTAAGTAATGATCTGGAATCGCACGACGGAAAGCTGCACTTTTCGAAATGTCAGTGAATGTTGTTAAATTGTATCGATTCACACAATAGTGTATCGGTGAACTCCAATTTTCACGTTTATGATGGTTCGGAAACGACATCACTCGATTGTAAGTTATGATCTCGATTCGCACATCGGAAAGCGATTCAGAAAGAAATGTGTCAATGAATCTGGTTAATTTGTGTCGATTCACACAAAAGTGTATCGGTGATCTCTAATTTTCACGTTTATGAACGTTCGGAATCGACATCACTCGATGGTAATGCATGCTCTCGATTCGCACATCGGAAAGCGATTCAGAACGAAATGTCAGTGAAACTTGTTAATTTGTGTCGATTCACACAAAAGTGTATCTGTGATCACCAATTTTCATGTTTTTGAACGTTCGGAAACGACATCACTCGATTGTAAGGTATGATCTCGAATCGCACGTCGGAAAGCGATGCTAGTCGAAATGTCAGTGAATCTTGTCGATTTGTTACGCATCTCGCCAAAGTCTATCGGTGATCACCAATTTTCATGTTTATGAACGTTCGGATACGACATAACTCGATTGTAAGTAATGATCTCGAATCGCACGTCGGAAAGCTGCTCTTTTCGAAATGTCAGTGAATGTTGTTAAATTGTATCGATTCACACAAAAGTGTATCGGTGATCTCCAATTTACACGTTTATGATGGTTCGGAAACGACATCACTCGATTGTAAGTTATGATCTCGATTCGCACATCGGAAAGTGATTCAGAACGAAATGTCAGTGAATCTGGTTAATTTGTGTCGATTCACACAAAAGTGTATCGGTAATCTCCAATTTTCACGTTTATGAACGTTCGGAAACGACATCACTCGTTTGTAAGTTATGATCTCGAATCGCACGTTGGAAAGCTGTTCTGTTCGAATTGTCAGTGAATCTTGATAATTTGTAACGATTCACACAAAAGTTTACCAGGAAAAAAATTCTATTGAAATAATAAACGAAAAATTGAAAACTTCAAAAAAATTCAACAAAAATAAAAAACAATCGAAAAAATTCTGTAGAGAAAAATAAAAAATTTTCAAAAAAAATCATAAATATTGGACAAATTGAAAAATAAACTATCCAAGTTACATGCAGTATAAAAATGTATGATATCAATTGGAGGCCAAGTTTTTATTGATAATTTGAAATATTTATCGAACAAATCGCAAACTTTAATTGAAAGTCATGATAATTATTTTCAAGAAAAAAGTTAATGAAAAAAAAGTCATAACGGAAGTTACGTGCAGTACTAAAATGAATTATATCAATTCGAGGTCAAGTATTTATCAGTTATTCGAAATATAATCTCCGGCGACAAATGAGCGTTGAGAATCCTTGTCGGGCTCACAACGTTTTATCAAAATTACTAAAAAATTAATGGAAATAAAATCATTAAAAATTCACATGAAAGTCATTCGTTACTTCAACAAGATACACACTGTAAAGAATCGATTCCCCTCCGACTTTCAGGATCCCCTGATTTCCCTGGTATGATTTACAACATTCAACTTCGATTGGATCGGTACAAATTATGTTCAAATACGTCTTAAACGTACTTGTCCGGCCCATCACTTTTTATTCAAATTGCTCATTCGAAAACAAATTAGGGCTGTTCTATAATGACAAATATAATAAAATGGATAGAAATAAAAATAATATCTCCAAGTAATTTGAACTTGATTGTTCGCAAGTTCGTATAGCAATATCCACTTCTGATTTTCTTCAATGAACACATACCATTCGGTAAGAACCAATGAAAATGAGAAATAATCAGGCGCATTACTAGAAATTTTCGAACCTACTCAGCCATGCAATGTTTTTTTTTCTATAGTCACGTACACATTTTGATAAATATCACTAGTCGAGTACGACACGTGGATTCCTGGAATTTGAAGAAAAATGATTTTGTTGTGAATTATGACTCCATATAATATAAATAGATTAATCAACTTCATCTTTCATTTTCGTTTCATTTTGACAAGAGCGATTCGAATAAAAATAATATCTCCAAGTAATTTGAACTTGATTGTTCGCAAGTTCGTATAGCAATATCCACTTCTGATTTTCTTCAATGAACACATACCATTCGGTAAGAACCAATGAAAATGAGAAATGATCAGGCGCATTACTAGAAATTTTCGAACCTACTCAGCCATGCAATGTTTTTTTTTCTATAGTCACGTACACATTTTGATAAATATCACTAGTCGAGTACGACACGTGGATTCCTGGAATTTGAAGGAAAATGATTTTGTTGTGAATTATGACTCCATATAATATAAATAGATTAATCAACTTCATCTTTCATTTTCGTTTCATTTTGACAAGAGCGATTCGAAGGAAAATTATTTTCTCGGGAATTACTGTTCCTTAATATTAACACATGCATTAACTTCGTTTTTGATTTGTTTTCGAATGAGCAATTTGAATAAAAAGTGATGGGCCGGACAAGTACGTTTAAGACGTATTTGAACATAATTTGTACCGATCCAATCGAAGTTGAATGTTGTAAATCATACCAGGGAAATCAGGGGATCCTGAAAGTCGGAGGGGAATCGATTCTTTACAGTGTGTATCTTGTTGAAGTAACGAATGACTTTCATGTGAATTTTTAATGATTTTATTTCCATTAATTTTTTAGTAATTTTGATAAAACGTTGTGAGCCCGACAAGGATTCTCAACGCTCATTTGTCGCCGGAGATTATATTTCGAATAACTGATAAATACTTGACCTCGAATTGATATAATTCATTTTAGTACTGCACGTAACTTCCGTTATGACTTTTTTTTCATTAACTTTTTTCTTGAAAATAATTATCATGACTTTCAATTAAAGTTTGCGATTTGTTCGATAAATATTTCAAATTATCAATAAAAACTTGGCCTCCAATTGATATCATACATTTTTATACTGCATGTAACTTGGATAGTTTATTTTTCAATTTGTCCAATATTTATGATTTTTTTTGAAAATTTTTTATTTTTCTTTACAGAATTTTTTCGATTGTTTTTTATTTTTGTTGAATTTTTTTGAAGTTTTCAATTTTTCGTTTATTATTTCTATAGAATTTTTTTCCTGGTTCTGAATCTTTTTTCTATGTCATCCAGAAACAAGAGACCATCAATGTACTTGTCCCAACCTTTTTTTCCCTAGGGGAAGTTTATGGTTTGATATCACGCCTTTTTTCTCAAAAATTCCTCATTTATGTTATGACGGTTATAGGATTTTAGTATAAATTTCAATGAATTAATTGCTTAGTACATTTTTATAGATTCCATTCTCATACGAACATTTTTTATGGGATAATCTTTTTCATGAAATTATCAGCAAATAAGGGACCATCAATGTACTTTTCACAACCTTATTTTCCCTGGGTATGATGTCCGGCTTATAAAGTTGGTTTCCACCATAGAAAACCAATTTTTCGTAAAAATTATAGTGGAAATATTTCGTCACAAGTCTGCCCTTGAACTTTGGCGATTTTTTCTCTTATACTCTAATATGTTATGACTATTAGGAACTCAACAGCATGGAGGAATCCGGGATGAGGCCCGAGAAATTAATTTCGGTTTATAATGTTGGTTTCCACGTAAAAGACCAATTTTTCTTCAAAATCGTACTGAAAATATTTAGGCACTGGTTTGGTCTTGGACTTTGGTGATTTTTCTCCTTGTCTTCTAATATGTTTTGTCTATTGGAAACGCAAGAGCTTGAAGAAATGCGTGTTGTGGGCCGTAATATGATTTTCGGCCTATAACGTTGGTTTCCACGAAAAACAACAAATTTCTCGTCAACGTTGTACAGACAATATTCCGTCACAGGTCTGTCCATGGACTTGGGCTATTTTTTTTCTTCTACTTTAATATGCTATGCTTATTGGGAACCCAAGAGAATGGTAGAAAGCGGGTTGGGGGCCGAGATATGATTTTCGGCTTATAACGTTGGTTTCCACGAAAAAGGACCTATTTTTCGTCAAAATTCTACGGGAAATATTTCGGCACTGGTTTGTTTTTCCACGTTGGTGATTTTCCCCCTTATCTTCTAATATGTTTTGTATAATAGGAACTCAAGAGAGTGAAGAAATGCGTCTCTTGGGCTGTAATATGATTTTCGGCTTATAACGTTGGTTTCCGCGACAACAGATCTATTTTTCGTCAAAATTGTACTGGAAATATTTCGTCACCTGTCTGTCCTTGGCCTTTGGCGATTTTTTCCAAGTCTTTGAACGAAGAAAGAACTGACGTAAAGATTTCCTTAATAGAACAGATTTTATTTATCCCTTTTCTTCAAAATTCAAATGAAAGAACACGAAAAATCCAACAGATTTGCCCACTTTAAATGTCGCTTTTGCATTCTGAATCTAGAGATTTCATCTCATCCAAAATGTGCTCCCAATGAAATATATTTCCAAAGTTTGCAAGTGGCCGCTGAAATCCAATTATCCACAGTTTGATAGTTGCTGCAAAAAAGTACCCGAAAACTTCTAACATTTATTATGCCAGAACTCAAAGCAGCAAAAAAAACTAAGCGAACTTAATTCAACAGAGCAACAGAATTCAAAGACGTTTAAGGTACCTGCATTGGTTTTGGAGGAAAACCATTTCAGGACAATTCAGAAATGAATTTAGAAATTCGAAAACTCACAATGGAGTAGAAAAAGGAAAATTGAAGTATTTAGAAAAGCTGAAGACTTTTGTGATGAATTTTCTAGATTACATGATACGGTTGGAGTAAATGATTTGAATGATTGGCACACATGCTGCAACACAGAAATATCAAAGTTTGGAAGTATTCGCTGTATATGAGTCATATAAACTTCAATACTATTTGAAAAGGAACACTTAAAAACTTGCATTTACCTTACATATTACCATAATCAAAGATAAGGGGTGATCCGTCGCATATATATTTATTCACAGAAATTTCAGAGTTCGCAGGTATCTGCTGCGGTTCAATGTATCTGCGCAATGAGCTTCGAAGACAGCAATTTCAAATCTATCCATAAATGAGCAACTGAAGACTTTTATAATCAATTTTTTACTTCATATAGATGTTACAGTTAGAGTCAAAATGTAAAATGAATGGCACAGTATTTAAATTGTATAGTTTGCAGATTTTTGCAGTATTTTAATGATCCGAATCTACAGCATTATAATGAAAAGTTGTCAAAAGTCATGATGTTACATTAAAATGACATAGCGCACATGCCATTCAGCAATTCTGTAAGTTTCTGGGGATGTTGGTAGGCATCATATCTGATCGCATCCAAAACTGAGCAACAGTAGACTTATCGGAATGAATTTTTATTAAAATTCCATATTTGTAGTTTGCAAAGTGGAAATACTCAACATACATGTCATTCTATAAGTTTTGTTATCAAAATTTGTGTTTGCATACCGCATTCCTAAGATACGACTTTTCATATCATCAGCAAAAAAAACATCCATAGGCTTTCTGGAAAAGTTTCCAAATTTATCACTCGTCAGACCTAATGGGAAAAGAATAACTACACACTATACCAAGACCAGATGTTTTTTTGAATATCTGATTTACAAAATGTGTAATTCAAGATCATGGTTAGAAACCTCTCGAATCATGTTACCACAATCATCATGAAGGAGTAGAAAATCATAGGACACATATTAGGGAACGAATTAATAATATGAATCGATCCGCTGCAAACTGAGCGGGTGAAAACAAGGATCGGAGAGGGCAGAGCCAAACTGAATATCAAGCAAAATATGGGGATGTTTAAAAATAATGACGACACAAGAAATAAATTAGAAAACATTTATTCAATTAAAGTTTCTAATATCATTCTAACAGTTGCGTGTATTTTTGTTCTATTTATTCGTATATATAACCTATGTACACATGATATATAATCACGCCACTGACAATATATTCGCACTGGACAATATTTCTCGTATTCTGGTTTAATTGAAGGATTATTTCAGTTAACACTTATTTCCAATCGAACGAAATGATGAAATCTTGAAAAGTTTCGTTGACATATGCATCGCGCATTTTTTATATTCTTTTTCACACACACATCACAGACTACATTTACGCGGCCGCTTTGATACCGTTTTAATATATCACAAATAACAAAATAAATAGTAATATGCACTTCTTTAGATGACAAAAATTATTTTTTTATTGATCCCGCACGTACTTCGTAATGTCGAAACTCTGTTCATACGATCAAAAACTGACACATGGTTTGTACATTATTATATGTATATCGATCGAATTTATGACTGCTGTTACCAGCTGTGCTGCGCCGTGTGCTACGTTCTGAAGTTGACGTCAGATTTCCAATCATCAACAACTAATTTCAACAACCAATGACAACGTTTAAAAATGGATGTCGTCAGATCCAACCAATCAGAAACTCGAGGGCATCAAAGTGCCTTTGATTGTGTTGTAAATATAGACGCATAAATTCTAGAATGTGTTGGTAACTTTTGCATAATCTTGAGCCTGTGCAAAGTTTTTTCTCAGCAATTACGCCACCGATCATGCTGATTGTGGGTGGAATCGAAAGAGAATTTATTAATTAATCTCCAGTTCAATTTTCAAAGCCTTAGATGACTCAGGAGTTTCGTAATTGAACAAAATGACATGCCAATTTTACCCCCATCACCGCGAATCGTTTTATTCAGAGAAAAGATAGTCTCGGCGAGCTCGGGCCAGCAGACGACAGGGCTGTCAATGTACTTGTCCCGAGACTCTACCGAGTCTCTTGATTTGTGATCACCAATTTTCATATTTGTGAACGTTCAGAACCGACATCGTTCGAATGTCAGTTCCGGTCTCGAATCGCATTTCGGATTGCGATTCTGATAGAAATGTCGGAAAAAATTGTTGATTCGTAACGATTAACACACAAGATTATCGCTGATTACTTACTTTCATGTTTATGAAAGATTGGAAACGTTCACCGATAAACGTCACATATCAACAATTTTACAGACATTTAGTATCGCAATCCGAAGGGCCATTTGAGATCTGAACTGACAATCGAGCGATGAAAACGTTCCCGAACTTTCATAAACATGAAGATTGGTGATCACCAATAAAATTTTTGTTCAATTCATGACCAATTAACAATATCCAATGACATTTCGATTCGAGATCATAAATTACAATCGAGTGATATCATTTCCGAACGTTCATAAACATGAAAATTGGTGATCACCGATACACTTTTGTGTGAATTGATAAAAATTAACAAGATTCACCAACATTTCGAACAGAACAGCTTTCCCACGTGCGATCCGAGATCATAACTTACAATCGAGTGATGTCATTTCCGAACGTTCATAAACGTGAAAATTGGTGATCACCGATACACTTTTGTGTGAATCGAAACAATTTAACAACATTCACTGACATTTCGAACAGAACAGCTTTCCGACGTGTGATCGGAGATCATAACTTACAATCGAGTGATGTCGTTTCCGAACGTTCATAAACATGAAGAACGGTGATCACCGATAGATTTTTGTGTGAATCGACTCAAATTAACCAGATTCACTGACATTTCGTTCTGAATCGCTTTCCGATGTGCTAATCGCGATCACAGCTTACAATCGAGTGGTGTAGTTTCCAAACGTTCATAAACGTGAAAATTGAAGATCACAGATACACTTTTGAGTGAGTCGATACAATTTAACAACATTCACTGACATTTCGAACAGAACAGCTTTCCGACGTGCGATCCGAGATCATAACTTAAAATCGGGTGATGTCGTTTCCGAACGTTCATAAACGTGAAAATTGGTGATCACCGATACACTTTTGTGTGAATCGACTCAAATTAACCAGATTCACTGACATTTCGTTCTGAATCGCTTTCCGAATGTGCGAATCGCGATCACAGCTTACAATCGAGTGATGTCGTTTCCGAACCATCATAAACGTGAAAATTGGTGATCACCGATACACTTTTGTATGAATTGATAGAAATTAACAAGATTCACTGACATTTCGAACAGAACAGCTTTCCGACGTGCGATCCGAGATCATAACTTACAATCGAGTGATGTCATTTCCGAACGTTCATAAACGTGAAAATTGGTGATCACCGATACACTTTTGTGTGAATCGATACAATTTAACAACATTCACTGACATTTCGAACAGCACAGCTTTCCGACGTGCGATCCGAGATCATAACTTACAATCGAGTGATGTAGTTTCCGAACGTTCATAAACGTGAAAATTGGAGATCACCGATACACTTTTGTGTGAATCGACACAAATTAACCAGATTCACTGATATTTCGTTCTGAACCGCATTCCGATGTACGAATCGCGATCACACCTTACAATCAAGTGATGACGTTTCCGAACGTTCATAAACGTGAAAATTGGTTATCACCGATACACTTTTGTGTGAATCAATACAATTTAACAACATTCACTGACATTTCGAACAGCACAGCTTTCCGACGTGCGATCCGAGATCATAACTTACAATCGAGTGATGTAGTTTCCGAACGTTCATAAACATGAAAATTGGTGATCACCGATACACTTTTGTGTGAATTGATAAAAATTAACAAGATTCACTGACATTTCGAACAGAACAGCTTTCCCACGTGCGATCCGAGATCATAACTTACAATCGAGTGATGTCATTTCCGAACGTTCATAAACGTGAAAATTGGTGATCACCGATACACTTTTGTGTGAATCGAAACAATTTAACAACATTCACTGACATTTCGAACAGAACAGCTTTCCGACGTGTGATCGGAGATCATAACTTACAATCGAGTGATGTCGTTTCCGAACGTTCATAAACATGAAGAACGGTGATCACCGATAGATTTTTGTGTGAATCGACTCAAATTAACCAGATTCACTGACATTTCGTTCTGAATCGCTTTCCGATGTGCTAATCGCGATCACAGCTTACAATCGAGTGGTGTAGTTTCGGAACGTTCATAAACGTGAAAATTGAAGATCACCGATACACTTTTGTATGAATCGATAGAAATTAACAAGATTCACTGACATTTCGAACAGAACAGCTTTCCGACGTGCGATCCGAGATCATAACTTACAATCGAGTGATGTCATTTCCGAACGTTCATAAACGTGAAAATTGGTGATCACCGATACACTTTTGTGTGAATCGACTCAAATTAACCAGATTCACTGACATTTCGTTCTGAATCGCTTTCCGATGTGCGAATCGCGATCACAGCTTACAATCGAGTGATGTCGTTTCCGAACCATCATAAACGTGAAAATTGGTGATCACCGATACACTTTTGTATGAATCGATAGAAATGAACAAGAATCACTGACATTTCGAACTGACCAGCTTTCCGACGTGCGATTCGAGATCATACCTTACATTCGAGTGATGTCGTTTCCGAACGTTCATAAACGTGAAAATTGAAGATCACCGATATACTTTTGTGTGAATCGACACAAATTAACCAGATTCACTGACATTTCGTTCTGAATCGCTTTGCGATGTGCGAATCCCGGTCTCACCTTACAATCGAGTGATGTCGTTTCCGAACGTTCATAAACGTGAAAATTTGTGATCACCGATCCACTTTTGTGTGAATCGATACAATTTAACAACATTCACTGACATTTCGAACAGCACAGCTTTCCGACGTGCGATCCGAGATCATAACTAACAATCGAGTGATGTAGTTTCCGAACGTTCATAAACGTGAAAATTTGAGATCGACGATACACTTTTGTGTGAATCGACACAAATTAACCAGATTCACTGATATTTCGTTCTGAACCGCATTCCGATGTACGAATCGCGATCACACTTTACAATCAAGTGATGACGTTTCCGAACGTTCATAAACGTGAAAATTGGTTATCACCGATACACTTTTGTGTGAATCAATACAATTTAACAACATTCACTGACATTTCGACCAGCATCGCTTTCCGACGTGCGATTCGAGATTATTACACGTCGCAAAGCGTTTCAGAACGAAATGTCAGTGTACCTTGTTAATTTGTATCGATTCACCCAAAAGTGTATCGGTGATCACCAATTTTCACGTTTATGAACGTTCCGAAACGACATCACTCGATTGTATGTTATGATCTCGACTTGCACGTCGGAAAGCCGTTCTGTTCGAAATGTCTGTGAATGTTGTTAAATTGTATCGATTCACACAAAAGTGCATCGGTTATCTCCAATTTTCACGTTTCTGAACGTTCGGAAACGACATCACACGATTGTAAGGTGTGATCGCGATTCGCACATAGGAAAGCGATTCAGAACGAAATGTCAGTGAATCTGGTTAATTTGTTTCGATTCACACAAAAGTGTATCGGTGATCTCCAATTTTCACGTTTATGATGGTTCGGAAACGACATCACTCGATTGTAGGTTATGATCTCGATTCGCACATCGGAAAGCGATTCAGAACGAAATGTCAGTGAATCTGGTTAATTTGTGTCGATTCACACAAAAGTGTATCGGTGATGTCCTATTTACACGTTTATGAACGTTCGGAATCGACATCACTCGATTGTAAGTTGTGATCTCGAATCGCACGTCGGAAATCTGTTCTGTTCGAAATGTCAGTGAATGTTGTTAATTTCTATCGATTCATACAAAAGTGTATCGGTGATCACCAATTTTCATGTTTATGCACGTTCGGATACGACATAACTCGATTGTAAGTAATGATCTCGAATCGCACGTCGGAAAGCTGCACTTTTCGAAATGTCAGTGAATGTTGTTAAATTGTATCGATTCACACAATAGTGTATCGGTGAACTCCAATTTTCACGTTTATGATGGTTCGGAAACGACATCACTCGATTGTAAGTTATGATCTCGATTCGCACATCGGAAAGCGATTCAGAAAGAAATGTGTCAGTGAATCTGGTTAATTTGTGTCGATTCACACAAAAGTGTATCGGTGATCTCTAATTTTCACGTTTATGAACGTTCCGAAACGACATCACTCGATTGTATGTTATGATCTCGACTTGCACGTCGGAAAGCCGTTCTTTTCGAAATGTCTGTGAATGTTGTTAAATTGTATCGATTCACACAAAAGTGCATCGGTTATCTCCAATTTTCACGTCTCTGAACGTTAGGAAACGACATCACACGATTGTAAGGTGTGATCGCGATTCGCACATAGGAAAGCGATTCAGAACGAAATGTCAGTGAATCTGGTTAATTTGTGTCGATTCACACAAAAGTGTATCTGTGATCACCAATTTTCATGTTTTTGAACGTTCGGAAACGACATCACTCGATTGTAAGGTATGATCTCGAATCGCACGTCGGAAAGCGATGCTAGTCGAAATGTCAGTGAATCTTGTCGATTTGTTACGCATCTCGCCAAAGTCTATCGGTGATCACCAATTTTCATGTTTATGAACGTTCGGATACGACATAACTCGATTGTAAGTAATGATCTCGAATCGCACGTCGGAAAGCTGCTCTTTTCGAAATGTCAGTGAATGTTGTTAAATTGTATCAATTCACACAAAAGTGTATCGGTGATCTCCAATTTACACGTTTATGATGGTTCGGAAACGACATCACTCGATTGTAAGTTATGATCTCGATTCGCACATCGGAAAGCGATTCAGAATGAAATGTCAGTGAATCTGGTTAATTTGTGTCGATTCACACAAAAGTGTATCGGTAATCTCCAATTTTCACGTTTATGAACGTTCGGAAACGACATCACTCGTTTGTAAGTTATGATCTCGAATCGCACGTTGGAAAGCTGTTCTGTTCGAATTGTCAGTGAATCTTGATAATTTGTAACGATTCACACAAAAGTTTATTTGTGATCACCAATTTTCATATTTGTGAACGTTCAGAACCGACATCGTTCGAATGTCAGTTCCGGTCTCGAATCGCATTTCGGATTGCGATTCTGATAGAAATGTCGGAAAAAATTGTTGATTCGTAACGATTAACACACAAGATTATCGCTGATTACTTACTTTCTTGTTTATGAAAGATTGGAAACGTTGACCGATAAACGTCACATATCAACAATTTTACAGACATTTAGTATCGCAATCCGAAGGGCCATTTGAGATCTGAACTGACAATCGAGCGATGAAAACGTTCCCGAACTTTCATAAACATGAAGATTGGTGATCACCAATAAAATTTTTGTTCAATTCATGACCAATTAACAATATCCAATGACATTTCGATTCGAGATCATAAATTACAATCGAGTGATATCATTTCCGAACGTTCATAAACATGAAAATTGGTGATCACCGATACACTTTTGTGTGAATTGATAAAAATTAACAAGATTCACTGACATTTCGAACAGAACAGCTTTCCCACGTGCGATCCGAGATCACAACTTACAATCGAGTGATGTCATTTGCGAACGTTCATAAACGTGAAAATTGGTGATCACCGATACACTTTTGTGTGAATCGAAACAATTTAACAACATTCACTGACATTTCGAACAGAACAGCTTTCCGACGTGTGATCGGAGATCATAACTTACAATCGAGTGATGTCGTTTCCGAACGTTCATAAACATGAAGAACGGTGATCACCGATAGATTTTTGTGTGAATCGACTCAAATTAACCAGATTCACTGACATTTCGTTCTGAATCGCTTTCCGATGTGCTAATCGCGATCACAGCTTACAATCGAGTGGTGTAGTTTCCAAACGTTCATAAACGTGAAAATTGAAGATCACAGATACACTTTTGTATGAATCCATAGAAATTAACAAGATTCACTGACATTTCGAACAGAACAGCTTTCCGACGTGCGATCCGAGATCATAACTTACAATCGAGTGATGTCATTTCCGAACGTTCATAAACGTGAAAATTGGTGATCACCGATACACTTTTGTGTGAATCGATACAATTTAACAACATTCACTGACATTTCGAACAGCACAGCTTTCCGACGTGCGATCCGAGATCATAACTTACAATCGAGTGATGTAGTTTCCGAACGTTCATAAACGTGAAAATTGGAGATCACCGATACACTTTTGTGTGAATCGACACAAATTAACCAGATTCACTGATATTTCGTTCTGAACCGCATTCCGATGTACGAATCGCGATCACACCTTACAATCAAGTGATGACGTTTCCGAACGTTCATAAACGTGAAAATTGGTTATCACCGATACACTTTTGTGTGAATCAATACAATTTAACAACATTCACTGACATTTCGAACAACACAGCTTTCCGACGTGCGATCCGAGATCATAACTTACAATCGAGTGATGTAGTTTCCGAACGTTCATAAACATGAAAATTGGTGATCACCGATACACTTTTGTGTGAATTGATAAAAATTAACAAGATTCACTGACATTTCGAACAGAACAGCTTTCCCACGTGCGATCCGAGATCATAACTTACAATCGAGTGATGTCATTTCCGAACGTTCATAAACGTGAAAATTGGTGATCACCGATACACTTTTGTGTGAACCGAAACAATTTAACAACATTCACTGACATTTCGAACAGAACAGCTTTCCGACGTGTGATCGGAGATCATAACTTACAATCGAGTGATGTCGTTTCCGAACGTTCATAAACATGAAGAACGGTGATCACCGATAGATTTTTGTGTGAATCGACTCAAATTAACCAGATTCACTGACATTTCGTTCTGAATCGCTTTCCGATGTGCTAATCGCGATCACAGCTTACAATCGAGTGGTGTAGTTTCGGAACGTTCATAAACGTGAAAATTGAAGATCACTGATACACTTTTGTATGAATCGATAGAAATTAACAAGATTCACTGACATTTCGAACAGAACAGCTTTCCGACGTGCGATCCGAGATCATAACTTACAATCGAGTGATGTCATTTCCGAACGTTCATAAACGTGAAAATTGGTGATCACCGATACACTTTTGTGTGAATCGACTCAAATTAACCAGATTCACTGACATTTCGTTCTGAATCGCTTTCCGATGTGCGAATCGCGATCACAGCTTACAATCGAGTGATGTCGTTTCCGAACCATCATAAACGTGAAAATTGGTGATCACCGATACACTTTTGTATGAATCGATAGAAATGAACAAGAATCACTGACATTTCGAACTGACCAGCTTTCCGACGTGCGATTCGAGATCATACCTTACATTCGAGTGATGTCGTTTCCGAACGTTCATAAACGTGAAAATTGAAGATCACCGATATACTTTTGTGTGAATCGACACAAATTAACCAGATTCACTGACATTTCGTTCTGAATTGCTTTCCGATGTGCGAATCGCGGTCTCACCTTACAATCGAGTGATGTCGTTTCCGAACGTTCATAAACGTGAAAATTTGTGATCACCGATCCACTTTTGTGTGAATCGATACAATTTAACAACATTCACCGACATTTCGAACAGCACAGCTTTCCGACGTGCGATCCGAGATCATAACTAACAATCGAGTGATGTAGTTTCCGAACGTTCATAAACGTGAAAATTTGAGATCGACGATACACTTTTGTGTGAATCGACACAAATTAACCAGATTCACTGATATTTCGTTCTGAACCGCATTCCGATGTACGAATCGCGATCACACTTGACAATCAAGTGATGACGTTTCCGAACGTTCATAAACGTGAAAATTGGTTATCACCGATACACTTTTGTGTGAATCAATACAATTTAACAACATTCACTGACATTTCGACCAGCATCGCTTTCCGACGTGCGATTCGAGATTATTACACGTCGCAAAGCGTTTCAGAACGAAATGTAAGTGTACCTTCTTAATTTGTATCGATTCACCCAAAAGTGTATCGGTGATCACCAATTTTCACGTTTATGAACGTTCCGAAACTACATCACTCGATTGTATGTTATGATCTCGACTTGCACGTCGGAAAGCCGTTCTGTGCGAAATGTCTGTGAATGTTGTTAAATTGTATCGATTCACACAAAAGTGCATCGGTTATCTCCAATTTTCACGTCTCTGAACGTTAGGAAACGACATCACACGATTGTAAGGTGTGATCGCGATTCGCACATAGGAAAGCGATTCAGAACGAAATGTCAGTGAATCTGGTTAATTTGTGTCGATTCACACAAAAGTGTATCGGTGATCTCTAATATTCACGTTTATGAACGTTCGGAATCGACATCACTCGATGGTAATGCATGCTCTCGATTCGCACATCGGAAAGCGATTCAGAACGAAATGTCAGTGAAACTTGTTAATTTGTGTCGATTCACACAAAAGTGTATCTGTGATCACCAATTTTCATGTTTTTGAACGTTCGGAAACGACATCACTCGATTGTAAGGTATGATCTCGAATCGCACGTCGGAAAGCGATGCTAGTCGAAATGTCAGTGAATCTTGTCGATTTGTTACGCATCTCGCCAAAGTCTATCGGTGATCACCAATTTTCATGTTTATGAACGTTCGGATACGACATAACTCGATTGTAAGTAATGATCTCGAATCGCACGTCGGAAAGCTGCTCTATTCGAAATGTCAGTGAATGTTGTTAAATTGTATCGATTCACACAAAAGTGTATCGGTGATCTCCAATTTACACGTTTATGATGGTTCGGAAACGACATCACTCGATTGTAAGTTATGATCTCGATTCGCACATCGGAAAGCGATTCAGAACGAAATGTCAGTGAATCTGGTTAATTTGTGTCGATTCACACAAAAGTGTATCGGTAATCTCCAATTTTCACGTTTATGAACGTTCGGAAACGACATCACTCGTTTGTAAGTTATGATCTCGAATCGCACGTCGGAAAGCTGTTCTGTTCGAATTGTCAGTGAATCTTGATAATTTGTAACGATTCACACAAAAGTTTATTTGTGATCACCAATTTTCATATTTGTGAACGTTCAGAACCGACATCGTTCGACTGTCAGTTCCGGTCTCGAATCGCATTTCGGATTGCGATTCTGATAGAAATGTCGGAAAAAATTGTTGATTCGTAACGATTAACACACAAGATTATCGCTGATTACTTACTTTCATGTTTATGAAAGATTGGAAACGTTCACCGATAAACGTCACATATCAACAATTTTACAGACATTTAGTATCGCAATCCGAAGGGCCATTTCAGATCTGAACTGACAATCGAGCGATGAAAACGTTCCCGAACTTTCATAAACATGAAGATTGGTGATCACCAATAAAATTTTTGTTCAATTCATGACCAATTAACAATATCCAATGACATTTCGATTCGAGATCTTAAATTACAATCGAGTGATATCATTTCCGAACGTTCATAAACATGAAAATTGGTGATCACCGATACACTTTTGTGTGAATTGATAAAAATTAACAAGATTCACTGACATTTCGAACAGAACAGCTTTCCCACGTGCGATCCGAGATCATAACTTACAATCGAGTGATGTCATTTCCGAACGTTCATAAACGTGAAAATTGGTGATCACCGATACACTTTTGTGTGAATCGAAACAATTTAACAACATTCACTGACATTTCGAACAGAACAGCTTTCCGACGTGTGATCGGAGATCATAACTTACAATCGAGTGATGTCGTTTCCGAACGTTCATAAACATGAAGAACGGTGATCACCGATAGATTTTTGTGTGAATCGACTCAAATTAACCAGATTCACTGACATTTCGTTCTGAATCGCTTTCCGATGTGCGAATCGCGATCACAGCTTACAATCGAGTGATGTCGTTTCCGAACCATCATAAACGTGAAAATTGGTGATCACCGATACACTTTTGTATGAATCGATAGAAATGAACAAGAATCACTGACATTTCGAACTGACCAGCTTTCCGACGTGCGATTCGAGATCATACCTTACATTCGAGTGATGTCGTTTCCGAACGTTCATAAACGTGAAAATTGAAGATCACCGATATACTTTTGTGTGAATCGACACAAATTAACCAGATTCACTGACATTTCGTTCTGAATCGCTTTCCGATGTGCTAATCGCGATCACAGCTTACAATCGAGTGGTGTAGTTTCGGAACGTTCATAAACGTGAAAATGGAAGATCACCGATACACTTTTGTATGAATCGATAGAAATTAACAAGCTTCACTGACATTTCGAACAGAACAGCTTTCCGACGTGCGATCCGAGATCATAACTTACAATCGAGTGATGTCATTTCCGAACGTTCATAAACGTGAAAATTGGTGATCACCGATACACTTTTGTGTGAATCGACTCAAATTAACCAGATTCACTGACATTTCGTTCTGAATCGCTTTCCGATGTGCTAATCGCGATCACAGCTTACAATCGAGTGGTGTAGTTTCCGAACGTTCATAAACGTGAAAATTGAAGATCACAGATACACTTTTGAGTGAGTCGATACAATTTAACAACATTCACTGACATTTCGAACAGAACAGCTTTCCGACGTGCGATCCGAGATCATAACTTACAATCGAGTGATGTCATTTCCGAACGTTCATAAACGTGAAAATTGGTAATCACTGATACACTTTTGTGTGAATCGACACAAATTAACCAGATTCACTGATATTTCGTTCTGAACCGCATTCCGATGTACGAATCGCGATCACACCTTACAATCAAGTGATGACGTTTCCGAACGTTCATAAACGTGAAAATTGGTTATCACCGATACACTTTTGTGTGAATCAATACAATTTAACAACATTCACAGACATTTCGACCAGCATCGCTTTCCGACGTGCGATTCGAGATTATTACACGTCGCAAAGCGTTTCAGAACGAAATGTCAGTGTACCTTGTTAATTTGTATCGATTCACCCAAAAGTGTATCGGTGATCACCAATTTTCACGTTTATGAACGTTCCGAAACGACATCACTCGATTGTATGTTATGATCTCGACTTGCACGTCGGAAAGCCGTTCTGTTCGAAATGTCTGTGAATGTTGTTAAATTGTATCGATTCACACAAAAGTGCATCGGTTATCTCCAATTTTCACGTTTCTGAACGTTCGGAAACGACATCACACGATTGTAAGGTGTGATCGCGATTCGCACATAGGAAAGCGATTCAGAACGAAATGTCAGTGAATCTGGTTAATTTGTTTCGATTCACACAAAAGTGTATCGGTGATCTCCAATTTTCACGTTTATGATGGTTCGGAAACGACATCACTCGATTGTAGGTTATGATGTCGATTCGCACATCGGAAAGCGATTCAGAACGAAATGTCAGTGAATCTGGTTAATTTGTGTCGATTCACACAAAAGTGTATCGGTGATGTCCTATTTACACGTTTATGAACGTTCGGAATCGACATCACTCGATTGTAAGTTGTGATCTCGATTCGCACATCGGAAAGCGATTCAGAAAGAAATGTGTCAGTGAATCTGGTTAATTTGTGTCGATTCACACAAAAGTGTATCGGTGATCTCTAATTTTCACGTTTATGAACGTTCGGAATCGACATCACTCGATGGTAATGCATGCTCTCGATTCGCACATCGGAAAGCGATTCAGAACGAAATGTCAGTGAAACTTGTTAATTTGTGTCGATTCACACAAAAGTGTATCTGTGATCACCAATTTTCATGTTTTTGAACGTTCGGAAACGACATCACTCGATTGTAAGGTATGATCTCGAATCGCACGTCGGAAAGCGATGCTAGTCGAAATGTCAGTGAATCTTGTCGATTTGTTACGCATCTCGCCAAAGTCTATCGGTGATCACCAATTTTCATGTTTATGAACGTTCGGATACGACATAACTCGATTGTAAGTAATGATCTCGAATCGCACGTCGGAAAGCTGCTCTTTTCGAAATGTCAGTGAATGTTGTTAAATTGTATCGATTCACACAAAAGTGTATCGGTGATCTCCAATTTACACGTTTATGATGGTTCGGAAACGACATCACTCGATTGTAAGTTATGATCTCGATTCGCACATCCGAAAGCGATTCAGAACGAAATGTCAGTGAATCTGGTTAATTTGTGTCGATTCACACAAAAGTGTATCGGTAATCTCCAATTTTCACGTTTATGAACGTTCGGAAACGACATCACTCGTTTGTAAGTTATGATCTCGAATCGCACGTTGGAAAGCTGTTCTGTTCGAATTGTCAGTGAATCTTGATAATTTGTAAGGATTCACACAAAAGTTTATTTGTGATCACCAATTTTCATATTTGTGAACGTTCAGAACCGACATCGTTCGAATGTCAGTTCCGGTCTCGAATCGCATTTCGGATTGCGATTCTGATAGAAATGTCGGAAAAAATTGTTGATTCGTAACGATTAACACACAAGATTATCGCTGATTACTTACTTTCATGTTTATGAAAGATTGGAAACGTTCACCGATAAACGTCACATATCAACAATTTTACAGACATTTAGTATCGCAATCCGAAGGGCCATTTGAGATCTGAACTGACAATCGAGCGATGAAAACGTTCCCGAACTTTCATAAACATGAAGATTGGTGATCACCAATAAAATTTTTGTTCAATTCATGACCAATTAACAATATCCAATGACATTTCGATTCGAGATCATAAATTACAATCGAGTGATATCATTTCCGAACGTTCATAAACATGAAAATTGGTGATCACCGATACACTTTTGTGTGAATTGATAAAAATTAACAAGATTCACCAACATTTCGAACAGAACAGCTTTCCCACGTGCGATCCGAGATCATAACTTACAATCGAGTGATGTCATTTCCGAACGTTCATAAACGTGAAAATTGGTGATCACCGATACACTTTTGTGTGAATCGAAACAATTTAACAACATTCACTGACATTTCGAACAGAACAGCTTTCCGACGTGTGATCGGAGATCATAACTTACAATCGAGTGATGTCGTTTCCGAACGTTCATAAACATGAAGAACGGTGATCACCGATAGATTTTTGTGTGAATCGACTCAAATTAACCAGATTCACTGACATTTCGTTCTGAATCGCTTTCCGATGTGCTAATCGCGATCACAGCTTACAATCGAGTGGTGTAGTTTCCAAACGTTCATAAACGTGAAAATTGAAGATCACAGATACACTTTTGAGTGAGTCGATACAATTTAACAACATTCACTGACATTTCGAACAGAACAGCTTTCCGACGTGCGATCCGAGATCATAACTTAAAATCGGGTGATGTCGTTTCCGAACGTTCATAAACGTGAAAATTGGTGATCACCGATACACTTTTGTGTGAATCGACTCAAATTAACCAGATTCACTGACATTTCGTTCTGAATCGCTTTCCGATGTGCGAATCGCGATCACAGCTTACAATCGAGTGATGTCGTTTCCGAACCATCATAAACGTGAAAATTGGTGATCACCGATACACTTTTGTATGAATTGATAGAAATTAACAAGATTCACTGACATTTCGAACAGAACAGCTTTCCGACGTGCGATCCGAGATCATAACTTACAATCGAGTGATGTCATTTCCGAACGTTCATAAACGTGAAAATTGGTGATCACCGATACACTTTTGTGTGAATCGATACAATTTAACAACATTCACTGACATTTCGAACAGCACAGCTTTCCGACGTGCGATCCGAGATCATAACTTACAATCGAGTGATGTAGTTTCCGAACGTTCATAAACGTGAAAATTGGAGATCACCGATACACTTTTGTGTGAATCGACACAAATTAACCAGATTCACTGATATTTCGTTCTGAACCGCATTCCGATGTACGAATCGCGATCACACCTTACAATCAAGTGATTACGTTTCCGAACGTTCATAAACGTGAAAATTGGTGATCACCGATGCACTTTTGTGTGAATCGAAACAATTTAACAACATTCACTGACATTTCGAACAGAACAGCTTTCCGACGTGTGATCGGAGATCATAACTTACAATCGAGTGATGTCGTTTCCGAACGTTCATAAACATGAAGAACGGTGATCACCGATAGATTTTTGTGTGAATCGACTCAAATTAACCAGATTCACTGACATTTCGTTCTGAATCGCTTTCCGATGTGCTAATCGCGATCACAGCTTACAATCGAGTGGTGTAGTTTCGGAACGTTCATAAACGTGAAAATTGAAGATCACCGATACACTTTTGTATGAATCGATAGAAATTAACAAGATTCACTGACATTTCGAACAGAACAGCTTTCCGACGTGCGATCCGAGATCATAACTTACAATCGAGTGATGTCATTTCCGAACGTTCATACACGTGAAAATTGGTGATCACCGATACACTTTTGTGTGAATCGACTCAAATTAACCAGATTCACTGACATATCGTTCTGAATCGCTTTCCGATGTGCGAATCGCGATCACAGCTTACAATCGAGTGATGTCGTTTCCGAACCATCATAAACGTGAAAATTGGTGATCACCGATACACTTTTGTATGAATCGATAGAAATGAACAAGAATCACTGACATTTCGAACTGACCAGCTTTCCGACGTGCGATTCGAGATCATACCTTACATTCGAGTGATGTCGTTTCCGAACGTTCATAAACGTGAAAATTGAAGATCACCGATATACTTTTGTGTGAATCGACACAAATTAACCAGATTCACTGACATTTCGTTCTGAATCGCTTTCCGATGTGCGAATCCCGGTCTCACCTTACAATCGAGTGATGTCGTTTCCGAACGTTCATAAACGTGAAAATTTGTGATCACCGATCCACTTTTGTGTGAATCGATACAATTTAACAACATTCACTGACATTTCGAACAGCACAGCTTTCCGACGTGCGATCCGAGATCATAACTAACAATCGAGTGATGTAGTTTCCGAACGTTCATAAACGTGAAAATTTGAGATCGACGATACACTTTTGTGTGAATCGACACAAATTAACCAGATTCACTGATATTTCGTTCTGAACCGCATTCCGATGTACGAATCGCGATCACACTTTACAATCAAGTGATGACGTTTCCGAACGTTCATAAACGTGAAAATTGGTTATCACCGATACACTTTTGTGTGAATCAATACAATTTAACAACATTCACTGACATTTCGACCAGCATCGCTTTCCGACGTGCGATTCGAGATTATTACACGTCGCAAAGCGTTTCAGAACGAAATGTCAGTGTACCTTGTTAATTTGTATCGATTCACCCAAAAGTGTATCGGTGATCACCAATTTTCACGTTTATGAACGTTCCGAAACGACATCACTCGATTGTATGTTATGATCTCGACTTGCACGTCGGAAAGCCGTTCTGTTCGAAATGTCTGTGAATGTTGTTAAATTGTATCGATTCACACAAAAGTGCATCGGTTATCTCCAATTTTCACGTTTCTGAACGTTCGGAAACGACATCACACGATTGTAAGGTGTGATCGCGATTCGCACATAGGAAAGCGATTCAGAACGAAATGTCAGTGAATCTGGTTAATTTGTTTCGATTCACACAAAAGTGTATCGGTGATCTCCAATTTTCACGTTTATGATGGTTCGGAAACGACATCACTCGATTGTAGGTTATGATCTCGATTCGCACATCGGAAAGCGATTCAGAACGAAATGTCAGTGAATCTGGTTAATTTGTGTCGATTCACACAAAAGTGTATCGGTGATGTCCTATTTACACGTTTATGAACGTTCGGAATCGACATCACTCGATTGTAAGTTGTGATCTCGAATCGCACGTCGGAAATCTGTTCTGTTCGAAATGTCAGTGAATGTTGTTAATTTCTATCGATTCATACAAAAGTGTATCGGTGATCACCAATTTTCATGTTTATGCACGTTCGGATACGACATAACTCGATTGTAAGTAATGATCTCGAATCGCACGTCGGAAAGCTGCACTTTTCGAAATGTCAGTGAATGTTGTTAAATTGTATCGATTCACACAATAGTGTATCGGTGAACTCCAATTTTCACGTTTATGATGGTTCGGAAACGACATCACTCGATTGTAAGTTATGATCTCGATTCGCACATCGGAAAGCGATTCAGAAAGAAATGTGTCAGTGAATCTGGTTAATTTGTGTCGATTCACACAAAAGTGTATCGGTGATCTCTAATTTTCACGTTTATGAACGTTCCGAAACGACATCACTCGATTGTATGTTATGATCTCGACTTGCACGTCGGAAAGCCGTTCTTTTCGAAATGTCTGTGAATGTTGTTAAATTGTATCGATTCACACAAAAGTGCATCGGTTATCTCCAATTTTCACGTCTCTGAACGTTAGGAAACGACATCACACGATTGTAAGGTGTGATCGCGATTCGCACATAGGAAAGCGATTCAGAACGAAATGTCAGTGAATCTGGTTAATTTGTGTCGATTCACACAAAAGTGTATCTGTGATCACCAATTTTCATGTTTTTGAACGTTCGGAAACGACATCACTCGATTGTAAGGTATGATCTCGAATCGCACGTCGGAAAGCGATGCTAGTCGAAATGTCAGTGAATCTTGTCGATTTGTTACGCATCTCGCCAAAGTCTATCGGTGATCACCAATTTTCATGTTTATGAACGTTCGGATACGACATAACTCGATTGTAAGTAATGATCTCGAATCGCACGTCGGAAAGCTGCTCTTTTCGAAATGTCAGTGAATGTTGTTAAATTGTATCAATTCACACAAAAGTGTATCGGTGATCTCCAATTTACACGTTTATGATGGTTCGGAAACGACATCACTCGATTGTAAGTTATGATCTCGATTCGCACATCGGAAAGCGATTCAGAATGAAATGTCAGTGAATCTGGTTAATTTGTGTCGATTCACACAAAAGTGTATCGGTAATCTCCAATTTTCACGTTTATGAACGTTCGGAAACGACATCACTCGTTTGTAAGTTATGATCTCGAATCGCACGTTGGAAAGCTGTTCTGTTCGAATTGTCAGTGAATCTTGATAATTTGTAACGATTCACACAAAAGTTTATTTGTGATCACCAATTTTCATATTTGTGAACGTTCAGAACCGACATCGTTCGAATGTCAGTTCCGGTCTCGAATCGCATTTCGGATTGCGATTCTGATAGAAATGTCGGAAAAAATTGTTGATTCGTAACGATTAACACACAAGATTATCGCTGATTACTTACTTTCATGTTTATGAAAGATTGGAAACGTTGACCGATAAACGTCACATATCAACAATTTTACAGACATTTAGTATCGCAATCCGAAGGGCCATTTGAGATCTGAACTGACAATCGAGCGATGAAAACGTTCCCGAACTTTCATAAACATGAAGATTGGTGATCACCAATAAAATTTTTGTTCAATTCATGACCAATTAACAATATCCAATGACATTTCGATTCGAGATCATAAATTACAATCGAGTGATATCATTTCCGAACGTTCATAAACATGAAAATTGGTGATCACCGATACACTTTTGTGTGAATTGATAAAAATTAACAACATTCACTGACATTTCGAACAGAACAGCTTTCCGACGTGTGATCGGAGATCATAACTTACAATCGAGTGATGTCGTTTCCGAACGTTCATAAACATGAAGAACGGTGATCACCGATAGATTTTTGTGTGAATCGACTCAAATTAACCAGATTCACTGACATTTCGTTCTGAATCGCTTTCCGATGTGCTAATCGCGATCACAGCTTACAATCGAGTGGTGTAGTTTCCAAACGTTCATAAACGTGAAAATTGAAGATCACAGATACACTTTTGTATGAATCGATAGAAATTAACAAGATTCACTGACATTTCGAACAGAACAGCTTTCCGACGTGCGATCCGAGATCATAACTTACAATCGAGTGATGTCATTTCCGAACGTTCATAAACGTGAAAATTGGTGATCACCGATACACTTTTGTGTGAATCGATACAATTTAACAACATTCACTGACATTTCGAACAGCACAGCTTTCCGACGTGCGATCCGAGATCATAACTTACAATCGAGTGATGTAGTTTCCGAACGTTCATAAACGTGAAAATTGGAGATCACCGATACACTTTTGTGTGAATCGACACAAATTAACCAGATTCACTGATATTTCGTTCTGAACCGCATTCCGATGTACGAATCGCGATCACACTTTACAATCAAGTGATGACGTTTCCGAACGTTCATAAACGTGAAAATTGGTTATCACCGATACACTTTTGTGTGAATCAATACAATTTAACAACATTCACTGACATTTCGACCAGCATCGCTTTCCGACGTGCGATTCGAGATTATTACACGTCGCAAAGCGTTTCAGAACGAAATGTCAGTGTACCTTGTTAATTTGTATCGATTCACCCAAAAGTGTATCGGTGATCACCAATTTTCACGTTTATGAACGTTCCGAAACGACATCACTCGATTGTATGTTATGATCTCGACTTGCACGTCGGAAAGCCGTTCTGTTCGAAATGTCTGTGAATGTTGTTAAATTGTATCGATTCACACAAAAGTGCATCGGTTATCTCCAATTTTCACGTTTCTGAACGTTCGGAAACGACATCACACGATTGTAAGGTGTGATCGCGATTCGCACATAGGAAAGCGATTCAGAACGAAATGTCAGTGAATCTGGTTAATTTGTTTCGATTCACACAAAAGTGTATCGGTGATCTCCAATTTTCACGTTTATGATGGTTCGGAAACGACATCACTCGATTGTAGGTTATGATCTCGATTCGCACATCGGAAAGCGATTCAGAACGAAATGTCAGTGAATCTGGTTAATTTGTGTCGATTCACACAAAAGTGTATCGGTGATGTCCTATTTACACGTTTATGAACGTTCGGAATCGACATCACTCGATTGTAAGTTGTGATCTCGAATCGCACGTCGGAAATCTGTTCTGTTCGAAATGTCAGTGAATGTTGTTAATTTCTATCGATTCATACAAAAGTGTATCGGTGATCACCAATTTTCATGTTTATGCACGTTCGGATACGACATAACTCGATTGTAAGTAATGATCTCGAATCGCACGTCGGAAAGCTGCACTTTTCGAAATGTCAGTGAATGTTGTTAAATTGTATCGATTCACACAATAGTGTATCGGTGAACTCCAATTTTCACGTTTATGATGGTTCGGAAACGACATCACTCGATTGTAATGTTACGTCGTGTGGTTTAATGCCCGGATTTTTAGAGAGAGAGACAAATTATCTAACGAAATACTGACAATACGATTCACGGCTACGGACGGTAAGAGAGAAACTTTTTAGAGCGGGCCGCTTGGTACGACAGGGATTTGCCCTGGTCGCGGTTGGTTAGTTTACCGACTGCTGGAAATGTGGAACTCTACTTGACCGATTGGATTGATACAGACTGGATTACCGTCAGCAGTATGCTCGATGGTCGGCAACCGGAAGAATTTATTTGCCCAGGAAAATGATACACGGGGTACGACGCGTAGACTTATTTTAGATCTCGTATTTGAGAAGGTGAGATTTTCCCCCACAGGACCGAAACCTATGCTCGTGAAATATTTACCGGATGACCTTTTCAGAATAAAAATAAAATAAAACTCACTTACCGTTTAGTTATTCTTCGACGGATGAGTTAATCGATTGTTATTACTTCGATGTCGATTGGTGTTGATGGTCGGGAAACGGTCGATGCCCCCGAGATGTTTCCACAATCGGGATGGTATTCTTCTCGTTGAGTGAAGATCGATGAACCGACCAACCGTCCCAATGAGTATGGCGAATTAGCGTCGATAATGAAGATGCTCTTCCGAACGATAACGTCGGAAACGACGCGAATTTTACTCGGACCCGATTTTAACACCAAATTATAAATAATATCGTTCGGATATTCGACACCAGAGTTTTCAGATAGCTGTGAGTGTTGAGTGGCTTTGCACAACGTTTTCACCCACGATTTATTATTACCACGGTTAAGAGCGGGTCTATTACAGGCACGTGCGATAGCCCGGCGGATTTGAAATTTAACGCCTCCTCGACGTCTAGGCATAATAAGAGAATTTCATAATTAAATTTATATTTCGATAATTAATTCAAGTTTGTTTAAAGGATAGAAAAAAGGAAGAAATCTCGTTGACGTGCCAAATTCTCCAGCACAGAACAATGAGAAAGAGAGAGAGAGATAGAAATCTCGTTGGCGTGCCAAATTCTCCAGCACAGAACAATGAGAGAGAGAGAGAGAGAGATAGAAATATGTATCGGCGTGCCAAATTCTCCAGCACAGAACGATACAAATAAAAGAATTAAAATACGATCTAACGTGCCTGAGTCTAGCACAAAAAGAATCGTATGGAAAAACTTGAATTAATTATTCAACTGCGAGATTGAATGAAAGAAGTATGCCAGATTATAAAAGAAATGAATCCGCAGGTTTATCGCTGAATTAAGGCACGAAAATGAAATTAAATAATGCCACGTTTTAAAGAATTTACGGTGTTAGATAAAAGAGAGAATGAAATTAATAAATTCGTTCAGTAATGAACACGAGGTTTTGTAAAACATGAAGTTGAGACTCTAGTTAATCTTGATGAAAATAACTCGTGAAAATTTATAATTCGAGAAAAATAATTAGACTCGATTTTATCGAATTGAGAAATATTAATTCTCGAGGAAAAGAATGGAAAAATCACTCGAAGAAAATTGATGATAATAATTCGCGAGTTTCGGTGAAAAATACTCGAACGAAAGAAATGATTTCGAATTATCGCGAGTTTCGGTGGAAATTACTCAACGGAAATAAATTGTTAATTAATCGCGAGATTCGGTGGAAATTACTCAACGGAAATAAATTGTTAATTAATCGCGAGATTCGGTGGAAATTACTCAACGAGGGTTTAAGGATGATTTGAATAATTATTTTAAACACTTTTCACCCTTTTTACACTTATGTATTGTTACAAACTTTTAAGTTGCGATGTTACAAAATTAAAATAAACTTGTACGATTAACTTGTACGAAAAAGAACTTTAAAAACTTATTAAAAACTTTTCGATTTTCAGCTGCTCTGCGGGAGTATCCGTGCTCGCTCTCGGCCGGAGTTCGACTGGCTAGCTGTGGAGAGATTCGAGAACTGATGAGTGCGGCGCGCCTGCGCTCTTAAATAGCAGCGTCCCGTTGGAGTATCGGTGAGGCCGGGCGTCTCGGTGTTGGTTGGCGCACACAAATAAAGTGAGTATCCGTGACTCTTATATACTGTTTCTATATACTTTATAAATTCGTTTAACTCGTAATTATTGATTATTTAAAACCAGTTTAATTAATCATTAATTTTACATTTATTTTCAGCTTAATTTTAAGGTAAGTACATTTCGTTATATTTTATTTATCAATAATTAATTAACTTCAGTTAAATAATTATTGATTTTACATTCTTATTTACTATTCATTGTAAGATTATTATCTCATTATTGTTTCTAGGTTTTCTCTGGATACAACGGGTGTGTAAGTATATTTAATATCTTCTTATAACAATTAATTGGTTGTTTATTAATTAATTACGAATCGATGCTTATTTTATTGATTGATTGCCATTTTCTATTTTCAGGTTCTTCTGGATCCAACGGCGAGTAAATTTCGGGTTGGTAAGTACAATTATTGTTTATTTAATTAATTATTTTGTTGTTTTATAAATATTATTTTGTTCGCAGGATCTCTACGGGTGTTTACAATGGTTTGGACGGTGCGCAGCGAAGTTTTATCGGTAAGTGTGCTTTTCTACATATTTTCTTTTATCGTTTAACATTTGACGATTAATTTTTCTGTGCGTTTTTCAGGAAATTTTGTACAGCGTTTTGACGAGGACTGTCACATCTGGCACGTGCGTGACTTCGCCTAAGAGACTCTTGAGAAGTTTTTTTCTAGAGTCCTTTCCTTTCGCTGGGAAAAACCCTCGAAAAAATTGGAAAGAAAGGGTCATAAAAAAAAAGGACTCGAGTGAAGGGTCAGGGTTGACGAGTGTCGACGTATGGATTTTGGTAAGTTTGGAAAGAAGAATTATTTAGTTTTGTTTGTGCGTGAATTCGCGTAATTAATTCTTTTGATAGGCTGTACTGTCGCGCTACGCCGGATGAAGATATCGGGTTTCACCTCGCGGATTTTCTGATGACAATAATCAATACGAGATTTATCCTCTGCGAGTGGGTGAGTTATTATTATTTTATTTGTGTAAAAATATACTTTCAGACCGGAAATGCATTTGCAGTTTTTGTAAATAAGTGTTCCAGAGATTCGCCTATGTGAATTTATTTCGTAGCCTAAGCATTATATAAGAAGCGTTTTAGCGAGTCTATGTACATACATGTCCTCACATATCTATATATACTTTAACTTATGTATAAACCTTATATACACATATACCTCGATAGAAATAGCGAAATAAGCGGTTCTGTTCCCCATACACATATATTTGTATTCCTTGATTGAAAATAACGATAATTTATTTGTAGCGGAATTTGTTTATTTATTAACAATTATTGTTTATATGCTTAAAAATGTGTCGATCGCTTTTGAACTGTGTCCTATATCGCTTTGCTATGAAATCCCATTGATTTCCTGAGTTTTTGATGTATTTTGGGTGATCCGCGGTTTTCCGCGGTTTTTCGCGGTTAACCCGCGAATTGATATATCGGTGAAATATTTGTGTAAAGTGGTCGAGTTTGTAATCATTTTAAAGGGCATTGAGTTCCCTATCGTTTGAGAGTAACAGAGATAATTTATCCACATAATTGTTAATTAATGAAATTAAATATTGTTAAATTTTTATGTTTCGGAAAAATTGTAAAAAGCACCCAAGTTACTTATTATGGTCTTTGCTATTGAATCTAATCGTTTGGAACTTGATTTTCGACGTTTTTGGACGATTCGCGGTAATTCGCGGTTTTTCGCGGTTTTTCCGCGAATTGATAACTCACAGAAGAATTATTGCAAAATGGTCGTGCGAGTATTCATTTGAAAGGGATTTTGATCTAGAACACGCTCGTAGCGTTAAAATTTAGATAACTGTAAAATTGTTAGTTAATGAAATTTGAAATTGTTAACTTTTGATATTTGGTAAAAATGATTAAAAGGTACCCGTGTGAGGTATCAAAATAAAGCCCTTTTCGTAAGAAACACGTTCCAATTGTTAAAAATGCTCTAAGTCGATTCTTGTTAGTTAATGAAAATTGAAATTTCGAGAGCGCTGAGTGATGACTCATCGGGCGCTCGGGCTCCGTGAGGCAGGTCAGTTGCGCGCGGGGCTCGCTAGTCTACATACTATAGCGTTTACTGAACTATAGCGCTCCTTAAAAGTTATTTTCGCCTTTCTATGTTGGTCACTATTATTTCGAATAATAAATTTTATTTTTTTAAGCGGCAATTTTAAATATATTTTCTTTATGTTACAGATACATACCAGCCAACACGATGGTGGAGACCCTAGGACGTAACACCTCCCCGGAGAAGTTCGAAGCCGATGGTTTACTTAGGCTGAGAACCGGCTGTAAGACGACCCAAAAGTACAGGGTCTACGCCAGAAAGTCTTCTTTTCGATGGGGACGGTTTCGGCTCCTGTGAGACGACCTCCGAAAGTTCTGTTTCACGCGGGATCTCATATGAATTTTCCCGTTGGCTGTTTTTCTTGTAGTGGCGTGTGATTAAAAGATAAGTTATAGAATTCCAAATTGCGCCAATTAATGCGACGCTCCAACCGTAGAGAGAATGAAGGGTGTAACCCTGTATGATGATGTCGATCACTGCTTTTACGATGCTGAAGATAAACGCTATGGCGAAGAACCCGGAGCTTACTATTCCGAATTTTTCCAAACCATGCCAAATTTTGTTAATTGTACCTTCCGCGAGTTGTTCAATTGCCTCGGTACTTAATAAATTTTGTATTGCAATTGTTCCTCCTGCCACTGGATAACCGGCAGAACCGCGAGCGATAGTGTTGAGGAGAGCGGCTCTTTCAGCTGGAAACATGATGCGATCTCTTAATTGATTAATTTCTTCTACTGTGTATATTCCAGAAACTGCTAAGTCTCCGATCGGATTGTAATTCCACGATGGATGTGCAGTCGGGTGAAGTTCTTGAGGGGTTTGAGCTGGGACTCCTTGCGGGCTGAACCGATACCAGTTATTATCGATGTTGTACAATGCTGGAAGAAGTGGATCGCACTCGATTTGGGTCCCTGCTTTGAGAAGAACCTTCGAGATTGGCGATAAATAACGGGACTCGTTCCGATACGTTACTGGAAGTTCGTTGTAACATTCCTTGGTCCGGCGGATGCTACAGTCGACAGGTGTACATTTTATGATGTGGGCAACTTCTCCCAATACTACGGCCATATATCCGTGAGCCTTCATGATTGTTGTGGCGAATTTTTCCGGGAACAAAGGGGCTGTGTTTAATGCGTTTTGGATTACCTGACACTCGAGATTACACCTCTGTAGTACGACATCTCTGTAAAGATTTTGTATCTGTGTACGGATGTGTTTTTCAACGTAAATAAATTTGGAGTTCATGTATGAAAAAATATCGAGATTGTTGACGGGAATTTGTTTTTTCTGCGCGAACGTCCTTCCCTTTTGTGTTTCCAGAATGTAAAGTTTTGGGTGCTCCGTACGAACGAGATTGTAACCGCAGATATGCTTCATTGATTTGGCTGCTAACGCGAACGTCGTTTCGTGCGTTGTTAGTGAGAATACGTCAGGATTGTTGGTCGCTGAGTCTGGATTTTGTTGTTTATGGGCAATGCCTTCGAAGAGGACATCGTATCGATTGAACTGACACGAGTCTGCTGGTTCAGTTATCCAGAAGGCCGAATTCCCTTCGACGTCCAAACAAGTACCATCGGAAAGATAGCACTGCGTACCTGACTGAAGGATAATTTTATTATTGACCAAGTTCACTTCGGCCATGTAGTTTGTCAGCGTGATTTTTACTGTTGCTTGGATTACGACCCCGTTCCAGTTTCCAAACGCGTCGCTGTACTGTGTCCCTTGGCAGCTTCCACTGTTGGTGAGGGAACCGCCTAATAAAATAGCGCGATCGGTTGTGCTGTTCTTCCTTAACCCGGTTATGATGCTGGATGGGCTGAGTTGTAATATCCCAGTTTCCTGAAGTTTTTGACACCCACGTTCGTCGAGTTCGTGGAGGTAAATTTGGCGTCCGTTCTGAACCACCGAAACGTGCGAACTCATCCCACAGTAGTAAATGGTGCGGTCTATTTCCACGCGGCACTGCACGACTTCGGCGTGCGAAAAGTCTGATAATTGGAGCAGTTGAATGTATGTTTCCTTTGGAATAGGCGCGTTGATCGGAACATTGCATTCTCCTACGTTGTTAAGCGAAATAGTTGTAATGTTGAGATTTGGCCCCGCACAGTCGTATCCCAACAGCGCGGAAGCCTCTTGCAAGAGAAGGAAGCCAAGTAGTAATCGTACCATGGTCTTCCTGAAAGTGAGAGGATACCCGATTATTAATCAAGTGGGAGGCGGGTACCTCTAAGTTTATTCGCGTGAACGATTCGCGATTTCCCTTTATACAAGATTTTTAAATTTCCCCCGGATAGAATTTCAATAATTTCACAGGGTTCCGTGTACTGGTCACTGAATTTCCCTTTACTTGGTTCCTTCAGCATAAGAACGACGTCGCCAACGTCAAACTGTTGTGGGTTGATTTTTCGATCGTAATATTGTTTTGATCTCTCTTTCGCCGCGATTAGATTTTCGCGGGCAAGGTTTTGAAGCTGATCGATCGTGATAAACAGATTTTCGAGGTAGTCCGCGTACGTCGGATCCAGGTCCTCTTCGATGTGTTGATGAGCCGATGGGAGCCTAGCCAGGTGTCCGTAAACTAATTCGAAGGGGGTGTATTTCGTCCCCTCGTGTTGGCTAGTATTATATGAGAACATACATCTACGGAGTAATTTGTCCCATTCATTATTTTTGTCAATATATTGTTTTAACCAGGAAAAAAATTCTATAGAAATAATAAACGAAAAATTGTTAAGTTCAAAAAAATCCAACAAAAATAAAAAACAATTGAAAAAAATTCTGTAAAGAAAAATAAAAAATTTTCAAAAAAATTCATAAATATTGAACAAATTGAAAAATGTACTATCCAAGTTACATGCAGTCTAAAAATGTATGATATCAATTGGAGGACAAGTTTTTATTGATAATTTGGAATATTTATCGAACAAATCGGAAACTTTCATTGAAAAATTGACGTTTTACGCATAGGAGCCACTAATCATTCATGATAATTATTTTCAAGAAAAAAGTTCTTGAAAAAAAAGTCATAACGGAAGTTACGTGCAGTACTAAAATGTATTATATCAATTCGAGGCCAAGTATTTATCATTTATTCGAAATATTATCTCCGGCGACAAATGAGCGTTGAGAATCCTCGTCGGGCTCAGAACGTTTTATCAAAATTACTAAAAAATTAATGGAAATAAAAAATCGCAGAATCTTTCTTTCGAATAATAAGAACGATGTCAAACCATTTCTTTTTAACCAGACCATATAAAAATCGTTAAAAATTCACATGAAAGTCATTCGTTACTTCAACAAGGTACAGACTTTAAAGAATCGATTCCCCTCCGACTTTCAGGATCCTCTGGTATTATTCACAACATTCAACTTCGATTGGATCGGTACAAATTATGTTCAAATACGTCTTAAACGTACTTGTCCGGCCCATCACTTTTTATTCAAATTGCTCATTCGAAAAAAAATCAGGGCTGTTCTATAATCCCAAATATAATAAAATGGATAGAAATAAAAATAATATCTCCAAGTAATTTGAACTTGATTGTTCTCAGGTTCGTATAGCAATATCCACTTCTCATTTCCTTCAGGGAACACATACCATTCGGTAAGAACCAATGGAAATGAGAAATAATCAGGCACATTACAAGAAATTTTCGAACCTATTCAGCCGTGCAATGTTTTTTTTCGATAGTCACGTACACATTTTGATAAATATCACTAGTCGAGTACGACACGTGGATTCCTGGAATTTGGAGAAAAATGATTTTGTTGTGAATTATGACTCCATACAATATAAATAGATTAATCAACTTCATCTTCCATTTTCGTTTCATTTTGACAAGAGCGATTTCAAGGAAAATTATTTTCTCTGGAATTACTGTTCCTTAATATTAACACATGCATTAACTTCGTTTTTGATTTTTTTTCGAATGAGCAATTTGAATAAAAAGTGATGGGCCGGACAAGTACGTTTAAGACGTATTTGAACATAATTTGTACCGATCCAATCGAAGTTGAATGTTGTGAATAATACCAGAGGATCCTGAAAGTCGGAGGGGAATCGATTCTTTAAAGTCTGTACCTTGTTGAAGTAACGAATGACTTTCATGTGAATTTTTAACGATTTTTATATGGTCTGGTTAAAAAGAAATGGTTTGACATCGTTCTTATTATTCGAAAGAAAGATTCTGCGATTTTTTATTTCCATTAATTTTTTAGTAATTTTGATAAAACGTTCTGAGCCCGACGAGGATTCTCAACGCTCATTTGTCGCCGGAGATAATATTTCGAATAAATGATAAATACTTGGCCTCGAATTGATATAATACATTTTAGTACTGCACGTAACTTCCGTTATGACTTTTTTTTCAAGAACTTTTTTCTTGAAAATAATTATCATGAATGATTAGTGGCTCCTATGCGTAAAACGTCAATTTTTCAATGAAAGTTTCCGATTTGTTCGATAAATATTCCAAATTATCAATAAAAACTTGTCCTCCAATTGATATCATACATTTTTAGACTGCATGTAACTTGGATAGTACATTTTTCAATTTGTTCAATATTTATGAATTTTTTTGAAAATTTTTTATTTTTCTTTACAGAATTTTTTTCAATTGTTTTTTATTTTTGTTGGATTTTTTTGAACTTAACAATTTTTCGTTTATTATTTCTATAGAATTTTTTTCCTGGTTCTGAATCTTTTTTCTATATCATCAAACAAGGGACCATCAATGGACTTGTCCCAACCTTTTTTTCCCTAGGGGAAGTTTATGGTTTGATATCACGCCTTTTTTCTCAAAAGTTCCTCATTTATCTTATGGTGGCTATAGGATTTTAGTTTAAATTTCTACGAATTATTTGCTTAGTACATTTTTATAGATTCCATTCTCATACGAACATTTTTTATGGGATAATCTTTTTTATGAAATTATCAGCAAATAAGGGACCATCAATGTACTTTTCCCAACCTTTTTTTCCCTGGGTATGATGTTCGGCTTATAAAGTTGGTTTCCACCATAAAAGACCAATTTTTCGTAAAAATTGTCGTGAAAATATTTTGTCACAAGTCCGTCCTTGAACTTCGACGATTTTTTCCTAATACTCTAATATGTTATGCCTATTAGGAACCTAACAATATGCAGGAATCCGGGATGAGCCCCGAGAAACGAATTTCGGTTTATAATGTTGGTTTCCACGTAAAAGACCAATTTTTCTTCAAAATTGTACTGAAAATATTTCGGCACTGTTTTGTTCTTGGACTTTGGTGATTTTTCTCCTTGTCTTCTAATATGTTTTGTCTATTAGGAACATAAGAGCATGAAGAAATGCGTGTTGTGGGCCGTAATATGATTTTCGGCTTATAACGTTGGTTTCCACGAAATAAGATCTATTTTTCGTCAAAATTGTACTGGAAATATTTCGTCACAGGTCTGTCCTTGGACTTTGGTGATTCTTTCCCTTGTACTCTAATATGTTTCGTCTATTTGGAACCCAAGAGCATGGAGGAAAGCGTGTTGCGGGTCGAGATATGATTTTCGGTTAATAACGTTGGTTTCCACGAAAAGCAACAAATTTCTCGTCAACATTGTACAGAAAATATTCCGTCACAGGTCTGTCCATGGATTTGGGCGATTTTTTCTCTTCTATTCTATCTAATATGCTATGCTTATTGGGAACCCAAGAGAACGGTAGAAAGCGGGTTGAGGGCCGAGATATGATTTTCGGCTTATAACGTTGGTTTCCCCGAAAAAAGACCGATTTTTCGTCAAAATTATACTGGAAATATTTCGGCACTGGTTTGTTCTTGCACGTCGGTAATATTCCCCCTTATTTTCTAATATGTTTTGTGTATTAGGAACCCAAGAGTGTGAAGAAATGCGTTTCATGGGCTGTAATATGATTTTCGGCTTATAACGTTGGTTTCCGTGAAAAAATATCTATTTTTCGTCAAAATTGTACTGGAAATATTTCGTCACCGGTCTGTCCGTGACCTTTGGCGATTTTTCTAAGTCTTCATACCAAGAAAGAACTGACGTAAAGATTTCCTTAATAGAACAGATTTTATTTATCCCTTTTCTTCAAAATTCAAATGAAAGATAGATCAAATTCAAGACACGAAAAATCCAACAGATTTGCCCACTTTAAATGTCGCTTTTGCATTCTGAATCTAGAGATTTCGTCTCATGCAAAACGTGCCCCCAATGAAATATATTTCCAAAGTTTGCAAGCGGCCGCTGAGGTTCAATTATCCACAGTTTGATAGTTGCTGAAAAAAAGTACCCGTAAACTTCTAACATTTATTATGCCAGAACTCAAAGCAGCAAAAAAAACTAAGCGAACTTTATTTAACAGAGCAACAGAATTCAAAGACGTTTAACGTACCTGCATTGGTTTTGAAGGAAAACCATTTCAGGAGAATTTAGAAATTAATTTAGAAATTCGAAAACTCAGGAAGGAATAGAAAAAGGAACATTGAAGTATTTAGAAAAGCTGAAGACTTTTGTAATGAATTTTCTAGATTACATGATATGGTTGGAGTAAATGATTTGAATGATTGGCACACATGCTGCAACACAGAAATATCAAAGTTTAGAAGTATTCGCTGTATATCAGTCATACAAACTTCAATACTATTTGAAAAGAAACACTTAAAAACTTGCTGAACCAAGTTCCATTACATATTACCATAATCAAAGATAAGGGGTGATCCGTAGCATATATATTTATCCACAGAAATTTCAGAGTTCGCAGGTATCTGCTGCGGTTCAATGTATCTACGCAATGAGCTTCGAAGACAGCAATTTCAAATCTATCCATAAATGAGCAACTGAAGACTTTTATAATCAATTTTTTACTTCATATATATGTTACGGTTAGAGTCAAAATGTAAAATGAATGGCACAGTATATAAATTGTATAGTTTGCAGATTTTCGCTGTATTTCAATGATCCGAATCTACAGCATTATAATGAAAAGTTGTCAAAAGTCATGATGTTGCATTAAAATGACATAGCGCACATTGCATTCAGAAATTCTGTAAGTTTCTGGGGATGTTGGTAGGCATTATATTTGATCACATCCAAAACTGAGCAACTGTAGACTTATCGGCATGAATTTTTTTTATAATAATTCCATATCTGTAGTTTGCAAAGTGGAAATACTCAACATACATGTCATTCCATAAGTTTTGTTATCAAAATTTGTGTTTGCACACCGCATTCCGAAGATACGACTTTTCATATCATCAGCAAAAAAAGCATCCAAAGGCTTTCTGGAACAAGTTTCCAAATTTATCACTCGACAGACCTAATGGGAAAAGAATAACTATCCAGTATACCAAGACCAGAAATTTTTTTGAAAATCTGATTTACAAAATGTGCAATTCAAGATTATGGTTAAAAACCTCTCGAATCATGTTACCACAATGTTATCATCATGAAGAAGGAGTAGAAAATCATAGGTCACATATTAGGGAACGAATTAATAATATGTATCGATCCGCTGCAAACTGATGGGGTGAAAACAAGGGGATCGGAGAGGGCAGAGCCAAACTGAATATCAAGCAAAATATGGGGATGTTTAAAAATAATGATGACACAAGAAATAAATTAGAAAACATTTATTCAAGTAAAGTTTCTAATATCATTCTAACAGTTCCGTGTGTTTTTGTTCTATTTATTCGTATGTATAACCTATTTACACATGATATATAACCACGCCAGTGACGATATATTCGCACTGGACAATATTTCTCGTAATCTGGTTTAATTGAAGGATTATTTCAGTCAACACTTATTTCCAATCGAACGAAATAATGAAATCTTGAAAACTTTCGTTGACATATGCATCGCGCATTTTTTATATTCTTTTTCACACACACATCACAGACTACATTTACGCGGCCGCTTTGATACCGGTTTAATATATCACAAATTTTAACAAAATAAATAGTAATATGCACTTTTTTAGATGACGAAAATTATTTTTTTATTTATCCCGCACGCACTTCGTAATGTCGAAACTCTGTTCATGCGATCAAAAACTGACACATGGTTTGTACATATATATATGTATATCGATCGAATTTATGACTGCTGTTACCAGCTGTGCTGCGCCGTGTGCTACGTTATGAAGTTGACGTCAAATTTCCAATCGTCAACAACTAATTTCAACAACCAATCACAACGTCTAAAAATGGATGTCGTCAGATCCAACCAATCAGAAACTTGATAGCATCAAAGTGCCTTTGATGGTGTTATAATATAATATACAGACACATCCATTTTTGAATGTGTTGGTAACTTTTGCATAATCTTGAGCCCGTGCAAAGTTTTTTCTCAGCAATTACGCCACCAATAATGCTGATTTTGGGCTCATTCGATAGAGAATTTCTCAATTAGCTGAAAGTTCAATTTTCAAAGTCGTACATAACTCATAGGCTTCGCAATTAAAGAAAATCACATGCCAATTTTACCCCCACCACCGCGAATCGTTTTATTCAGAGAAAGTAAGTCTCGGCGAGAGCCTCGGGCCAGCAGACGACAGGGCTGTCAATGTACTTGTCCCGAGACTCTACCGAGTCTCTCGATATATTCCGCCAATACGTGATGCGATCGCTCGATCGATCCGTTACTTTGCGGATGGAAGGCGGTTGTCTGGTATAATTTGATCCGCCAGATTTTTGCGATTGCCCTTATTAAGCTCGAGAGAAAATTTCGCCCCTGATCTGTGAGAATTGCCTTCGGAGCACTAAATTGACAGACAAAATGTTCTATAAACGCGTCAGCGATGTCGACGGCCGTCGTCCTAGCCAGCGGGACAGCGATTGACCATTTTGTTAACAGGTCTTGCATAGTCAAGATATACGAATTTCCGCTACTGGTGGTAGGAAGGGGGCCGACGACGTCCATCGAAATCTTGTCGAAAGATCGCCCCGGCGTGTCGGTTATAACCATGGGCTGTTTAGTCTTGACCCGGACTAATTTTTTTAATTGGCAATTTCTGCATCTCGCTATATAATCTTGAATGTGGGTCTTCATATTTTCCCAGAAAAAGTGTTCTCTGATCCGCTTGTAAGTTTTATTTACGCCCTTATGGCCACCGACCGCGGAGGCGTGCTTCTCGGCAATAATTTCGAGGCGCTCTTGCTCCGTCGGGAAACGAATCAGCTGTTGACAGATGGTGAGAGCGATCATTTGATCCCTCAGAATTTGTATTAAAAGGTTTTTAATTTCGGCCCAATTTAGACCTCCGATTGAATTTGTCTTAGCGATACTAATTGAGGTGATATTTTCCTCGCGAACAACATCTCTTAACGACTCGAACGTGTCCCCTAGATCGTCCAAGGAAATATTCTCTCTCAGATGAAAAACGACTGGTAGTGCTATCATTGCACATCCCTTTTCCCTGGCAACTTTGGCCCTAAAAATATTAATATTCTCATATTGAGGCATCTTTTTGAGAGTATCTAGTTCCTTGGCTCCGTCATCGAGGGGTAGCCCTTGTCTCGTAATAAAAATAATTTTCGCTCCCTTTTGCATTGACAAATTATCGCGAACTTCTCGTATCGATAAAGCACCTTCGATTGAATAAGCTGGATCGTTTGAGGGACCTCTACCGCATTCCCCAGGGTCCAACAAAAGATCCGTTTCCTCTTCAGACTCGTTTTCGTCCGACAATGTAGTTTCCTCCAACAAATTATTTTCTTCCATATTCGCCCCGTAGCCCTCAAAGAAATCGTCGAATTCGAGGGGCGGGTTATCATTTAAGATATCGATTGGCAGATCTGGCTCAACGCTGATGTCTTCGGGTCTTTCACCGTATATGTTGACATCAACGCGATTACCAGGAGCATTAATTTCGACCCGTGATCCCTGTGGTTCAACTAAATTTTCACAAAATAATCGTCCGTCACTCGGAACGTTTAATTCGCCGGGGGGCCCAGGGTCGAAGGGCAAGCTTCCCAACATCGACTCGTCGATAGGGTCGTCTTGTGATCCTTCTTCACCTGGAGAAATTCCGGTCTTTCTTTTCCTTTTACGAGTTTGAATCTCCTCGTTTATGTTACTTGAGCCCTTTTGCTCTATATTTTTCATTTTAAAGTGGGCTGGCGGACTAAAAATATTTTCTGTGGAGTCGGATTCTGTCCGTGAATCGGGTGTATTTGGTACCGTCACTGGAACAGGAGCTGGAGTAGGATTAGGATTTTCGGTGCGTCTCCTGTATTGGCTAGGAGGACTAAAAATTCGTTCGTTAGGCGTTGTATCGGATGATGGTTCTTCATCAGATTCGTCGGAATGATCGTCGTTGGATTGGCCAGGTAAGTTCAATTTTCTTTTCTTTTTTGGATTATGCGTTAGTATAAGGATGTTTTTACTTTCAGGTGGATTTCGCGAGAGAGCGTCAGCGTTATTGTTCGCGCTCCCAGGTTTATACTGGATTTTATATTCATAATTAGATAGACTCAAACGCCAGTGTACCAGACGATTGGCGGGGTCTTTTACAGAATTCAGCCACACTAATGGCTGATGATCGGTAAGGAGATTGAACTTCCTGCCATAGATATAGGGTCTGAAATGGTTCACGCAATAAATTATGGCGAGGCATTCTTTCTCTATGACGGAGTAGTTTAGCTCGTGTTTATTTAGTGTTCTAGATGCATACGCGATTGGCTTATCTTTGCCTATGTCGCCTTGAGAAAGAACGCCCCCAATCGCATAATTTGATGCGTCGGTTGTGATGTTAAACGGTTGTGTAAAGTCGGGATATTGTAAAACAGGTTCTTTACACAGGGCCTCCCTCAATATATCGAACGCTCGCTGTTGAGAGTCGGTCCACTTGAATGGGATCCCCTTTTTTAACAAATTTGTGAGGGGTTTTGATATGCCCGAAAAATTTTCTATAAAACGCCGATAATACCCGGCTAATCCGAGAAACTGCTTGATTTTTTTCTGATTTGTAGGAGCAGGGTAGTTCTGCAGGGCCTCGATCTTCTTCGGGTCTGGTTTTACTCCCTGGTCACTAATTACGTGTCCTAAATAACCTACTTCGCGGCGAAGGAACTCGCACTTGTCTGGTTGTAGGTGCATATTGGCTCTTCGTAACCGAGAGGCCAATTTGTCGAACTTAATTTTGTGCTCGTGTAAAGATTTGGCGTAAATCACGATATCGTCCAAGTAGACGAAGAGCTCGACCCCTTGGAGTCCCACTAGTACTCTGTCCATAAGCCTTTGGAAAGTAGCGGGTGCGTTTTTCAACCCGAAGGGCATGCGATTAAACTCATAATGACCGAAAGGGGTGGAAAACGCGGTATTATGTTTATCCTTCGGATCTACTTTGATTTGGTGAAAACCGCTGGCAAGGTCGAATACGGAGAAATATTTCGCGCTTCCAAGCTGGTCCAAAATTTCGTTAATCTGGGGGAGAGGATAAGCATCTCCGATAGTCTTCTCGTTGAGATTGCGGTAATCGATAACCATTCTCCAACGTTTATTGCCCTGGAAGTCCGCTTTCTTCGGCACAATCCACAGGGGTGAGCTGTACGGGGAGAGAGAAGGTGAGATGATATTATTTTTTACTAACTCCCCGACCTGTTTTGTAATTTCATCCTTATGGATCGGAGGGAATCTATATTGTCGAGTGAACACCGGTTGGTCGTCTACAGTTTCAATTTTATGATAAAAATCCGGTACAAAATCTAAGTTTTCGTTAGGAAGTTGAAAAAGGTCGGCATTATCCCGAATAATTGACTCAATACTATCCTTTTCTTCTTGGTTAAGGTGGTCAAGTCGTAATAAGTCCTTTACCTTTCTGATTCTGTCGTCCTTCTGGATTCTTAGAACGCGTTTGATATATTCGCCGGGTTCTAACCTCCCGTCGCACAATTCTTCACACGTGTGACTGACAATTGCCTTCGGCTCGTAACCGTCCGGAAAAGCTTCATCGAAATCGGTTGCTTTGACAAGATATGCCTCGTCGACATCCTCGTACTCCTCGATTTCTATGGTCGGGACCTTTACGAGGACGTCTTCGAGGGTTGAATTGTGTATCACCAATTTAGTGATTCCGAATTCAGTTTGAGCTACTATTTGGCCGCAATAAATCCCGGCCCCGAGGTCGAGGCGCGGAACGTAACCGCGTTTTACCTCGGGGTTTTTCACCCGACCGAAACCGATTGTCTTACTTCTCTTGGCGAGGAATATTGTGTCACAATCCATGAAAGGAAAAGCTTGCTCGTTCCAAGAGAGGAGCCGCTTTGACCAATCTAAAGATGCCTTGTTCTGGGAAAGAAATTCCGCTCCCAGAAGTGCATGCTGAGGAGTCGGGAAATCATCCCCTACAACGTGAAAGATGGTCGGCGTACCACAAACACGGGCTGTTATCCAACCAAAGGTAGCAACCGTTTTCCCAGCTATCCCGTTTAACTGAATTCTCTCTCGTTTATCGATTACCACGGAGCTAGAAACCGTGTTTATTTTTGCGATGTTGACCTCCGCCCCGGAATCTATTAAAAATTCGGTAAGCCCGCCTAATTGAGGGCAATGGAGGGTGACGGAGGGAGAGCGCTGAAGCTCGTTCAGGCAGAGATTGACGGCGCGGAGGGCACTGCCTCCGCTAAATTGACAGGGTGCGTCCGCGGGTCTCCCAACGAGCCCTGTTCCGTTGGGCGCGGAACCGCGTTTTTTGTACTATCATTTTGCTTGCGGAAGCATTTTTCTTCCGTGTGACCGATTTTGTTGCAATACGTGCAATGAGGTTTGTGACCGTTATTATAGTTATTATTGCCGTTACCGCGATTATAATGGCCGTTATTCCGATTATTGTCCCTTTTTGGCCTTTTTTCGGGGTATTTCAGCCAACAATTTTCTAGGTCGTGCCCGCCCCTGTTGCAGTGGGTGCACGGTGAATTATTCGTGAAAGCGACCCGAACATTCCGCGAAGGTTGCGATTGGCTGTTTATTTTTGAAAATTTTTGATCCACCGCGACTTCCTTTTCGACCTTGATGGCCTTCGCGAAAAGCTCTTCCAAGGTTTGATAATATTCCAATCGTACGCGCATTCTAAGATCGGGCGGCAGGCCCTTGACGAAACTATCCATTGTATCGTTTTCACATTGCGCGCGATGTTCGCGAGAAAGAGGACCCCATGTTTCGGTGTCCATTTCGATAATCTCGAAGTGCAGATCCTTGACGCGGCTGATATACTGAATCATATTTTCGGACGGCGTTTTTGTTATCGTACCTAACTCGCCGCGGTATTCGTTGACCGATTTAGATGATCCAAACAATAATTTTAATCGTTCCACGAGTTCTTTGATAGTTCGCGAGTTATCGTCCTCGAAGGCGGTTTGAGCATGACTTTTTAATTTATTTTTTAGGAGCAGAACCAACGTGGGCTCGTGCTGAGGACTAAATAAACTTCGCACCTTTTGACAGGCACGAATAAATCGAAGGACTGGGAAATTATACCCAGTAAAAATCGGTACGGATTCGAGCGCGTCTTTGTATTTGACGCTCGGGAGGTTGATCGTACCCGGGGAATTTTGCGCGTGTCGGACATCGTTTTCGCGAGGGGTACTTGTTTTCGCCTGATTGTTGATCGAGTGATTCCCCACGTCGGGTTCACCCCAAACGTCGGTTGTGAACATAGCGGCCCGAGAGCTCGGCCTCTCGGTCTTCAAGCCTTTTATCTCACTCATTATTCTGTCGAGATTATTCTGTAAAGATTTGCTTGCATTTTGTTGCTCATTAATTATATCGATTAAATGTTTTAACCGATCGTTTGATGATTTCTCTTGTTTATTGACTTCACCCTCATCCGTTGCAGATTGGAGTGTTTCGAATTGTTTTGCAACCTCTAATCGCTCTTCGTCAAGGACTTCCTCCTGATGTTGTAACCTACGTTCTTTTTCTACCAATTCACGCTCTTTTAACAATAGCTGATCGCGGAGTACTTGCAGCTCCTCTGACGTAAGGTCCTTCATTTTGATTTTGTTTGAAATTTACTAAAGAACGATTAATACACGAAAACTTGTCCAAAAGTTGAGAAATGGGAACGTATAAAAATTTTGTCCAAAATTTAAAATTTTGATTTTATTGGAAAATTTTATTTAAAACGTTTGGAAATTAATTGTATTTTGTAAATAATGGTATAGTAACGTTTGTTATTTGGAAATCTGCAAGTAGGGGGAGTTTTGAAAAATTTGTCCAATCACGAAAATTGTATTTTATTGAAAAATATTAATGAAAAGTTTTTGAAATTGTTTGTACTTCGAATGTAACGGCTTGATTGCGTTTGTTATATGAAAATTGAGAACAGGAAAATTTTCGAAAAATTTGTCCAATTCCAAAAAATATTGAAAATGGCAAAATTAAATATTCAAACGATTGGAAACGGACTGTTCCCTGCTGTTTTTAATTCGGTGTAGTTTGTTATTTGAGTTGAACTCCGAAAAATTCAAATAAAAATTTTAAAGTCGAGAAATTTGTCCAATTTTTCAAATATGATTTATTTCGAAAATCCCGAGTGTAGACGTTTGGAACTTAATATTTTCCGAATATTTATACTCCTTGAAGTTAAAAATTGATTGTTAGCGTATAGGAGAGATGATATTTTGAAATTGCAAAATTTGTCCAATTTTACAAAATTTTTATATTACGGAGATGTTGCGTTAGATCGTTTGGAATATGATTTTTCTCCGTTTATTTATGTTCGGTACGGTTTGTTACTGAGATTTGGTAGGTAGAAATTCAAAAAATATTGATGAAGGAAAATTTGTCCAATTTTTAAATTGACGAGAAATGCTTTGGTATTCGAGTAACGAAGTCGATAATGGTTTGTTATACGAATAAATTTGAGAAATAATCAAATTTAGCGATCGATAATTTGATTTTAATTTGAAATTCGACAGAATAGTGACGATATTCTCTGAAATTTGAATGAATTTATCACAATTGAGGTTACGAGTTTCCTCGCTTTACTCGATTGCGAAAATTAACCAATGATAATTACAAAAAAAATAAAAGAAAGGCCACCAGTACTTTATTTCACGACGGTATCCCACCGCTGCCACCAAAAAATATATAAACCTGTTACGTCGTGTGGTTTAATGCCCGGATTTTTAGAGAGAGAGACAAATTATCTAACGAAATACTGACAATACGATTCACGGCTACGGACGGTAAGAGAGAAACTTTTTAGAGCGGGCCGCTTGGTACGACAGGGATTTGCCCTGGTCGCGGTTGGTTAGTTTACCGACTGCTGGAAATGTGGAACTCTACTTGACCGATTGGATTGATACAGACTGGATTACCGTCAGCAGTATGCTCGATGGTCGGCAACCGGAAGAATTTATTTGCCCAGGAAAATGATACACGGGGTACGACGCGTAGACTTATTTTAGATCTCGTATTTGAGAAGGTGAGATTTTCCCCCTCAGGACCGAAACCTATGCTCGTGAAATATTTACCGGATGACCTTTTCAGAATAAAAATAAAATAAAACTCACTTACCGTTTAGTTATTCTTCGACGGATGAGTTAATCGATTGTTATTACTTCGATGTCGATTGGTGTTGATGGTCGGGAAACGGTCGATGCCCCCGAGATGTTTCCACAATCGGGATGGTATTCTTCTCGTTGAGTGAAGATCGATGAACCGACCAACCGTCCCAATGAGTATGGCGAATTAGCGTCGATAATGAAGATGCTCTTCCGAACGATAACGTCGGAAACGACGCGAATTTTACTCGGACCCGATTTTAACACCAAATTATAAATAATATCGTTCGGATATTCGACACCAGAGTTTTCAGATAGCTGTGAGTGTTGAGTGGCTTTGCACAACGTTTTCACCCACGATTTATTATTACCACGGTTAAGAGCGGGTCTATTACAGGCACGTGCGATAGCCCGGCGGATTTGAAATTTAACGCCTCCTCGACGTCTAGGCATAATAAGAGAATTTCATAATTAAATTTATATTTCGATAATTAATTCAAGTTTGTTTAAAGGATAGAAAAAAGGAAGAAATCTCGTTGACGTGCCAAATTCTCCAGCACAGAACAATGAGAAAGAGAGAGAGAGATAGAAATCTCGTTGGCGTGCCAAATTCTCCAGCACAGAACAATGAGAGAGAGAGAGAGAGAGATAGAAATATGTATCGGCGTGCCAAATTCTCCAGCACAGAACGATACAAATAAAAGAATTAAAATACGATCTAACGTGCCTGAGTCTAGCACAAAAAGAATCGTATGGAAAAACTTGAATTAATTATTCAACTGCGAGATTGAATGAAAGAAGTATGCCAGATTATAAAAGAAATGAATCCGCAGGTTTATCGCTGAATTAAGGCACGAAAATGAAATTAAATAATGCCACGTTTTAAAGAATTTACGGTGTTAGATAAAAGAGAGAATGAAATTAATAAATTCGTTCAGTAATGAACACGAGGTTTTGTAAAACATGAAGTTGAGACTCTAGTTAATCTTGATGAAAATAACTCGTGAAAATTTATAATTCGAGAAAAATAATTAGACTCGATTTTATCGAATTGAGAAATATTAATTCTCGAGGAAAAGAATGGAAAAATCACTCGAAGAAAATTGATGATAATAATTCGCGAGTTTCGGTGAAAAATACTCGAACGAAAGAAATGATTTCGAATTATCGCGAGTTTCGGTGGAAATTACTCAACGGAAATAAATTGTTAATTAATCGCGAGATTCGGTGGAAATTACTCAACGGAAATAAATTGTTAATTAATCGCGAGATTCGGTGGAAATTACTCAACGAGGGTTTAAGGATGATTTGAATAATTATTTTAAACACTTTTCACCCTTTTTACACTTATGTATTGTTACAAACTTTTAAGTTGCGATGTTACAAAATTAAAATAAACTTGTACGATTAACTTGTACGAAAAAGAACTTTAAAAACTTATTAAAAACTTTTCGATTTTCAGCTGCTCTGCGGGAGTATCCGTGCTCGCTCTCGGCCGGAGTTCGACTGGCTAGCTGTGGAGAGATTCGAGAACTGATGAGTGCGGCGCGCCTGCGCTCTTAAATAGCAGCGTCCCGTTGGAGTATCGGTGAGGCCGGGCGTCTCGGTGTTGGTTGGCGCACACAAATAAAGTGAGTATCCGTGACTCTTATATACTGTTTCTATATACTTTATAAATTCGTTTAACTCGTAATTATTGATTATTTAAAACCAGTTTAATTAATCATTAATTTTACATTTATTTTCAGCTTAATTTTAAGGTAAGTACATTTCGTTATATTTTATTTATCAATAATTAATTAACTTCAGTTAAATAATTATTGATTTTACATTCTTATTTACTATTCATTGTAAGATTATTATCTCATTATTGTTTCTAGGTTTTCTCTGGATACAACGGGTGTGTAAGTATATTTAATATCTTCTTATAACAATTAATTGGTTGTTTATTAATTAATTACGAATCGATGCTTATTTTATTGATTGATTGCCATTTTCTATTTTCAGGTTCTTCTGGATCCAACGGCGAGTAAATTTCGGGTTGGTAAGTACAATTATTGTTTATTTAATTAATTATTTTGTTGTTTTATAAATATTATTTTGTTCGCAGGATCTCTACGGGTGTTTACAATGGTTTGGACGGTGCGCAGCGAAGTTTTATCGGTAAGTGTGCTTTTCTACATATTTTCTTTTATCGTTTAACATTTGACGATTAATTTTTCTGTGCGTTTTTCAGGAAATTTTGTACAGCGTTTTGACGAGGACTGTCACATCTGGCACGTGCGTGACTTCGCCTAAGAGACTCTTGAGAAGTTTTTTTCTAGAGTCCTTTCCTTTCGCTGGGAAAAACCCTCGAAAAAATTGGAAAGAAAGGGTCATAAAAAAAAAGGACTCGAGTGAAGGGTCAGGGTTGACGAGTGTCGACGTATGGATTTTGGTAAGTTTGGAAAGAAGAATTATTTAGTTTTGTTTGTGCGTGAATTCGCGTAATTAATTCTTTTGATAGGCTGTACTGTCGCGCTACGCCGGATGAAGATATCGGGTTTCACCTCGCGGATTTTCTGATGACAATAATCAATACGAGATTTATCCTCTGCGAGTGGGTGAGTTATTATTATTTTATTTGTGTAAAAATATACTTTCAGACCGGAAATGCATTTGCAGTTTTTGTAAATAAGTGTTCCAGAGATTCGCCTATGTGAATTTATTTCGTAGCCTAAGCATTATATAAGAAGCGTTTTAGCGAGTCTATGTACATACATGTCCTCACATATCTATATATACTTTAACTTATGTATAAACCTTATATACACATATACCTCGATAGAAATAGCGAAATAAGCGGTTCTGTTCCCCATACACATATATTTGTATTCCTTGATTGAAAATAACGATAATTTATTTGTAGCGGAATTTGTTTATTTATTAACAATTATTGTTTATATGCTTAAAAATGTGTCGATCGCTTTTGAACTGTGTCCTATATCGCTTTGCTATGAAATCCCATTGATTTCCTGAGTTTTTGATGTATTTTGGGTGATCCGCGGTTTTCCGCGGTTTTTCGCGGTTAACCCGCGAATTGATATATCGGTGAAATATTTGTGTAAAGTGGTCGAGTTTGTAATCATTTTAAAGGGCATTGAGTTCCCTATCGTTTGAGAGTAACAGAGATAATTTATCCACATAATTGTTAATTAATGAAATTAAATATTGTTAAATTTTTATGTTTCGGAAAAATTGTAAAAAGCACCCAAGTTACTTATTATGGTCTTTGCTATTGAATCTAATCGTTTGGAACTTGATTTTCGACGTTTTTGGACGATTCGCGGTAATTCGCGGTTTTTCGCGGTTTTTCCGCGAATTGATAACTCACAGAAGAATTATTGCAAAATGGTCGTGCGAGTATTCATTTGAAAGGGATTTTGATCTAGAACACGCTCGTAGCGTTAAAATTTAGATAACTGTAAAATTGTTAGTTAATGAAATTTGAAATTGTTAACTTTTGATATTTGGTAAAAATGATTAAAAGGTACCCGTGTGAGGTATCAAAATAAAGCCCTTTTCGTAAGAAACACGTTCCAATTGTTAAAAATGCTCTAAGTCGATTCTTGTTAGTTAATGAAAATTGAAATTTCGAGAGCGCTGAGTGATGACTCATCGGGCGCTCGGGCTCCGTGAGGCAGGTCAGTTGCGCGCGGGGCTCGCTAGTCTACATACTATAGCGTTTACTGAACTATAGCGCTCCTTAAAAGTTATTTTCGCCTTTCTATGTTGGTCACTATTATTTCGAATAATAAATTTTATTTTTTTAAGCGGCAATTTTAAATATATTTTCTTTATGTTACAGATACATACCAGCCAACACGATGGTGGAGACCCTAGGACGTAACAGTAAGTTATGATCTCGATTCGCACATCGGAAAGCGATTCAGAAAGAAATGTGTCAGTGAATCTGGTTAATTTGTGTCGATTCACACAAAAGTGTATCGGTGATCTCTAATTTTCACGTTTATGAACGTTCCGAAACGACATCACTCGATTGTATGTTATGGTCTCGACTTGCACGTCGGAAAGCCGTTCTTTTCGAAATGTCTGTGAATGTTGTTAAATTGTATCGATTCACACAAAAGTGCATCGGTTATCTCCAATTTTCACGTCTCTGAACGTTAGGAAACGACATCACACGATTGTAAGGTGTGATCGCGATTCGCACATAGGAAAGCGATTCAGAACGAAATGTCAGTGAATCTGGTTAATTTGTGTCGATTCACACAAAAGTGTATCGGTGATCTCTAATTTTCACGTTTATGAACGTTCGGAATCGACATCACTCGATGGTAATGCATGCTCTCGATTCGCACATCGGAAAGCGATTCAGAACGAAATGTCAGTGAAACTTGTTAATTTGTGTCGATTCACACAAAAGTGTATCTGTGATCACCAATTTTCATGTTTTTGAACGTTCGGAAACGACATCACTCGATTGTAAGGTATGATCTCGAATCGCACGTCGGAAAGCGATGCTAGTCGAAATGTCAGTGAATCTTGTCGATTTGTTACGCATCTCGCCAAAGTCTATCGGTGATCACCAATTTTCATGTTTATGAACGTTCGGATACGACATAACTCGATTGTAAGTAATGATCTCGAATCGCACGTCGGAAAGCTGCTCTTTTCGAAATGTCAGTGAATGTTGTTAAATTGTATCAATTCACACAAAAGTGTATCGGTGATCTCCAATTTACACGTTTATGATGGTTCGGAAACGACATCACTCGATTGTAAGTTATGATCTCGATTCGCACATCGGAAAGCGATTCAGAACGAAATGTCAGTGAATCTGGTTAATTTGTGTCGATTCACACAAAAGTGTATCGGTAATCTCCAATTTTCACGTTTATGAACGTTCGGAAACGACATCACTCGTTTGTAAGTTATGATCTCGAATCGCACGTTGGAAAGCTGTTCTGTTCGAATTGTCAGTGAATCTTGATAATTTGTAACGATTCACACAAAAGTTTATTTGTGATCACCAATTTTCATATTTGTGAACGTTCAGAACCGACATCTTTCGAATGTCAGTTCCGGTCTCGAATCGCATTTCGGATTGCGATTCTGATAGAAATGTCGGAAAAAATTGTTGATTCGTAACGATTAACACACAAGATTATCGCTGATTACTTACTTTCATGTTTATGAAAGATTGGAAACGTTCACCGATAAACGTCACATATCAACAATTTTACAGACATTTAGTATCGCAATCCGAAGGGCCATTTGAGATCTGAACTGACAATCGAGCGATGAAAACGTTCCCGAACTTTCATAAACATGAAGATTGGTGATCACCAATAAAATTTTTGTTCAATTCATGACCAATTAACAATATCCAATGACATTTCGATTCGAGATCATAAATTACAATCGAGTGATATCATTTCCGAACGTTCATAAACATGAAAATTGGTGATCACCGATACACTTTTGTGTGAATTGATAAAAATTAACAAGATTCACCAACATTTCGAACAGAACAGCTTTCCCACGTGCGATCCGAGATCATAACTTACAATCGAGTGATGTCATTTCCGAACGTTCATAAACGTGAAAATTGGTGATCACCGATACACTTTTGTGTGAATCGAAACAATTTAACAACATTCACTGACATTTCGAACAGAACAGCTTTCCGACGTGTGATCGGAGATCATAACTTACAATCGAGTGATGTCGTTTCCGAACGTTCATAAACATGAAGAACGGTGATCACCGATAGATTTTTGTGTGAATCGACTCAAATTAACCAGATTCACTGACATTTCGTTCTGAATCGCTTTCCGATGTGCTAATCGCGATCACAGCTTACAATCGAGTGGTGTAGTTTCCAAACGTTCATAAACGTGAAAATTGAAGATCACAGATACACTTTTGTATGAATCGATAGAAATTAACAAGATTCACTGACATTTCGAACAGAACAGCTTTCCGACGTGCGATCCGAGATCATAACTTACAATCGAGTGATGTCATTTCCGAACGTTCATAAACGTGAAAATTGGTGATCACCGATACACTTTTGTGTGAATCGATACAATTTAACAACATTCACTGACATTTCGAACAGCACAGCTTTCCGACGTGCGATCCGAGATCATAACTTACAATCGAGTGATGTAGTTTCCGAACGTTCATAAACGTGAAAATTGGAGATCACCGATACACTTTTGTGTGAATCGACACAAATTAACCAGATTCACTGATATTTCGTTCTGAACCGCATTCCGATGTACGAATCGCGATCACACTTTACAATCAAGTGATGACGTTTCCGAACGTTCATAAACGTGAAAATTGGTTATCACCGATACACTTTTGTGTGAATCAATACAATTTAACAACATTCACTGACATTTCGACCAGCATCGCTTTCCGACGTGCGATTCGAGATTATTACACGTCGCAAAGCGTTTCAGAACGAAATGTCAGTGTACCTTGTTAATTTGTATCGATTCACCCAAAAGTGTATCGGTGATCACCAATTTTCACGTTTATGAACGTTCCGAAACGACATCACTCGATTGTATGTTATGATCTCGACTTGCACGTCGGAAAGCCGTTCTGTTCGAAATGTCTGTGAATGTTGTTAAATTGTATCGATTCACACAAAAGTGCATCGGTTATCTCCAATTTTCACGTTTCTGAACGTTCGGAAACGACATCACACGATTGTAAGGTGTGATCGCGATTCGCACATAGGAAAGCGATTCAGAACGAAATGTCAGTGAATCTGGTTAATTTGTTTCGATTCACACAAAAGTGTATCGGTGATCTCCAATTTTCACGTTTATGATGGTTCGGAAACGACATCACTCGATTGTAGGTTATGATCTCGATTCGCACATCGGAAAGCGATTCAGAACGAAATGTCAGTGAATCTGGTTAATTTGTGTCGATTCACACAAAAGTGTATCGGTGATGTCCTATTTACACGTTTATGAACGTTCGGAATCGACATCACTCGATTGTAAGTTGTGATCTCGAATCGCACGTCGGAAATCTGTTCTGTTCGAAATGTCAGTGAATGTTGTTAATTTCTATCGATTCATACAAAAGTGTATCGGTGATCACCAATTTTCATGTTTATGCACGTTCGGATACGACATAACTCGATTGTAAGTAATGATCTCGAATCGCACGTCGGAAAGCTGCACTTTTCGAAATGTCAGTGAATGTTGTTAAATTGTATCGATTCACACAATAGTGTATCGGTGAACTCCAATTTTCACGTTTATGATGGTTCGGAAACGACATCACTCGATTGTAATGTTACGTCGTGTGGTTTAATGCCCGGATTTTTAGAGAGAGAGACAAATTATCTAACGAAATACTGACAATACGATTCACGGCTACGGACGGTAAGAGAGAAACTTTTTAGAGCGGGCCGCTTGGTACGACAGGGATTTGCCCTGGTCGCGGTTGGTTAGTTTACCGACTGCTGGAAATGTGGAACTCTACTTGACCGATTGGATTGATACAGACTGGATTACCGTCAGCAGTATGCTCGATGGTCGGCAACCGGAAGAATTTATTTGCCCAGGAAAATGATACACGGGGTACGACGCGTAGACTTATTTTAGATCTCGTATTTGAGAAGGTGAGATTTTCCCCCTCAGGACCGAAACCTATGCTCGTGAAATATTTACCGGATGACCTTTTCAGAATAAAAATAAAATAAAACTCACTTACCGTTTAGTTATTCTTCGACGGATGAGTTAATCGATTGTTATTACTTCGATGTCGATTGGTGTTGATGGTCGGGAAACGGTCGATGCCCCCGAGATGTTTCCACAATCGGGATGGTATTCTTCTCGTTGAGTGAAGATCGATGAACCGACCAACCGTCCCAATGAGTATGGCGAATTAGCGTCGATAATGAAGATGCTCTTCCGAACGATAACGTCGGAAACGACGCGAATTTTACTCGGACCCGATTTTAACACCAAATTATAAATAATATCGTTCGGATATTCGACACCAGAGTTTTCAGATAGCTGTGAGTGTTGAGTGGCTTTGCACAACGTTTTCACCCACGATTTATTATTACCACGGTTAAGAGCGGGTCTATTACAGGCACGTGCGATAGCCCGGCGGATTTGAAATTTAACGCCTCCTCGACGTCTAGGCATAATAAGAGAATTTCATAATTAAATTTATATTTCGATAATTAATTCAAGTTTGTTTAAAGGATAGAAAAAAGGAAGAAATCTCGTTGACGTGCCAAATTCTCCAGCACAGAACAATGAGAAAGAGAGAGAGAGATAGAAATCTCGTTGGCGTGCCAAATTCTCCAGCACAGAACAATGAGAGAGAGAGAGAGAGAGATAGAAATATGTATCGGCGTGCCAAATTCTCCAGCACAGAACGATACAAATAAAAGAATTAAAATACGATCTAACGTGCCTGAGTCTAGCACAAAAAGAATCGTATGGAAAAACTTGAATTAATTATTCAACTGCGAGATTGAATGAAAGAAGTATGCCAGATTATAAAAGAAATGAATCCGCAGGTTTATCGCTGAATTAAGGCACGAAAATGAAATTAAATAATGCCACGTTTTAAAGAATTTACGGTGTTAGATAAAAGAGAGAATGAAATTAATAAATTCGTTCAGTAATGAACACGAGGTTTTGTAAAACATGAAGTTGAGACTCTAGTTAATCTTGATGAAAATAACTCGTGAAAATTTATAATTCGAGAAAAATAATTAGACTCGATTTTAACGAATTGAGAAATATTAATTCTCGAGGAAAAGAATGGAAAAATCACTCGAAGAAAATTGATGATAATAATTCGCGAGTTTCGGTGAAAAATACTCGAACGAAAGAAATGATTTCGAATTATCGCGAGTTTCGGTGGAAATTACTCAACGGAAATAAATTGTTAATTAATCGCGAGATTCGGTGGAAATTACTCAACGGAAATAAATTGTTAATTAATCGCGAGATTCGGTGGAAATTACTCAACGAGGGTTTAAGGATGATTTGAATAATTATTTTAAACACTTTTCACCCTTTTTACACTTATGTATTGTTACAAACTTTTAAGTTGCGATGTTACAAAATTAAAATAAACTTGTACGATTAACTTGTACGAAAAAGAACTTTAAAAACTTATTAAAAACTTTTCGATTTTCAGCTGCTCTGCGGGAGTATCCGTGCTCGCTCTCGGCCGGAGTTCGACTGGCTAGCTGTGGAGAGATTCGAGAACTGATGAGTGCGGCGCGCCTGCGCTCTTAAATAGCAGCGTCCCGTTGGAGTATCGGTGAGGCCGGGCGTCTCGGTGTTGGTTGGCGCACACAAATAAAGTGAGTATCCGTGACTCTTATATACTGTTTCTATATACTTTATAAATTCGTTTAACTCGTAATTATTGATTATTTAAAACCAGTTTAATTAATCATTAATTTTACATTTATTTTCAGCTTAATTTTAAGGTAAGTACATTTCGTTATATTTTATTTATCAATAATTAATTAACTTCAGTTAAATAATTATTGATTTTACATTCTTATTTACTATTCATTGTAAGATTATTATCTCATTATTGTTTCTAGGTTTTCTCTGGATACAACGGGTGTGTAAGTATATTTAATATCTTCTTATAACAATTAATTGGTTGTTTATTAATTAATTACGAATCGATGCTTATTTTATTGATTGATTGCCATTTTCTATTTTCAGGTTCTTCTGGATCCAACGGCGAGTAAATTTCGGGTTGGTAAGTACAATTATTGTTTATTTAATTAATTATTTTGTTGTTTTATAAATATTATTTTGTTCGCAGGATCTCTACGGGTGTTTACAATGGTTTGGACGGTGCGCAGCGAAGTTTTATCGGTAAGTGTGCTTTTCTACATATTTTCTTTTATCGTTTAACATTTGACGATTAATTTTTCTGTGCGTTTTTCAGGAAATTTTGTACAGCGTTTTGACGAGGACTGTCACATCTGGCACGTGCGTGACTTCGCCTAAGAGACTCTTGAGAAGTTTTTTTCTAGAGTCCTTTCCTTTCGCTGGGAAAAACCCTCGAAAAAATTGGAAAGAAAGGGTCATAAAAAAAAAGGACTCGAGTGAAGGGTCAGGGTTGACGAGTGTCGACGTATGGATTTTGGTAAGTTTGGAAAGAAGAATTATTTAGTTTTGTTTGTGCGTGAATTCGCGTAATTAATTCTTTTGATAGGCTGTACTGTCGCGCTACGCCGGATGAAGATATCGGGTTTCACCTCGCGGATTTTCTGATGACAATAATCAATACGAGATTTATCCTCTGCGAGTGGGTGAGTTATTATTATTTTATTTGTGTAAAAATATACTTTCAGACCGGAAATGCATTTGCAGTTTTTGTAAATAAGTGTTCCAGAGATTCGCCTATGTGAATTTATTTCGTAGCCTAAGCATTATATAAGAAGCGTTTTAGCGAGTCTATGTACATACATGTCCTCACATATCTATATATACTTTAACTTATGTATAAACCTTATATACACATATACCTCGATAGAAATAGCGAAATAAGCGGTTCTGTTCCCCATACACATATATTTGTATTCCTTGATTGAAAATAACGATAATTTATTTGTAGCGGAATTTGTTTATTTATTAACAATTATTGTTTATATGCTTAAAAATGTGTCGATCGCTTTTGAACTGTGTCCTATATCGCTTTGCTATGAAATCCCATTGATTTCCTGAGTTTTTGATGTATTTTGGGTGATCCGCGGTTTTCCGCGGTTTTTCGCGGTTAACCCGCGAATTGATATATCGGTGAAATATTTGTGTAAAGTGGTCGAGTTTGTAATCATTTTAAAGGGCATTGAGTTCCCTATCGTTTGAGAGTAACAGAGATAATTTATCCACATAATTGTTAATTAATGAAATTAAATATTGTTAAATTTTTATGTTTCGGAAAAATTGTAAAAAGCACCCAAGTTACTTATTATGGTCTTTGCTATTGAATCTAATCGTTTGGAACTTGATTTTCGACGTTTTTGGACGATTCGCGGTAATTCGCGGTTTTTCGCGGTTTTTCCGCGAATTGATAACTCACAGAAGAATTATTGCAAAATGGTCGTGCGAGTATTCATTTGAAAGGGATTTTGATCTAGAACACGCTCGTAGCGTTAAAATTTAGATAACTGTAAAATTGTTAGTTAATGAAATTTGAAATTGTTAACTTTTGATATTTGGTAAAAATGATTAAAAGGTACCCGTGTGAGGTATCAAAATAAAGCCCTTTTCGTAAGAAACACGTTCCAATTGTTAAAAATGCTCTAAGTCGATTCTTGTTAGTTAATGAAAATTGAAATTTCGAGAGCGCTGAGTGATGACTCATCGGGCGCTCGGGCTCCGTGAGGCAGGTCAGTTGCGCGCGGGGCTCGCTAGTCTACATACTATAGCGTTTACTGAACTATAGCGCTCCTTAAAAGTTATTTTCGCCTTTCTATGTTGGTCACTATTATTTCGAATAATAAATTTTATTTTTTTAAGCGGCAATTTTAAATATATTTTCTTTATGTTACAGATACATACCAGCCAACACGATGGTGGAGACCCTAGGACGTAACACCTCCCCGGAGAAGTTCGAAGCCGATGGTTTACTTAGGCTGAGAACCGGCTGTAAGACGACCCAAAAGTACAGGGTCTACGCCAGAAAGTCTTCTTTTCGATGGGGACGGTTTCGGCTCCTGTGAGACGACCTCCGAAAGTTCTGTTTCACGCGGGATCTCATATGAATTTTCCCGTTGGCTGTTTTTCTTGTAGTGGCGTGTGATTAAAAGATAAGTTATAGAATTCCAAATTGCGCCAATTAATGCGACGCTCCAACCGTAGAGAGAATGAAGGGTGTAACCCTGTATGATGATGTCGATCACTGCTTTTACGATGCTGAAGATAAACGCTATGGCGAAGAACCCGGAGCTTACTATTCCGAATTTTTCCAAACCATGCCAAATTTTGTTAATTGTACCTTCCGCGAGTTGTTCAATTGCCTCGGTACTTAATAAATTTTGTATTGCAATTGTTCCTCCTGCCACTGGATAACCGGCAGAACCGCGAGCGATAGTGTTGAGGAGAGCGGCTCTTTCAGCTGGAAACATGATGCGATCTCTTAATTGATTAATTTCTTCTACTGTGTATATTCCAGAAACTGCTAAGTCTCCGATCGGATTGTAATTCCACGATGGATGTGCAGTCGGGTGAAGTTCTTGAGGGGTTTGAGCTGGGACTCCTTGCGGGCTGAACCGATACCAGTTATTATCGATGTTGTACAATGCTGGAAGAAGTGGATCGCACTCGATTTGGGTCCCTGCTTTGAGAAGAACCTTCGAGATTGGCGATAAATAACGGGACTCGTTCCGATACGTTACTGGAAGTTCGTTGTAACATTCCTTGGTCCGGCGGATGCTACAGTCGACAGGTGTACATTTTATGATGTGGGCAACTTCTCCCAATACTACGGCCATATATCCGTGAGCCTTCATGATTGTTGTGGCGAATTTTTCCGGGAACAAAGGGGCTGTGTTTAATGCGTTTTGGATTACCTGACACTCGAGATTACACCTCTGTAGTACGACATCTCTGTAAAGATTTTGTATCTGTGTACGGATGTGTTTTTCAACGTAAATAAATTTGGAGTTCATGTATGAAAAAATATCGAGATTGTTGACGGGAATTTGTTTTTTCTGCGCGAACGTCCTTCCCTTTTGTGTTTCCAGAATGTAAAGTTTTGGGTGCTCCGTACGAACGAGATTGTAACCGCAGATATGCTTCATTGATTTGGCTGCTAACGCGAACGTCGTTTCGTGCGTTGTTAGTGAGAATACGTCAGGATTGTTGGTCGCTGAGTCTGGATTTTGTTGTTTATGGGCAATGCCTTCGAAGAGGACATCGTATCGATTGAACTGACACGAGTCTGCTGGTTCAGTTATCCAGAAGGCCGAATTCCCTTCGACGTCCAAACAAGTACCATCGGAAAGATAGCACTGCGTACCTGACTGAAGGATAATTTTATTATTGACCAAGTTCACTTCGGCCATGTAGTTTGTCAGCGTGATTTTTACTGTTGCTTGGATTACGACCCCGTTCCAGTTTCCAAACGCGTCGCTGTACTGTGTCCCTTGGCAGCTTCCACTGTTGGTGAGGGAACCGCCTAATAAAATAGCGCGATCGGTTGTGCTGTTCTTCCTTAACCCGGTTATGATGCTGGATGGGCTGAGTTGTAATATCCCAGTTTCCTGAAGTTTTTGACACCCACGTTCGTCGAGTTCGTGGAGGTAAATTTGGCGTCCGTTCTGAACCACCGAAACGTGCGAACTCATCCCACAGTAGTAAATGGTGCGGTCTATTTCCACGCGGCACTGCACGACTTCGGCGTGCGAAAAGTCTGATAATTGGAGCAGTTGAATGTATGTTTCCTTTGGAATAGGCGCGTTGATCGGAACATTGCATTCTCCTACGTTGTTAAGCGAAATAGTTGTAATGTTGAGATTTGGCCCCGCACAGTCGTATCCCAACAGCGCGGAAGCCTCTTGCAAGAGAAGGAAGCCAAGTAGTAATCGTACCATGGTCTTCCTGAAAGTGAGAGGATACCCGATTATTAATCAAGTGGGAGGCGGGTACCTCTAAGTTTATTCGCGTGAACGATTCGCGATTTCCCTTTATACAAGATTTTTAAATTTCCCCCGGATAGAATTTCAATAATTTCACAGGGTTCCGTGTACTGGTCACTGAATTTCCCTTTACTTGGTTCCTTCAGCATAAGAACGACGTCGCCAACGTCAAACTGTTGTGGGTTGATTTTTCGATCGTAATATTGTTTTGATCTCTCTTTCGCCGCGATTAGATTTTCGCGGGCAAGGTTTTGAAGCTGATCGATCGTGATAAACAGATTTTCGAGGTAGTCCGCGTACGTCGGATCCAGGTCCTCTTCGATGTGTTGATGAGCCGATGGGAGCCTAGCCAGGTGTCCGTAAACTAATTCGAAGGGGGTGTATTTCGTCCCCTCGTGTTGGCTAGTATTATATGAGAACATACATCTACGGAGTAATTTGTCCCATTCATTATTTTTGTCAATATATTGTTTTAACCAGGAAAAAAATTCTATAGAAATAATAAACGAAAAATTGTTAAGTTCAAAAAAATCCAACAAAAATAAAAAACAATTGAAAAAAATTCTGTAAAGAAAAATAAAAAATTTTCAAAAAAATTCATAAATATTGAACAAATTGAAAAATGTACTATCCAAGTTACATGCAGTCTAAAAATGTATGATATCAATTGGAGGACAAGTTTTTATTGATAATTTGGAATATTTATCGAACAAATCGGAAACTTTCATTGAAAAATTGACGTTTTACGCATAGGAGCCACTAATCATTCATGATAATTATTTTCAAGAAAAAAGTTCTTGAAAAAAAAGTCATAACGGAAGTTACGTGCAGTACTAAAATGTATTATATCAATTCGAGGCCAAGTATTTATCATTTATTCGAAATATTATCTCCGGCGACAAATGAGCGTTGAGAATCCTCGTCGGGCTCAGAACGTTTTATCAAAATTACTAAAAAATTAATGGAAATAAAAAATCGCAGAATCTTTCTTTCGAATAATAAGAACGATGTCAAACCATTTCTTTTTAACCAGACCATATAAAAATCGTTAAAAATTCACATGAAAGTCATTCGTTACTTCAACAAGGTACAGACTTTAAAGAATCGATTCCCCTCCGACTTTCAGGATCCTCTGGTATTATTCACAACATTCAACTTCGATTGGATCGGTACAAATTATGTTCAAATACGTCTTAAACGTACTTGTCCGGCCCATCACTTTTTATTCAAATTGCTCATTCGAAAAAAAATCAGGGCTGTTCTATAATCCCAAATATAATAAAATGGATAGAAATAAAAATAATATCTCCAAGTAATTTGAACTTGATTGTTCTCAGGTTCGTATAGCAATATCCACTTCTCATTTCCTTCAGGGAACACATACCATTCGGTAAGAACCAATGGAAATGAGAAATAATCAGGCACATTACAAGAAATTTTCGAACCTATTCAGCCGTGCAATGTTTTTTTTCGATAGTCACGTACACATTTTGATAAATATCACTAGTCGAGTACGACACGTGGATTCCTGGAATTTGGAGAAAAATGATTTTGTTGTGAATTATGACTCCATACAATATAAATAGATTAATCAACTTCATCTTCCATTTTCGTTTCATTTTGACAAGAGCGATTTCAAGGAAAATTATTTTCTCTGGAATTACTGTTCCTTAATATTAACACATGCATTAACTTCGTTTTTGATTTTTTTTCGAATGAGCAATTTGAATAAAAAGTGATGGGCCGGACAAGTACGTTTAAGACGTATTTGAACATAATTTGTACCGATCCAATCGAAGTTGAATGTTGTGAATAATACCAGAGGATCCTGAAAGTCGGAGGGGAATCGATTCTTTAAAGTCTGTACCTTGTTGAAGTAACGAATGACTTTCATGTGAATTTTTAACGATTTTTATATGGTCTGGTTAAAAAGAAATGGTTTGACATCGTTCTTATTATTCGAAAGAAAGATTCTGCGATTTTTTATTTCCATTAATTTTTTAGTAATTTTGATAAAACGTTCTGAGCCCGACGAGGATTCTCAACGCTCATTTGTCGCCGGAGATAATATTTCGAATAAATGATAAATACTTGGCCTCGAATTGATATAATACATTTTAGTACTGCACGTAACTTCCGTTATGACTTTTTTTTCAAGAACTTTTTTCTTGAAAATAATTATCATGAATGATTAGTGGCTCCTATGCGTAAAACGTCAATTTTTCAATGAAAGTTTCCGATTTGTTCGATAAATATTCCAAATTATCAATAAAAACTTGTCCTCCAATTGATATCATACATTTTTAGACTGCATGTAACTTGGATAGTACATTTTTCAATTTGTTCAATATTTATGAATTTTTTTGAAAATTTTTTATTTTTCTTTACAGAATTTTTTTCAATTGTTTTTTATTTTTGTTGGATTTTTTTGAACTTAACAATTTTTCGTTTATTATTTCTATAGAATTTTTTTCCTGGTTCTGAATCTTTTTTCTATATCATCAAACAAGGGACCATCAATGGACTTGTCCCAACCTTTTTTTCCCTAGGGGAAGTTTATGGTTTGATATCACGCCTTTTTTCTCAAAAGTTCCTCATTTATCTTATGGTGGCTATAGGATTTTAGTTTAAATTTCTACGAATTATTTGCTTAGTACATTTTTATAGATTCCATTCTCATACGAACATTTTTTATGGGATAATCTTTTTTATGAAATTATCAGCAAATAAGGGACCATCAATGTACTTTTCCCAACCTTTTTTTCCCTGGGTATGATGTTCGGCTTATAAAGTTGGTTTCCACCATAAAAGACCAATTTTTCGTAAAAATTGTCGTGAAAATATTTTGTCACAAGTCCGTCCTTGAACTTCGACGATTTTTTCCTAATACTCTAATATGTTATGCCTATTAGGAACCTAACAATATGCAGGAATCCGGGATGAGCCCCGAGAAACGAATTTCGGTTTATAATGTTGGTTTCCACGTAAAAGACCAATTTTTCTTCAAAATTGTACTGAAAATATTTCGGCACTGTTTTGTTCTTGGACTTTGGTGATTTTTCTCCTTGTCTTCTAATATGTTTTGTCTATTAGGAACATAAGAGCATGAAGAAATGCGTGTTGTGGGCCGTAATATGATTTTCGGCTTATAACGTTGGTTTCCACGAAATAAGATCTATTTTTCGTCAAAATTGTACTGGAAATATTTCGTCACAGGTCTGTCCTTGGACTTTGGTGATTCTTTCCCTTGTACTCTAATATGTTTCGTCTATTTGGAACCCAAGAGCATGGAGGAAAGCGTGTTGCGGGTCGAGATATGATTTTCGGTTAATAACGTTGGTTTCCACGAAAAGCAACAAATTTCTCGTCAACATTGTACAGAAAATATTCCGTCACAGGTCTGTCCATGGATTTGGGCGATTTTTTCTCTTCTATTCTATCTAATATGCTATGCTTATTGGGAACCCAAGAGAACGGTAGAAAGCGGGTTGAGGGCCGAGATATGATTTTCGGCTTATAACGTTGGTTTCCCCGAAAAAAGACCGATTTTTCGTCAAAATTATACTGGAAATATTTCGGCACTGGTTTGTTCTTGCACGTCGGTAATATTCCCCCTTATTTTCTAATATGTTTTGTGTATTAGGAACCCAAGAGTGTGAAGAAATGCGTTTCATGGGCTGTAATATGATTTTCGGCTTATAACGTTGGTTTCCGTGAAAAAATATCTATTTTTCGTCAAAATTGTACTGGAAATATTTCGTCACCGGTCTGTCCGTGACCTTTGGCGATTTTTCTAAGTCTTCATACCAAGAAAGAACTGACGTAAAGATTTCCTTAATAGAACAGATTTTATTTATCCCTTTTCTTCAAAATTCAAATGAAAGATAGATCAAATTCAAGACACGAAAAATCCAACAGATTTGCCCACTTTAAATGTCGCTTTTGCATTCTGAATCTAGAGATTTCGTCTCATGCAAAACGTGCCCCCAATGAAATATATTTCCAAAGTTTGCAAGCGGCCGCTGAGGTTCAATTATCCACAGTTTGATAGTTGCTGAAAAAAAGTACCCGTAAACTTCTAACATTTATTATGCCAGAACTCAAAGCAGCAAAAAAAACTAAGCGAACTTTATTTAACAGAGCAACAGAATTCAAAGACGTTTAACGTACCTGCATTGGTTTTGAAGGAAAACCATTTCAGGAGAATTTAGAAATTAATTTAGAAATTCGAAAACTCAGGAAGGAATAGAAAAAGGAACATTGAAGTATTTAGAAAAGCTGAAGACTTTTGTAATGAATTTTCTAGATTACATGATATGGTTGGAGTAAATGATTTGAATGATTGGCACACATGCTGCAACACAGAAATATCAAAGTTTAGAAGTATTCGCTGTATATCAGTCATACAAACTTCAATACTATTTGAAAAGAAACACTTAAAAACTTGCTGAACCAAGTTCCATTACATATTACCATAATCAAAGATAAGGGGTGATCCGTAGCATATATATTTATCCACAGAAATTTCAGAGTTCGCAGGTATCTGCTGCGGTTCAATGTATCTACGCAATGAGCTTCGAAGACAGCAATTTCAAATCTATCCATAAATGAGCAACTGAAGACTTTTATAATCAATTTTTTACTTCATATATATGTTACGGTTAGAGTCAAAATGTAAAATGAATGGCACAGTATATAAATTGTATAGTTTGCAGATTTTCGCTGTATTTCAATGATCCGAATCTACAGCATTATAATGAAAAGTTGTCAAAAGTCATGATGTTGCATTAAAATGACATAGCGCACATTGCATTCAGAAATTCTGTAAGTTTCTGGGGATGTTGGTAGGCATTATATTTGATCACATCCAAAACTGAGCAACTGTAGACTTATCGGCATGAATTTTTTTTATAATAATTCCATATCTGTAGTTTGCAAAGTGGAAATACTCAACATACATGTCATTCCATAAGTTTTGTTATCAAAATTTGTGTTTGCACACCGCATTCCGAAGATACGACTTTTCATATCATCAGCAAAAAAAGCATCCAAAGGCTTTCTGGAACAAGTTTCCAAATTTATCACTCGACAGACCTAATGGGAAAAGAATAACTATCCAGTATACCAAGACCAGAAATTTTTTTGAAAATCTGATTTACAAAATGTGCAATTCAAGATTATGGTTAAAAACCTCTCGAATCATGTTACCACAATGTTATCATCATGAAGAAGGAGTAGAAAATCATAGGTCACATATTAGGGAACGAATTAATAATATGTATCGATCCGCTGCAAACTGATGGGGTGAAAACAAGGGGATCGGAGAGGGCAGAGCCAAACTGAATATCAAGCAAAATATGGGGATGTTTAAAAATAATGATGACACAAGAAATAAATTAGAAAACATTTATTCAAGTAAAGTTTCTAATATCATTCTAACAGTTCCGTGTGTTTTTGTTCTATTTATTCGTATGTATAACCTATTTACACATGATATATAACCACGCCAGTGACGATATATTCGCACTGGACAATATTTCTCGTAATCTGGTTTAATTGAAGGATTATTTCAGTCAACACTTATTTCCAATCGAACGAAATAATGAAATCTTGAAAACTTTCGTTGACATATGCATCGCGCATTTTTTATATTCTTTTTCACACACACATCACAGACTACATTTACGCGGCCGCTTTGATACCGGTTTAATATATCACAAATTTTAACAAAATAAATAGTAATATGCACTTTTTTAGATGACGAAAATTATTTTTTTATTTATCCCGCACGCACTTCGTAATGTCGAAACTCTGTTCATGCGATCAAAAACTGACACATGGTTTGTACATATATATATGTATATCGATCGAATTTATGACTGCTGTTACCAGCTGTGCTGCGCCGTGTGCTACGTTATGAAGTTGACGTCAAATTTCCAATCGTCAACAACTAATTTCAACAACCAATCACAACGTCTAAAAATGGATGTCGTCAGATCCAACCAATCAGAAACTTGATAGCATCAAAGTGCCTTTGATGGTGTTATAATATAATATACAGACACATCCATTTTTGAATGTGTTGGTAACTTTTGCATAATCTTGAGCCCGTGCAAAGTTTTTTCTCAGCAATTACGCCACCAATAATGCTGATTTTGGGCTCATTCGATAGAGAATTTCTCAATTAGCTGAAAGTTCAATTTTCAAAGTCGTACATAACTCATAGGCTTCGCAATTAAAGAAAATCACATGCCAATTTTACCCCCACCACCGCGAATCGTTTTATTCAGAGAAAGTAAGTCTCGGCGAGAGCCTCGGGCCAGCAGACGACAGGGCTGTCAATGTACTTGTCCCGAGACTCTACCGAGTCTCTCGATATATTCCGCCAATACGTGATGCGATCGCTCGATCGATCCGTTACTTTGCGGATGGAAGGCGGTTGTCTGGTATAATTTGATCCGCCAGATTTTTGCGATTGCCCTTATTAAGCTCGAGAGAAAATTTCGCCCCTGATCTGTGAGAATTGCCTTCGGAGCACTAAATTGACAGACAAAATGTTCTATAAACGCGTCAGCGATGTCGACGGCCGTCGTCCTAGCCAGCGGGACAGCGATTGACCATTTTGTTAACAGGTCTTGCATAGTCAAGATATACGAATTTCCGCTACTGGTGGTAGGAAGGGGGCCGACGACGTCCATCGAAATCTTGTCGAAAGATCGCCCCGGCGTGTCGGTTATAACCATGGGCTGTTTAGTCTTGACCCGGACTAATTTTTTTAATTGGCAATTTCTGCATCTCGCTATATAATCTTGAATGTGGGTCTTCATATTTTCCCAGAAAAAGTGTTCTCTGATCCGCTTGTAAGTTTTATTTACGCCCTTATGGCCACCGACCGCGGAGGCGTGCTTCTCGGCAATAATTTCGAGGCGCTCTTGCTCCGTCGGGAAACGAATCAGCTGTTGACAGATGGTGAGAGCGATCATTTGATCCCTCAGAATTTGTATTAAAAGGTTTTTAATTTCGGCCCAATTTAGACCTCCGATTGAATTTGTCTTAGCGATACTAATTGAGGTGATATTTTCCTCGCGAACAACATCTCTTAACGACTCGAACGTGTCCCCTAGATCGTCCAAGGAAATATTCTCTCTCAGATGAAAAACGACTGGTAGTGCTATCATTGCACATCCCTTTTCCCTGGCAACTTTGGCCCTAAAAATATTAATATTCTCATATTGAGGCATCTTTTTGAGAGTATCTAGTTCCTTGGCTCCGTCATCGAGGGGTAGCCCTTGTCTCGTAATAAAAATAATTTTCGCTCCCTTTTGCATTGACAAATTATCGCGAACTTCTCGTATCGATAAAGCACCTTCGATTGAATAAGCTGGATCGTTTGAGGGACCTCTACCGCATTCCCCAGGGTCCAACAAAAGATCCGTTTCCTCTTCAGACTCGTTTTCGTCCGACAATGTAGTTTCCTCCAACAAATTATTTTCTTCCATATTCGCCCCGTAGCCCTCAAAGAAATCGTCGAATTCGAGGGGCGGGTTATCATTTAAGATATCGATTGGCAGATCTGGCTCAACGCTGATGTCTTCGGGTCTTTCACCGTATATGTTGACATCAACGCGATTACCAGGAGCATTAATTTCGACCCGTGATCCCTGTGGTTCAACTAAATTTTCACAAAATAATCGTCCGTCACTCGGAACGTTTAATTCGCCGGGGGGCCCAGGGTCGAAGGGCAAGCTTCCCAACATCGACTCGTCGATAGGGTCGTCTTGTGATCCTTCTTCACCTGGAGAAATTCCGGTCTTTCTTTTCCTTTTACGAGTTTGAATCTCCTCGTTTATGTTACTTGAGCCCTTTTGCTCTATATTTTTCATTTTAAAGTGGGCTGGCGGACTAAAAATATTTTCTGTGGAGTCGGATTCTGTCCGTGAATCGGGTGTATTTGGTACCGTCACTGGAACAGGAGCTGGAGTAGGATTAGGATTTTCGGTGCGTCTCCTGTATTGGCTAGGAGGACTAAAAATTCGTTCGTTAGGCGTTGTATCGGATGATGGTTCTTCATCAGATTCGTCGGAATGATCGTCGTTGGATTGGCCAGGTAAGTTCAATTTTCTTTTCTTTTTTGGATTATGCGTTAGTATAAGGATGTTTTTACTTTCAGGTGGATTTCGCGAGAGAGCGTCAGCGTTATTGTTCGCGCTCCCAGGTTTATACTGGATTTTATATTCATAATTAGATAGACTCAAACGCCAGTGTACCAGACGATTGGCGGGGTCTTTTACAGAATTCAGCCACACTAATGGCTGATGATCGGTAAGGAGATTGAACTTCCTGCCATAGATATAGGGTCTGAAATGGTTCACGCAATAAATTATGGCGAGGCATTCTTTCTCTATGACGGAGTAGTTTAGCTCGTGTTTATTTAGTGTTCTAGATGCATACGCGATTGGCTTATCTTTGCCTATGTCGCCTTGAGAAAGAACGCCCCCAATCGCATAATTTGATGCGTCGGTTGTGATGTTAAACGGTTGTGTAAAGTCGGGATATTGTAAAACAGGTTCTTTACACAGGGCCTCCCTCAATATATCGAACGCTCGCTGTTGAGAGTCGGTCCACTTGAATGGGATCCCCTTTTTTAACAAATTTGTGAGGGGTTTTGATATGCCCGAAAAATTTTCTATAAAACGCCGATAATACCCGGCTAATCCGAGAAACTGCTTGATTTTTTTCTGATTTGTAGGAGCAGGGTAGTTCTGCAGGGCCTCGATCTTCTTCGGGTCTGGTTTTACTCCCTGGTCACTAATTACGTGTCCTAAATAACCTACTTCGCGGCGAAGGAACTCGCACTTGTCTGGTTGTAGGTGCATATTGGCTCTTCGTAACCGAGAGGCCAATTTGTCGAACTTAATTTTGTGCTCGTGTAAAGATTTGGCGTAAATCACGATATCGTCCAAGTAGACGAAGAGCTCGACCCCTTGGAGTCCCACTAGTACTCTGTCCATAAGCCTTTGGAAAGTAGCGGGTGCGTTTTTCAACCCGAAGGGCATGCGATTAAACTCATAATGACCGAAAGGGGTGGAAAACGCGGTATTATGTTTATCCTTCGGATCTACTTTGATTTGGTGAAAACCGCTGGCAAGGTCGAATACGGAGAAATATTTCGCGCTTCCAAGCTGGTCCAAAATTTCGTTAATCTGGGGGAGAGGATAAGCATCTCCGATAGTCTTCTCGTTGAGATTGCGGTAATCGATAACCATTCTCCAACGTTTATTGCCCTGGAAGTCCGCTTTCTTCGGCACAATCCACAGGGGTGAGCTGTACGGGGAGAGAGAAGGTGAGATGATATTATTTTTTACTAACTCCCCGACCTGTTTTGTAATTTCATCCTTATGGATCGGAGGGAATCTATATTGTCGAGTGAACACCGGTTGGTCGTCTACAGTTTCAATTTTATGATAAAAATCCGGTACAAAATCTAAGTTTTCGTTAGGAAGTTGAAAAAGGTCGGCATTATCCCGAATAATTGACTCAATACTATCCTTTTCTTCTTGGTTAAGGTGGTCAAGTCGTAATAAGTCCTTTACCTTTCTGATTCTGTCGTCCTTCTGGATTCTTAGAACGCGTTTGATATATTCGCCGGGTTCTAACCTCCCGTCGCACAATTCTTCACACGTGTGACTGACAATTGCCTTCGGCTCGTAACCGTCCGGAAAAGCTTCATCGAAATCGGTTGCTTTGACAAGATATGCCTCGTCGACATCCTCGTACTCCTCGATTTCTATGGTCGGGACCTTTACGAGGACGTCTTCGAGGGTTGAATTGTGTATCACCAATTTAGTGATTCCGAATTCAGTTTGAGCTACTATTTGGCCGCAATAAATCCCGGCCCCGAGGTCGAGGCGCGGAACGTAACCGCGTTTTACCTCGGGGTTTTTCACCCGACCGAAACCGATTGTCTTACTTCTCTTGGCGAGGAATATTGTGTCACAATCCATGAAAGGAAAAGCTTGCTCGTTCCAAGAGAGGAGCCGCTTTGACCAATCTAAAGATGCCTTGTTCTGGGAAAGAAATTCCGCTCCCAGAAGTGCATGCTGAGGAGTCGGGAAATCATCCCCTACAACGTGAAAGATGGTCGGCGTACCACAAACACGGGCTGTTATCCAACCAAAGGTAGCAACCGTTTTCCCAGCTATCCCGTTTAACTGAATTCTCTCTCGTTTATCGATTACCACGGAGCTAGAAACCGTGTTTATTTTTGCGATGTTGACCTCCGCCCCGGAATCTATTAAAAATTCGGTAAGCCCGCCTAATTGAGGGCAATGGAGGGTGACGGAGGGAGAGCGCTGAAGCTCGTTCAGGCAGAGATTGACGGCGCGGAGGGCACTGCCTCCGCTAAATTGACAGGGTGCGTCCGCGGGTCTCCCAACGAGCCCTGTTCCGTTGGGCGCGGAACCGCGTTTTTTGTACTATCATTTTGCTTGCGGAAGCATTTTTCTTCCGTGTGACCGATTTTGTTGCAATACGTGCAATGAGGTTTGTGACCGTTATTATAGTTATTATTGCCGTTACCGCGATTATAATGGCCGTTATTCCGATTATTGTCCCTTTTTGGCCTTTTTTCGGGGTATTTCAGCCAACAATTTTCTAGGTCGTGCCCGCCCCTGTTGCAGTGGGTGCACGGTGAATTATTCGTGAAAGCGACCCGAACATTCCGCGAAGGTTGCGATTGGCTGTTTATTTTTGAAAATTTTTGATCCACCGCGACTTCCTTTTCGACCTTGATGGCCTTCGCGAAAAGCTCTTCCAAGGTTTGATAATATTCCAATCGTACGCGCATTCTAAGATCGGGCGGCAGGCCCTTGACGAAACTATCCATTGTATCGTTTTCACATTGCGCGCGATGTTCGCGAGAAAGAGGACCCCATGTTTCGGTGTCCATTTCGATAATCTCGAAGTGCAGATCCTTGACGCGGCTGATATACTGAATCATATTTTCGGACGGCGTTTTTGTTATCGTACCTAACTCGCCGCGGTATTCGTTGACCGATTTAGATGATCCAAACAATAATTTTAATCGTTCCACGAGTTCTTTGATAGTTCGCGAGTTATCGTCCTCGAAGGCGGTTTGAGCATGACTTTTTAATTTATTTTTTAGGAGCAGAACCAACGTGGGCTCGTGCTGAGGACTAAATAAACTTCGCACCTTTTGACAGGCACGAATAAATCGAAGGACTGGGAAATTATACCCAGTAAAAATCGGTACGGATTCGAGCGCGTCTTTGTATTTGACGCTCGGGAGGTTGATCGTACCCGGGGAATTTTGCGCGTGTCGGACATCGTTTTCGCGAGGGGTACTTGTTTTCGCCTGATTGTTGATCGAGTGATTCCCCACGTCGGGTTCACCCCAAACGTCGGTTGTGAACATAGCGGCCCGAGAGCTCGGCCTCTCGGTCTTCAAGCCTTTTATCTCACTCATTATTCTGTCGAGATTATTCTGTAAAGATTTGCTTGCATTTTGTTGCTCATTAATTATATCGATTAAATGTTTTAACCGATCGTTTGATGATTTCTCTTGTTTATTGACTTCACCCTCATCCGTTGCAGATTGGAGTGTTTCGAATTGTTTTGCAACCTCTAATCGCTCTTCGTCAAGGACTTCCTCCTGATGTTGTAACCTACGTTCTTTTTCTACCAATTCACGCTCTTTTAACAATAGCTGATCGCGGAGTACTTGCAGCTCCTCTGACGTAAGGTCCTTCATTTTGATTTTGTTTGAAATTTACTAAAGAACGATTAATACACGAAAACTTGTCCAAAAGTTGAGAAATGGGAACGTATAAAAATTTTGTCCAAAATTTAAAATTTTGATTTTATTGGAAAATTTTATTTAAAACGTTTGGAAATTAATTGTATTTTGTAAATAATGGTATAGTAACGTTTGTTATTTGGAAATCTGCAAGTAGGGGGAGTTTTGAAAAATTTGTCCAATCACGAAAATTGTATTTTATTGAAAAATATTAATGAAAAGTTTTTGAAATTGTTTGTACTTCGAATGTAACGGCTTGATTGCGTTTGTTATATGAAAATTGAGAACAGGAAAATTTTCGAAAAATTTGTCCAATTCCAAAAAATATTGAAAATGGCAAAATTAAATATTCAAACGATTGGAAACGGACTGTTCCCTGCTGTTTTTAATTCGGTGTAGTTTGTTATTTGAGTTGAACTCCGAAAAATTCAAATAAAAATTTTAAAGTCGAGAAATTTGTCCAATTTTTCAAATATGATTTATTTCGAAAATCCCGAGTGTAGACGTTTGGAACTTAATATTTTCCGAATATTTATACTCCTTGAAGTTAAAAATTGATTGTTAGCGTATAGGAGAGATGATATTTTGAAATTGCAAAATTTGTCCAATTTTACAAAATTTTTATATTACGGAGATGTTGCGTTAGATCGTTTGGAATATGATTTTTCTCCGTTTATTTATGTTCGGTACGGTTTGTTACTGAGATTTGGTAGGTAGAAATTCAAAAAATATTGATGAAGGAAAATTTGTCCAATTTTTAAATTGACGAGAAATGCTTTGGTATTCGAGTAACGAAGTCGATAATGGTTTGTTATACGAATAAATTTGAGAAATAATCAAATTTAGCGATCGATAATTTGATTTTAATTTGAAATTCGACAGAATAGTGACGATATTCTCTGAAATTTGAATGAATTTATCACAATTGAGGTTACGAGTTTCCTCGCTTTACTCGATTGCGAAAATTAACCAATGATAATTACAAAAAAAATAAAAGAAAGGCCACCAGTACTTTATTTCACGACGGTATCCCACCGCTGCCACCAAAAAATATATAAACCTGTTACGTCGTGTGGTTTAATGCCCGGATTTTTAGAGAGAGAGACAAATTATCTAACGAAATACTGACAATACGATTCACGGCTACGGACGGTAAGAGAGAAACTTTTTAGAGCGGGCCGCTTGGTACGACAGGGATTTGCCCTGGTCGCGGTTGGTTAGTTTACCGACTGCTGGAAATGTGGAACTCTACTTGACCGATTGGATTGATACAGACTGGATTACCGTCAGCAGTATGCTCGATGGTCGGCAACCGGAAGAATTTATTTGCCCAGGAAAATGATACACGGGGTACGACGCGTAGACTTATTTTAGATCTCGTATTTGAGAAGGTGAGATTTTCCCCCTCAGGACCGAAACCTATGCTCGTGAAATATTTACCGGATGACCTTTTCAGAATAAAAATAAAATAAAACTCACTTACCGTTTAGTTATTCTTCGACGGATGAGTTAATCGATTGTTATTACTTCGATGTCGATTGGTGTTGATGGTCGGGAAACGGTCGATGCCCCCGAGATGTTTCCACAATCGGGATGGTATTCTTCTCGTTGAGTGAAGATCGATGAACCGACCAACCGTCCCAATGAGTATGGCGAATTAGCGTCGATAATGAAGATGCTCTTCCGAACGATAACGTCGGAAACGACGCGAATTTTACTCGGACCCGATTTTAACACCAAATTATAAATAATATCGTTCGGATATTCGACACCAGAGTTTTCAGATAGCTGTGAGTGTTGAGTGGCTTTGCACAACGTTTTCACCCACGATTTATTATTACCACGGTTAAGAGCGGGTCTATTACAGGCACGTGCGATAGCCCGGCGGATTTGAAATTTAACGCCTCCTCGACGTCTAGGCATAATAAGAGAATTTCATAATTAAATTTATATTTCGATAATTAATTCAAGTTTGTTTAAAGGATAGAAAAAAGGAAGAAATCTCGTTGACGTGCCAAATTCTCCAGCACAGAACAATGAGAAAGAGAGAGAGAGATAGAAATCTCGTTGGCGTGCCAAATTCTCCAGCACAGAACAATGAGAGAGAGAGAGAGAGAGATAGAAATATGTATCGGCGTGCCAAATTCTCCAGCACAGAACGATACAAATAAAAGAATTAAAATACGATCTAACGTGCCTGAGTCTAGCACAAAAAGAATCGTATGGAAAAACTTGAATTAATTATTCAACTGCGAGATTGAATGAAAGAAGTATGCCAGATTATAAAAGAAATGAATCCGCAGGTTTATCGCTGAATTAAGGCACGAAAATGAAATTAAATAATGCCACGTTTTAAAGAATTTACGGTGTTAGATAAAAGAGAGAATGAAATTAATAAATTCGTTCAGTAATGAACACGAGGTTTTGTAAAACATGAAGTTGAGACTCTAGTTAATCTTGATGAAAATAACTCGTGAAAATTTATAATTCGAGAAAAATAATTAGACTCGATTTTAACGAATTGAGAAATATTAATTCTCGAGGAAAAGAATGGAAAAATCACTCGAAGAAAATTGATGATAATAATTCGCGAGTTTCGGTGAAAAATACTCGAACGAAAGAAATGATTTCGAATTATCGCGAGTTTCGGTGGAAATTACTCAACGGAAATAAATTGTTAATTAATCGCGAGATTCGGTGGAAATTACTCAACGGAAATAAATTGTTAATTAATCGCGAGATTCGGTGGAAATTACTCAACGAGGGTTTAAGGATGATTTGAATAATTATTTTAAACACTTTTCACCCTTTTTACACTTATGTATTGTTACAAACTTTTAAGTTGCGATGTTACAAAATTAAAATAAACTTGTACGATTAACTTGTACGAAAAAGAACTTTAAAAACTTATTAAAAACTTTTCGATTTTCAGCTGCTCTGCGGGAGTATCCGTGCTCGCTCTCGGCCGGAGTTCGACTGGCTAGCTGTGGAGAGATTCGAGAACTGATGAGTGCGGCGCGCCTGCGCTCTTAAATAGCAGCGTCCCGTTGGAGTATCGGTGAGGCCGGGCGTCTCGGTGTTGGTTGGCGCACACAAATAAAGTGAGTATCCGTGACTCTTATATACTGTTTCTATATACTTTATAAATTCGTTTAACTCGTAATTATTGATTATTTAAAACCAGTTTAATTAATCATTAATTTTACATTTATTTTCAGCTTAATTTTAAGGTAAGTACATTTCGTTATATTTTATTTATCAATAATTAATTAACTTCAGTTAAATAATTATTGATTTTACATTCTTATTTACTATTCATTGTAAGATTATTATCTCATTATTGTTTCTAGGTTTTCTCTGGATACAACGGGTGTGTAAGTATATTTAATATCTTCTTATAACAATTAATTGGTTGTTTATTAATTAATTACGAATCGATGCTTATTTTATTGATTGATTGCCATTTTCTATTTTCAGGTTCTTCTGGATCCAACGGCGAGTAAATTTCGGGTTGGTAAGTACAATTATTGTTTATTTAATTAATTATTTTGTTGTTTTATAAATATTATTTTGTTCGCAGGATCTCTACGGGTGTTTACAATGGTTTGGACGGTGCGCAGCGAAGTTTTATCGGTAAGTGTGCTTTTCTACATATTTTCTTTTATCGTTTAACATTTGACGATTAATTTTTCTGTGCGTTTTTCAGGAAATTTTGTACAGCGTTTTGACGAGGACTGTCACATCTGGCACGTGCGTGACTTCGCCTAAGAGACTCTTGAGAAGTTTTTTTCTAGAGTCCTTTCCTTTCGCTGGGAAAAACCCTCGAAAAAATTGGAAAGAAAGGGTCATAAAAAAAAAGGACTCGAGTGAAGGGTCAGGGTTGACGAGTGTCGACGTATGGATTTTGGTAAGTTTGGAAAGAAGAATTATTTAGTTTTGTTTGTGCGTGAATTCGCGTAATTAATTCTTTTGATAGGCTGTACTGTCGCGCTACGCCGGATGAAGATATCGGGTTTCACCTCGCGGATTTTCTGATGACAATAATCAATACGAGATTTATCCTCTGCGAGTGGGTGAGTTATTATTATTTTATTTGTGTAAAAATATACTTTCAGACCGGAAATGCATTTGCAGTTTTTGTAAATAAGTGTTCCAGAGATTCGCCTATGTGAATTTATTTCGTAGCCTAAGCATTATATAAGAAGCGTTTTAGCGAGTCTATGTACATACATGTCCTCACATATCTATATATACTTTAACTTATGTATAAACCTTATATACACATATACCTCGATAGAAATAGCGAAATAAGCGGTTCTGTTCCCCATACACATATATTTGTATTCCTTGATTGAAAATAACGATAATTTATTTGTAGCGGAATTTGTTTATTTATTAACAATTATTGTTTATATGCTTAAAAATGTGTCGATCGCTTTTGAACTGTGTCCTATATCGCTTTGCTATGAAATCCCATTGATTTCCTGAGTTTTTGATGTATTTTGGGTGATCCGCGGTTTTCCGCGGTTTTTCGCGGTTAACCCGCGAATTGATATATCGGTGAAATATTTGTGTAAAGTGGTCGAGTTTGTAATCATTTTAAAGGGCATTGAGTTCCCTATCGTTTGAGAGTAACAGAGATAATTTATCCACATAATTGTTAATTAATGAAATTAAATATTGTTAAATTTTTATGTTTCGGAAAAATTGTAAAAAGCACCCAAGTTACTTATTATGGTCTTTGCTATTGAATCTAATCGTTTGGAACTTGATTTTCGACGTTTTTGGACGATTCGCGGTAATTCGCGGTTTTTCGCGGTTTTTCCGCGAATTGATAACTCACAGAAGAATTATTGCAAAATGGTCGTGCGAGTATTCATTTGAAAGGGATTTTGATCTAGAACACGCTCGTAGCGTTAAAATTTAGATAACTGTAAAATTGTTAGTTAATGAAATTTGAAATTGTTAACTTTTGATATTTGGTAAAAATGATTAAAAGGTACCCGTGTGAGGTATCAAAATAAAGCCCTTTTCGTAAGAAACACGTTCCAATTGTTAAAAATGCTCTAAGTCGATTCTTGTTAGTTAATGAAAATTGAAATTTCGAGAGCGCTGAGTGATGACTCATCGGGCGCTCGGGCTCCGTGAGGCAGGTCAGTTGCGCGCGGGGCTCGCTAGTCTACATACTATAGCGTTTACTGAACTATAGCGCTCCTTAAAAGTTATTTTCGCCTTTCTATGTTGGTCACTATTATTTCGAATAATAAATTTTATTTTTTTAAGCGGCAATTTTAAATATATTTTCTTTATGTTACAGATACATACCAGCCAACACGATGGTGGAGACCCTAGGACGTAACAGTAAGTTATGATCTCGATTCGCACATCGGAAAGCGATTCAGAAAGAAATGTGTCAGTGAATCTGGTTAATTTGTGTCGATTCACACAAAAGTGTATCGGTGATCTCTAATTTTCACGTTTATGAACGTTCCGAAACGACATCACTCGATTGTATGTTATGGTCTCGACTTGCACGTCGGAAAGCCGTTCTTTTCGAAATGTCTGTGAATGTTGTTAAATTGTATCGATTCACACAAAAGTGCATCGGTTATCTCCAATTTTCACGTCTCTGAACGTTAGGAAACGACATCACACGATTGTAAGGTGTGATCGCGATTCGCACATAGGAAAGCGATTCAGAACGAAATGTCAGTGAATCTGGTTAATTTGTGTCGATTCACACAAAAGTGTATCGGTGATCTCTAATTTTCACATTTATGAACGTTCGGAATCGACATCACTCGATGGTAATGCATGCTCTCGATTCGCACATCGGAAAGCGATTCAGAACGAAATGTCAGTGAAACTTGTTAATTTGTGTCGATTCACACAAAAGTGTATCTGTGATCACCAATTTTCATGTTTTTGAACGTTCGGAAACGACATCACTCGATTGTAAGGTATGATCTCGAATCGCACGTCGGAAAGCGATGCTAGTCGAAATGTCAGTGAATCTTGTCGATTTGTTACGCATCTCGCCAAAGTCTATCGGTGATCACCAATTTTCATGTTTATGAACGTTCGGATACGACATAACTCGATTGTAAGTAATGATCTCGAATCGCACGTCGGAAAGCTGCTCTTTTCGAAATGTCAGTGAATGTTGTTAAATTGTATCAATTCACACAAAAGTGTATCGGTGATCTCCAATTTACACGTTTATGATGGTTCGGAAACGACATCACTCGATTGTAAGTTATGATCTCGATTCGCACATCGGAAAGCGATTCAGAACGAAATGTCAGTGAATCTGGTTAATTTGTGTCGATTCACACAAAAGTGTATCGGTAATCTCCAATTTTCACGTTTATGAACGTTCGGAAACGACATCACTCGTTTGTAAGTTATGATCTCGAATCGCACGTTGGAAAGCTGTTCTGTTCGAATTGTCAGTGAATCTTGATAATTTGTAACGATTCACACAAAAGTTTATTTGTGATCACCAATTTTCATATTTGTGAACGTTCAGAACCGACATCTTTCGAATGTCAGTTCCGGTCTCGAATCGCATTTCGGATTGCGATTCTGATAGAAATGTCGGAAAAAATTGTTGATTCGTAACGATTAACACACAAGATTATCGCTGATTACTTACTTTCATGTTTATGAAAGATTGGAAACGTTCACCGATAAACGTCACATATCAACAATTTTACAGACATTTAGTATCGCAATCCGAAGGGCCATTTGAGATCTGAACTGACAATCGAGCGATGAAAACGTTCCCGAACTTTCATAAACATGAAGATTGGTGATCACCAATAAAATTTTTGTTCAATTCATGACCAATTAACAATATCCAATGACATTTCGATTCGAGATCATAAATTACAATCGAGTGATATCATTTCCGAACGTTCATAAACATGAAAATTGGTGATCACCGATACACTTTTGTGTGAATTGATAAAAATTAACAAGATTCACCAACATTTCGAACAGAACAGCTTTCCCACGTGCGATCCGAGATCATAACTTACAATCGAGTGATGTCATTTCCGAACGTTCATAAACGTGAAAATTGGTGATCACCGATACACTTTTGTGTGAATCGAAACAATTTAACAACATTCACTGACATTTCGAACAGAACAGCTTTCCGACGTGTGATCGGAGATCATAACTTACAATCGAGTGATGTCGTTTCCGAACGTTCATAAACATGAAGAACGGTGATCACCGATAGATTTTTGTGTGAATCGACTCAAATTAACCAGATTCACTGACATTTCGTTCTGAATCGCTTTCCGATGTGCTAATCGCGATCACAGCTTACAATCGAGTGGTGTAGTTTCCAAACGTTCATAAACGTGAAAATTGAAGATCACAGATACACTTTTGTATGAATCGATAGAAATTAACAAGATTCACTGACATTTCGAACAGAACAGCTTTCCGACGTGCGATCCGAGATCATAACTTACAATCGAGTGATGTCATTTCCGAACGTTCATAAACGTGAAAATTGGTGATCACCGATACATTTTTGTGTGAATCGATACAATTTAACAACATTCACTGACATTTCGAACAGCACAGCTTTCCGACGTGCGATCCGAGATCATAACTTACAATCGAGTGATGTAGTTTCCGAACGTTCATAAACGTGAAAATTGGAGATCACCGATACACTTTTGTGTGAATCGACACAAATTAACCAGATTCACTGATATTTCGTTCTGAACCGCATTCCGATGTACGAATCGCGATCACACTTTACAATCAAGTGATGACGTTTCCGAACGTTCATAAACGTGAAAATTGGTTATCACCGATACACTTTTGTGTGAATCAATACAATTTAACAACATTCACTGACATTTCGACCAGCATCGCTTTCCGACGTGCGATTCGAGATTATTACACGTCGCAAAGCGTTTCAGAACGAAATGTCAGTGTACCTTGTTAATTTGTATCGATTCACCCAAAAGTGTATCGGTGATCACCAATTTTCACGTTTATGAACGTTCCGAAACGACATCACTCGATTGTATGTTATGATCTCGACTTGCACGTCGGAAAGCCGTTCTGTTCGAAATGTCTGTGAATGTTGTTAAATTGTATCGATTCACACAAAAGTGCATCGGTTATCTCCAATTTTCACGTTTCTGAACGTTCGGAAACGACATCACACGATTGTAAGGTGTGATCGCGATTCGCACATAGGAAAGCGATTCAGAACGAAATGTCAGTGAATCTGGTTAATTTGTTTCGATTCACACAAAAGTGTATCGGTGATCTCCAATTTTCACGTTTATGATGGTTCGGAAACGACATCACTCGATTGTAGGTTATGATCTCGATTCGCACATCGGAAAGCGATTCAGAACGAAATGTCAGTGAATCTGGTTAATTTGTGTCGATTCACACAAAAGTGTATCGGTGATGTCCTATTTACACGTTTATGAACGTTCGGAATCGACATCACTCGATTGTAAGTTGTGATCTCGAATCGCACGTCGGAAATCTGTTCTGTTCGAAATGTCAGTGAATGTTGTTAATTTCTATCGATTCATACAAAAGTGTATCGGTGATCACCAATTTTCATGTTTATGCACGTTCGGATACGACATAACTCGATTGTAAGTAATGATCTCGAATCGCACGTCGGAAAGCTGCACTTTTCGAAATGTCAGTGAATGTTGTTAAATTGTATCGATTCACACAATAGTGTATCGGTGAACTCCAATTTTCACGTTTATGATGGTTCGGAAACGACATCACTCGATTGTAATGTTACGTCGTGTGGTTTAATGCCCGGATTTTTAGAGAGAGAGACAAATTATCTAACGAAATACTGACAATACGATTCACGGCTACGGACGGTAAGAGAGAAACTTTTTAGAGCGGGCCGCTTGGTACGACAGGGATTTGCCCTGGTCGCGGTTGGTTAGTTTACCGACTGCTGGAAATGTGGAACTCTACTTGACCGATTGGATTGATACAGACTGGATTACCGTCAGCAGTATGCTCGATGGTCGGCAACCGGAAGAATTTATTTGCCCAGGAAAATGATACACGGGGTACGACGCGTAGACTTATTTTAGATCTCGTATTTGAGAAGGTGAGATTTTCCCCCTCAGGACCGAAACCTATGCTCGTGAAATATTTACCGGATGACCTTTTCAGAATAAAAATAAAATAAAACTCACTTACCGTTTAGTTATTCTTCGACGGATGAGTTAATCGATTGTTATTACTTCGATGTCGATTGGTGTTGATGGTCGGGAAACGGTCGATGCCCCCGAGATGTTTCCACAATCGGGATGGTATTCTTCTCGTTGAGTGAAGATCGATGAACCGACCAACCGTCCCAATGAGTATGGCGAATTAGCGTCGATAATGAAGATGCTCTTCCGAACGATAACGTCGGAAACGACGCGAATTTTACTCGGACCCGATTTTAACACCAAATTATAAATAATATCGTTCGGATATTCGACACCAGAGTTTTCAGATAGCTGTGAGTGTTGAGTGGCTTTGCACAACGTTTTCACCCACGATTTATTATTACCACGGTTAAGAGCGGGTCTATTACAGGCACGTGCGATAGCCCGGCGGATTTGAAATTTAACGCCTCCTCGACGTCTAGGCATAATAAGAGAATTTCATAATTAAATTTATATTTCGATAATTAATTCAAGTTTGTTTAAAGGATAGAAAAAAGGAAGAAATCTCGTTGACGTGCCAAATTCTCCAGCACAGAACAATGAGAAAGAGAGAGAGAGATAGAAATCTCGTTGGCGTGCCAAATTCTCCAGCACAGAACAATGAGAGAGAGAGAGAGAGAGATAGAAATATGTATCGGCGTGCCAAATTCTCCAGCACAGAACGATACAAATAAAAGAATTAAAATACGATCTAACGTGCCTGAGTCTAGCACAAAAAGAATCGTATGGAAAAACTTGAATTAATTATTCAACTGCGAGATTGAATGAAAGAAGTATGCCAGATTATAAAAGAAATGAATCCGCAGGTTTATCGCTGAATTAAGGCACGAAAATGAAATTAAATAATGCCACGTTTTAAAGAATTTACGGTGTTAGATAAAAGAGAGAATGAAATTAATAAATTCGTTCAGTAATGAACACGAGGTTTTGTAAAACATGAAGTTGAGACTCTAGTTAATCTTGATGAAAATAACTCGTGAAAATTTATAATTCGAGAAAAATAATTAGACTCGATTTTAACGAATTGAGAAATATTAATTCTCGAGGAAAAGAATGGAAAAATCACTCGAAGAAAATTGATGATAATAATTCGCGAGTTTCGGTGAAAAATACTCGAACGAAAGAAATGATTTCGAATTATCGCGAGTTTCGGTGGAAATTACTCAACGGAAATAAATTGTTAATTAATCGCGAGATTCGGTGGAAATTACTCAACGGAAATAAATTGTTAATTAATCGCGAGATTCGGTGGAAATTACTCAACGAGGGTTTAAGGATGATTTGAATAATTATTTTAAACACTTTTCACCCTTTTTACACTTATGTATTGTTACAAACTTTTAAGTTGCGATGTTACAAAATTAAAATAAACTTGTACGATTAACTTGTACGAAAAAGAACTTTAAAAACTTATTAAAAACTTTTCGATTTTCAGCTGCTCTGCGGGAGTATCCGTGCTCGCTCTCGGCCGGAGTTCGACTGGCTAGCTGTGGAGAGATTCGAGAACTGATGAGTGCGGCGCGCCTGCGCTCTTAAATAGCAGCGTCCCGTTGGAGTATCGGTGAGGCCGGGCGTCTCGGTGTTGGTTGGCGCACACAAATAAAGTGAGTATCCGTGACTCTTATATACTGTTTCTATATACTTTATAAATTCGTTTAACTCGTAATTATTGATTATTTAAAACCAGTTTAATTAATCATTAATTTTACATTTATTTTCAGCTTAATTTTAAGGTAAGTACATTTCGTTATATTTTATTTATCAATAATTAATTAACTTCAGTTAAATAATTATTGATTTTACATTCTTATTTACTATTCATTGTAAGATTATTATCTCATTATTGTTTCTAGGTTTTCTCTGGATACAACGGGTGTGTAAGTATATTTAATATCTTCTTATAACAATTAATTGGTTGTTTATTAATTAATTACGAATCGATGCTTATTTTATTGATTGATTGCCATTTTCTATTTTCAGGTTCTTCTGGATCCAACGGCGAGTAAATTTCGGGTTGGTAAGTACAATTATTGTTTATTTAATTAATTATTTTGTTGTTTTATAAATATTATTTTGTTCGCAGGATCTCTACGGGTGTTTACAATGGTTTGGACGGTGCGCAGCGAAGTTTTATCGGTAAGTGTGCTTTTCTACATATTTTCTTTTATCGTTTAACATTTGACGATTAATTTTTCTGTGCGTTTTTCAGGAAATTTTGTACAGCGTTTTGACGAGGACTGTCACATCTGGCACGTGCGTGACTTCGCCTAAGAGACTCTTGAGAAGTTTTTTTCTAGAGTCCTTTCCTTTCGCTGGGAAAAACCCTCGAAAAAATTGGAAAGAAAGGGTCATAAAAAAAAAGGACTCGAGTGAAGGGTCAGGGTTGACGAGTGTCGACGTATGGATTTTGGTAAGTTTGGAAAGAAGAATTATTTAGTTTTGTTTGTGCGTGAATTCGCGTAATTAATTCTTTTGATAGGCTGTACTGTCGCGCTACGCCGGATGAAGATATCGGGTTTCACCTCGCGGATTTTCTGATGACAATAATCAATACGAGATTTATCCTCTGCGAGTGGGTGAGTTATTATTATTTTATTTGTGTAAAAATATACTTTCAGACCGGAAATGCATTTGCAGTTTTTGTAAATAAGTGTTCCAGAGATTCGCCTATGTGAATTTATTTCGTAGCCTAAGCATTATATAAGAAGCGTTTTAGCGAGTCTATGTACATACATGTCCTCACATATCTATATATACTTTAACTTATGTATAAACCTTATATACACATATACCTCGATAGAAATAGCGAAATAAGCGGTTCTGTTCCCCATACACATATATTTGTATTCCTTGATTGAAAATAACGATAATTTATTTGTAGCGGAATTTGTTTATTTATTAACAATTATTGTTTATATGCTTAAAAATGTGTCGATCGCTTTTGAACTGTGTCCTATATCGCTTTGCTATGAAATCCCATTGATTTCCTGAGTTTTTGATGTATTTTGGGTGATCCGCGGTTTTCCGCGGTTTTTCGCGGTTAACCCGCGAATTGATATATCGGTGAAATATTTGTGTAAAGTGGTCGAGTTTGTAATCATTTTAAAGGGCATTGAGTTCCCTATCGTTTGAGAGTAACAGAGATAATTTATCCACATAATTGTTAATTAATGAAATTAAATATTGTTAAATTTTTATGTTTCGGAAAAATTGTAAAAAGCACCCAAGTTACTTATTATGGTCTTTGCTATTGAATCTAATCGTTTGGAACTTGATTTTCGACGTTTTTGGACGATTCGCGGTAATTCGCGGTTTTTCGCGGTTTTTCCGCGAATTGATAACTCACAGAAGAATTATTGCAAAATGGTCGTGCGAGTATTCATTTGAAAGGGATTTTGATCTAGAACACGCTCGTAGCGTTAAAATTTAGATAACTGTAAAATTGTTAGTTAATGAAATTTGAAATTGTTAACTTTTGATATTTGGTAAAAATGATTAAAAGGTACCCGTGTGAGGTATCAAAATAAAGCCCTTTTCGTAAGAAACACGTTCCAATTGTTAAAAATGCTCTAAGTCGATTCTTGTTAGTTAATGAAAATTGAAATTTCGAGAGCGCTGAGTGATGACTCATCGGGCGCTCGGGCTCCGTGAGGCAGGTCAGTTGCGCGCGGGGCTCGCTAGTCTACATACTATAGCGTTTACTGAACTATAGCGCTCCTTAAAAGTTATTTTCGCCTTTCTATGTTGGTCACTATTATTTCGAATAATAAATTTTATTTTTTTAAGCGGCAATTTTAAATATATTTTCTTTATGTTACAGATACATACCAGCCAACACGATGGTGGAGACCCTAGGACGTAACAGTAAGTTATGATCTCGATTCGCACATCGGAAAGCGATTCAGAAAGAAATGTGTCAGTGAATCTGGTTAATTTGTGTCGATTCACACAAAAGTGTATCGGTGATCTCTAATTTTCACGTTTATGAACGTTCCGAAACGACATCACTCGATTGTATGTTATGGTCTCGACTTGCACGTCGGAAAGCCGTTCTTTTCGAAATGTCTGTGAATGTTGTTAAATTGTATCGATTCACACAAAAGTGCATCGGTTATCTCCAATTTTCACGTCTCTGAACGTTAGGAAACGACATCACACGATTGTAAGGTGTGATCGCGATTCGCACATAGGAAAGCGATTCAGAACGAAATGTCAGTGAATCTGGTTAATTTGTGTCGATTCACACAAAAGTGTATCGGTGATCTCTAATTTTCACGTTTATGAACGTTCGGAATCGACATCACTCGATGGTAATGCATGCTCTCGATTCGCACATCGGAAAGCGATTCAGAACGAAATGTCAGTGAAACTTGTTAATTTGTGTCGATTCACACAAAAGTGTATCTGTGATCACCAATTTTCATGTTTTTGAACGTTCGGAAACGACATCACTCGATTGTAAGGTATGATCTCGAATCGCACGTCGGAAAGCGATGCTAGTCGAAATGTCAGTGAATCTTGTCGATTTGTTACGCATCTCGCCAAAGTCTATCGGTGATCACCAATTTTCATGTTTATGAACGTTCGGATACGACATAACTCGATTGTAAGTAATGATCTCGAATCGCACGTCGGAAAGCTGCTCTTTTCGAAATGTCAGTGAATGTTGTTAAATTGTATCAATTCACACAAAAGTGTATCGGTGATCTCCAATTTACACGTTTATGATGGTTCGGAAACGACATCACTCGATTGTAAGTTATGATCTCGATTCGCACATCGGAAAGCGATTCAGAACGAAATGTCAGTGAATCTGGTTAATTTGTGTCGATTCACACAAAAGTGTATCGGTAATCTCCAATTTTCACGTTTATGAACGTTCGGAAACGACATCACTCGTTTGTAAGTTATGATCTCGAATCGCACGTTGGAAAGCTGTTCTGTTCGAATTGTCAGTGAATCTTGATAATTTGTAACGATTCACACAAAAGTTTATTTGTGATCACCAATTTTCATATTTGTGAACGTTCAGAACCGACATCTTTCGAATGTCAGTTCCGGTCTCGAATCGCATTTCGGATTGCGATTCTGATAGAAATGTCGGAAAAAATTGTTGATTCGTAACGATTAACACACAAGATTATCGCTGATTACTTACTTTCATGTTTATGAAAGATTGGAAACGTTCACCGATAAACGTCACATATCAACAATTTTACAGACATTTAGTATCGCAATCCGAAGGGCCATTTGAGATCTGAACTGACAATCGAGCGATGAAAACGTTCCCGAACTTTCATAAACATGAAGATTGGTGATCACCAATAAAATTTTTGTTCAATTCATGACCAATTAACAATATCCAATGACATTTCGATTCGAGATCATAAATTACAATCGAGTGATATCATTTCCGAACGTTCATAAACATGAAAATTGGTGATCACCGATACACTTTTGTGTGAATTGATAAAAATTAACAAGATTCACCAACATTTCGAACAGAACAGCTTTCCCACGTGCGATCCGAGATCATAACTTACAATCGAGTGATGTCATTTCCGAACGTTCATAAACGTGAAAATTGGTGATCACCGATACACTTTTGTGTGAATCGAAACAATTTAACAACATTCACTGACATTTCGAACAGAACAGCTTTCCGACGTGTGATCGGAGATCATAACTTACAATCGAGTGATGTCGTTTCCGAACGTTCATAAACATGAAGAACGGTGATCACCGATAGATTTTTGTGTGAATCGACTCAAATTAACCAGATTCACTGACATTTCGTTCTGAATCGCTTTCCGATGTGCTAATCGCGATCACAGCTTACAATCGAGTGGTGTAGTTTCCAAACGTTCATAAACGTGAAAATTGAAGATCACAGATACACTTTTGAGTGAGTCCATACAATTTAACAACATTCACTGACATTTCGAACAGAACAGCTTTCCGACGTGCGATCCGAGATCATAACTTAAAATCGGGTGATGTCGTTTCCGAACGTTCATAAACGTGAAAATTGGTGATCACCGATACACTTTTGTGTGAATCGACTCAAATTAACCAGATTCACTGACATTTCGTTCTGAATCGCTTTCCGATGTGCGAATCGCGATCACAGCTTACAATCGAGTGATGTCGTTTCCGAACCATCATAAACGTGAAAATTGGTGATCACCGATACACTTTTGTATGAATCGATAGAAATGAACAAGAATCACTGACATTTCGAACTGACCAGCTTTCCGACGTGCGATTCGAGATCATACCTTACATTCGAGTGATGTCGTTTCCGAACGTTCATAAACGTGAAAATTGAAGATCACCGATATACTTTTGTGTGAATCGACACAAATTAACCAGATTCACTGACATTTCGTTCTGAATCGCTTTCCGATGTGCTAATCGCGATCACAGCTTACAATCGAGTGGTGTAGTTTCGGAACGTTCATAAACGTGAAAATGGAAGATCACCGATACACTTTTGTATGAATCGATAGAAATTAACAAGCTTCACTGACATTTCGAACAGAACAGCTTTCCGACGTGCGATCCGAGATCATAACTTACAATCGAGTGATGTCATTTCCGAACGTTCATAAACGTGAAAATTGGTGATCACCGATACACTTTTGTGTGAATCGACTCAAATTAACCAGATTCACTGACATTTCGTTCTGAATCGCTTTCCGATGTGCTAATCGCGATCACAGCTTACAATCGAGTGGTGTAGTTTCCGAACGTTCATAAACGTGAAAATTGAAGATCACAGATACACTTTTGAGTGAGTCGATACAATTTAACAACATTCACTGACATTTCGAACAGAACAGCTTTCCGACGTGCGATCCGAGATCATAACTTACAATCGAGTGATGTCATTTCCGAACGTTCATAAACGTGAAAATTGGTGATCACTGATACACTTTTGTGTGAATCGACTCAAATTAACCAGATTCACTGACATTTCGTTCTGAATCGCTTTCCGATGTGCGAATCGCGATCACAGCTTACAATCGAGTGATGTCGTTTCCGAACCATCATAAACGTGAAAATTGGTGATCACCGATACACTTTTGTATGAATCGATAGAACTTAACAAGATTCACTGACATTTCGAACAGAACAGCTTTCCGACGTGCGATCCGAGATCATAACTTACAATCGAGTGATGTCATTTCCGAACGATCATAAACGTGAAAATTGGAGATCACCGATACACTTTTGTGTGATTCGACTCAAATTAACCAGATTCACTGACATTTCGTTCTGAATCGCTTTCCGATGTGTGAATCGCGATCACAGTTTACAATCGAGTGATGTCGTTTCCGAACGTTCATAAACGTGAAAATTTGTGATCACCGATCCACTTTTGTGTGAATCGATACAATTTAACAACATTCACTGACATTTCGAACAGCACAGCTTTCCGATGTGTGAATCGCGATCACAGTTTACAATCGAGTGATGTAGTTTCCGAACGTTCATAAACGTGAAAATTGGAAATCACCGATACACTTTTGTGTGAATCGACACAAATTAACCAGATTCACTGATATTTCGTTCTGAACCGCATTCCGATGTACGAATCGCGATCACACCTTACAATCAAGTGATGACGTTTCCGAACGTTCATAAACGTGAAAATTGGTTATCACCGATACACTTTTGTGTGAATCAATACAATTTAACAACATTCACAGACATTTCGACCAGCATCGCTTTCCGACGTGCGATTCGAGATTATTACACGTCGCAAAGCGTTTCAGAACGAAATGTCAGTGTACCTTGTTAATTTGTATCGATTCACCCAAAAGTGTATCGGTGATCACCAATTTTCACGTTTATGAACGTTCCGAAACGACATCACTCGACTGTATGTTATGATCTCGACTTGCACGTCGGAAAGCCGTTCTGTTCGAAATGTCTGTGAATGTTGTTAAATTGTATCGATTCACACAAAAGTGCATCGGTTATCTCCAATTTTCACGTTTCTGAACGTTCGGAAACGACATCACACGATTGTAAGGTGTGATCGCGATTCGCACATAGGAAAGCGATTCAGAACGAAATGTCAGTGAATCTGGTTAATTTGTTTCGATTCACACAAAAGTGTATCGGTGATCTCCAATTTTCACGTTTATGATGGTTCGGAAACGACATCACTCGATTGTAGGTTATGATCTCGATTCGCACATCGGAAAGCGATTCAGAACGAAATGTCAGTGAATCTGGTTAATTTGTGTCGATTCACACAAAAGTGTATCGGTGATGTCCTATTTACACGTTTATGAACGTTCGGAATCGACATCACTCGATTGTAAGTTGTGATCTCGAATCGCACGTCGAAAATCTGTTCTGTTCGAAATGTCAGTGAATGTTGTTAATTTCTATCGATTCATACAAAAGTGTATCGGTGATCACCAATTTTCATGTTTATGCACGTTCGGATACGACATAACTCGATTGTAAGTAATGATCTCGAATCGCACGTCGGAAAGCTGCACTTTTCGAAATGTCAGTGAATGTTGTTAAATTGTATCGATTCACACAATAGTGTATCGGTGAACTCCAATTTTCACGTTTATGATGGTTCGGAAACGACATCACAAGATTGTAAGTTATGATCTCGATTCGCACATCGGAAAGCGATTCAGAAAGAAATGTGTCAGTGAATCTGGTTAATTTGTGTCGATTCACACAAAAGTGTATCGGTGATCTCTAATTTTCACGTTTATGAACGTTCGGAATCGACATCACTCGATGGTAATGCATGCTCTCGATTCGCACATCGGAAAGCGATTCAGAACGAAATGTCAGTGAAACTTGTTAATTTGTGTCGATTCACACAAAAGTGTATCTGTGATCACCAATTTTCATGTTTTTGAACGTTCGGAAACGACATCACTCGATTGTAAGGTATGATCTCGAATCGCACGTCGGAAAGCGATGCTAGTCGAAATGTCAGTGAATCTTGTCGATTTGTTACGCATCTCGCCAAAGTCTATCGGTGATCACCAATTTTCATGTTTATGAACGTTCGGATACGACATAACTCGATTGTAAGTAATGATCTCGAATCGCACGTCGGAAAGCTGCTCTTTTCGAAATGTCAGTGAATGTTGTTAAATTGTATCGATTCACACAAAAGTGTATCGGTGATCTCCAATTTACACGTTTATGATGGTTCGGAAACGACATCACTCGATTGTAAGTTATGATCTCGATTCGCACATCGGAAAGCGATTCAGAACGAAATGTCAGTGAATCTGGTTAATTTGTGTCGATTCACACAAAAGTGTATCGGTAATCTCCAATTTTCACGTTTATGAACGTTCGGAAACGACATCACTCGTTTCTAAGTTATGATCTCGAATCGCACGTTGGAAAGCTGTTCTGTTCGAATTGTCAGTGAATCTTGATAATTTGTAACGATTCACACAAAAGTTTATTTGTGATCACCAATTTTCATATTTGTGAACGTTCAGAACCGACATCGTTCGAATGTCAGTTCCGGTCTCGAATCGCATTTCGGATTGCGATTCTGATAGAAATGTCGGAAAAAATTGTTGATTCGTAACGATTAACACACAAGATTATCGCTGATTACTTACTTTCATGTTTATGAAAGATTGGAAACGTTCACCGATAAACGTCACATATCAACAATTTTACAGACATTTAGTATCGCAATCCGAAGGGCCATTTGAGATCTGAACTGACAATCGAGCGATGAAAACGTTCCCGAACTTTCATAAACATGAAGATTGGTGATCACCAATAAAATTTTTGTTCAATTCATGACCAATTAACAATATCCAATGACATTTCGATTCGAGATCATAAATTACAATCGAGTGATATCATTTCCGAACGTTCATAAACATGAAAATTGGTGATCACCGATACACTTTTGTGTGAATTGATAAAAATTAACAAGATTCACCAACATTTCGAACAGAACAGCTTTCCCACGTGCGATCCGAGATCATAACTTACAATCGAGTGATGTCATTTCCGAACGTTCATAAACGTGAAAATTGGTGATCACCGATACACTTTTGTGTGAATCGAAACAATTTAACAACATTTACTGACATTTCGAACAGAACAGCTTTCCGACGTGTGATCGGAGATCATAACTTACAATCGAGTGATGTCGTTTCCGAACGTTCATAAACATGAAGAACGGTGATCACCGATAGATTTTTGTGTGAATCGACTCAAATTAACCAGATTCACTGACATTTCGTTCTGAATCGCTTTCCGATGTGCTAATCGCGATCACAGCTTACAATCGAGTGGTGTAGTTTCCAAACGTTCATAAACGTGAAAATTGAAGATCACAGATACACTTTTGAGTGAGTCGATACAATTTAACAACATTCACTGACATTTCGAACAGAACAGCTTTCCGACGTGCGATCCGAGATCATAACTTAAAATCGGGTGATGTCGTTTCCGAACGTTCATAAACGTGAAAATTGGTGATCACCGATACACTTTTGTGTGAATCGACTCAAATTAACCAGATTCACTGACATTTCGTTCTGAATCGCTTTCCGATGTGCGAATCGCGATCACAGCTTACAATCGAGTGATGTTTCCGAACCATCATAAACGTGAAAATTGGTGATCACCGATACACTTTTGTATGAATTGATAGAAATTAACAAGATTCACTGACATTTCGAACAGAACAGCTTTCCGACGTGCGATCCGAGATCATAACTTACAATCGAGTGATGTCATTTCCGAACGTTCATAAACGTGAAAATTGGTGATCACCGATAGACTTTTGTGTGAATCGATACAATTTAACAACATTCACTGACATTTCGAACAGCACAGCTTTCCGACGTGCGATCCGAGATCATAACTTACAATCGGGTGATGTCGTTTCCGAACGTTCATAAACGTGAAAATTGGTGATCACCGATACACTTTTGTGTGAATCGACTCAAATTAACCAGATTCACTGACATTTCGTTCTGAATCGCTTTCCGATGTGCGAATCGCGATCACAGCTTACAATCGAGTGATGTCGTTTCCGAACCATCATAAACGTGAAAATTGGTGATCACCGATACACTTTTGTATGAATCGATAGAAATGAACAAGAATCACTGACATTTCGAACTGACCAGCTTTCCGACGTGCGATTCGAGATCATACCTTACATTCGAGTGATGTCGTTTCCGAACGTTCATAAACGTGAAAATTGAAGATCACCGATATACTTTTGTGTGAATCGACACAAATTAACCAGATTCACTGACATTTCGTTCTGAATCGCTTTCCGATGTGCTAATCGCGATCACAGCTTACAATCGAGTGGTGTAGTTTCGGAACGTTCATAAACGTGAAAATGGAAGATCACCGATACACTTTTGTATGAATCGATAGAAATTAACAAGCTTCACTGACATTTCGAACAGAACAGCTTTCCGACGTGCGATCCGAGATCATAACTTACAATCGAGTGATGTCATTTCCGAACGTTCATAAACGTGAAAATTGGTGATCACCGATACACTTTTGTGTGAATCGACTCAAATTAACCAGATTCACTGACATTTCGTTCTGAATCGCTTTCCGATGTGCTAATCGCGATCACAGCTTACAATCGAGTGGTGTAGTTTCCGAACGTTCATAAACGTGAAAATTGAAGATCACAGATACACTTTTGAGTGAGTCGATACAATTTAACAACATTCACTGACATTTCGAACAGAACAGCTTTCCGACGTGCGATCCGAGATCATAACTTACAATCGAGTGATGTCATTTCCGAACGTTCATAAACGTGAAAATTGGTGATCACTGATACACTTTTGTGTGAATCGACTCAAATTAACCAGATTCACTGACATTTCGTTCTGAATCGCTTTCCGATGTGCGAATCGCGATCACAGCTTACAATCGAGTGATGTCGTTTCCGAACCATCATAAACGTGAAAATTGGTGATCACCGATACACTTTTGTATGAATCGATAGAACTTAACAAGATTCACTGACATTTCGAACAGAACAGCTTTCCGACGTGCGATCCGAGATCATAACTTACAATCGAGTGATGTCATTTCCGAACGATCATAAACGTGAAAATTGGAGATCACCGATACACTTTTGTGTGATTCGACTCAAATTAACCAGATTCACTGACATTTCGTTCTGAATCGCTTTCCGATGTGTGAATCGCGATCACAGTTTACAATCGAGTGATGTCGTTTCCGAACGTTCATAAACGTGAAAATTTGTGATCACCGATCCACTTTTGTGTGAATCGATACAATTTAACAACATTCACTGACATTTCGAACAGCACAGCTTTCCGATGTGTGAATCGCGATCACAGTTTACAATCGAGTGATGTAGTTTCCGAACGTTCATAAACGTGAAAATTGGAAATCACCGATACACTTTTGTGTGAATCGACACAAATTAACCAGATTCACTGATATTTCGTTCTGAACCGCATTCCGATGTACGAATCGCGATCACACCTTACAATCAAGTGATGACGTTTCCGAACGTTCATAAACGTGAAAATTGGTTATCACCGATACACTTTTGTGTGAATCAATACAATTTAACAACATTCACAGACATTTCGACCAGCATCGCTTTCCGACGTGCGATTCGAGATTATTACACGTCGCAAAGCGTTTCAGAACGAAATGTCAGTGTACCTTGTTAATTTGTATCGATTCACCCAAAAGTGTATCGGTGATCACCAATTTTCACGTTTATGAACGTTCCGAAACGACATCACTCGATTGTATGTTATGATCTCGACTTGCACGTCGGAAAGCCGTTCTGTTCGAAATGTCTGTGAATGTTGCTAAATTGTATCGATTCACACAAAAGTGCATCGGTTATCTCCAATTTTCACGTTTCTGAACGTTCGGAAACGACATCACACGATTGTAAGGTGTGATCGCGATTCGCACATAGGAAAGCGATTCAGAACGAAATGTCAGTGAATCTGGTTAATTTGTTTCGATTCACACAAAAGTGTATCGGTGATCTCCAATTTTCACGTTTATGATGGTTCGGAAACGACATCACTCGATTGTAGGTTATGATCTCGATTCGCACATCGGAAAGCGATTCAGAACGAAATGTCAGTGAATCTGGTTAATTTGTGTCGATTCACACAAAAGTGTATCGGTGATGTCCTATTTACACGTTTATGAACGTTCGGAATCGACATCACTCGATTGTAAGTTGTGATCTCGAATCGCACGTCGAAAATCTGTTCTGTTCGAAATGTCAGTGAATGTTGTTAATTTCTATCGATTCATACAAAAGTGTATCGGTGATCACCAATTTTCATGTTTATGCACGTTCGGATACGACATAACTCGATTGTAAGTAATGATCTCGAATCGCACGTCGGAAAGCTGCACTTTTCGAAATGTCAGTGAATGTTGTTAAATTGTATCGATTCACACAATAGTGTATCGGTGAACTCCAATTTTCACGTTTATGATGGTTCGGAAACGACATCACAAGATTGTAAGTTATGATCTCGATTCGCACATCGGAAAGCGATTCAGAAAGAAATGTGTCAGTGAATCTGGTTAATTTGTGTCGATTCACACAAAAGTGTATCGGTGATCTCTAATTTTCACGTTTATGAACGTTCGGAATCGACATCACTCGATGGTAATGCATGCTCTCGATTCGCACATCGGAAAGCGATTCAGAACGAAAAGTCAGTGAAACTTGTTAATTTGTGTCGATTCACACAAAAGTGTATCTGTGATCACCAATTTTCATGTTTTTGAACGTTCGGAAACGACATCACTCGATTGTAAGGTATTATCTCGAATCGCACGTCGGAAAGCGATGCTAGTCGAAATGTCAGTGAATCTTGTCGATTTGTTACGCATCTCGCCAAAGTCTATCGGTGATCACCAATTTTCATGTTTATGAACGTTCGGATACGACATAACTCGATTGTAAGTAATGATCTCGAATCGCACGTCGGAAAGCTGCTCTTTTCGAAATGTCAGTGAATGTTGTTAAATTGTATCGATTCACACAAAAGTGTATCGGTGATCTCCAATTTACACGTTTATGATGGTTCGGAAACGACATTACTCGATTGTAAGTTATGATCTCGATTCGCACATCGGAAAGCGATTCAGAACGAAATGTCAGTGAATCTGGTTAATTTGTGTCGATTCACACAAAAGTGTATCGGTAATCTCCAATTTTCACGTTTATGAACGTTCGGAAACGACATCACTCGTTTCTAAGTTATGATCTCGAATCGCACGTTGGAAAGCTGTTCTGTTCGAATTGTCAGTGAATCTTGATAATTTGTAACGATTCACACAAAAGTTTATTTGTGATCACCAATTTTCATATTTGTGAACGTTCAGAACCGACATCGTTCGAATGTCAGTTCCGGTCTCGAATCGCATTTCGGATTGCGATTCTGATAGAAATGTCGGAAAAAATTGTTGATTCGTAACGATAAACACACAAGATTATCGCTGATTACTTACTTTCATGTTTATGAAAGATTGGAAACGTTCACCGATAAACGTCACATATCAACAATTTTACAGACATTTAGTATCGCAATCCGAAGGGCCATTTGAGATCTGAACTGACAATCGAGCGATGAAAACGTTCCCGAACTTTCATAAACATGAAGATTGGTGATCACCAATAAAATTTTTGTTCAATTCATGACCAATTAACAATATCCAATGACATTTCGATTCGAGATCATAAATTACAATCGAGTGATATCATTTCCGAACGTTCATAAACATGAAAATTGGTGATCACCGATACACTTTTGTGTGAATTGATAAAAATTAACAAGATTCACCAACATTTCGAACAGAACAGCTTTCCCACGTGCGATCCGAGATCATAACTTACAATCGAGTGATGTCATTTCCGAACGTTCATAAACGTGAAAATTGGTGATCACCGATACACTTTTGTGTGAATCGAAACAATTTAACAACATTCACTGACATTTCGAACAGAACAGCTTTCCGACGTGTGATCGGAGATCATAACTTACAATCGAGTGATGTCGTTTCCGAACGTTCATAAACATGAAGAACGGTGATCACCGATAGATTTTTGTGTGAATCGACTCAAATTAACCAGATTCACTGACATTTCGTTCTGAATCGCTTTCCGATGTGCTAATCGCGATCACAGCTTACAATCGAGTGGTGTAGTTTCCAAACGTTCATAAACGTGAAAATTGAAGATCACAGATACACTTTTGAGTGAGTCCATACAATTTAACAACATTCACTGACATTTCGAACAGAACAGCTTTCCGACGTGCGATCCGAGATCATAACTTAAAATCGGGTGATGTCGTTTCCGAACGTTCATAAACGTGAAAATTGGTGATCACCGATACACTTTTGTGTGAATCGACTCAAATTAACCAGATTCACTGACATTTCGATCTGAATCGCTTTCCGATGTGCGAATCGCGATCACAGCTTACAATCGAGTGATGTCGTTTCCGAACCATCATAAACGTGAAAATTGGTGATCACCGATACACTTTTGTATGAATCGATAGAAATGAACAAGAATCACTGACATTTCGAACTGACCAGCTTTCCGACGTGCGATTCGAGATCATACCTTACATTCGAGTGATGTCGTTTCCGAACGTTCATAAACGTGAAAATTGAAGATCACCGATATACTTTTGTGTGAATCGACACAAATTAACCAGATTCACTGACATTTCGTTCTGAATCGCTTTCCGATGTGCTAATCGCGATCACAGCTTACAATCGAGTGGTGTAGTTTCCGAACGTTCATAAACGTGAAAATTGAAGATCACAGATACACTTTTGAGTGAGTCGATACAATTTAACAACATTCACTGACATTTCGAACAGAACAGCTTTCCGACGTGCGATCCGAGATCATAACTTACAATCGAGTGATGTCATTTCCGAACGTTCATAAACGTGAAAATTGGTGATCACTGATACACTTTTGTGTGAATCGACTCAAATTAACCAGATTCACTGACATTTCGTTCTGAATCGCTTTCCGATGTGCGAATCGCGATCACAGCTTACAATCGAGTGATGTCGTTTCCGAACCATCATAAACGTGAAAATTGGTGATCACCGATACACTTTTGTATGAATCGATAGAACTTAACAAGATTCACTGACATTTCGAACAGAACAGCTTTCCGACGTGCGATCCGAGATCATAACTTACAATCGAGTGATGTCATTTCCGAACGATCATAAACGTGAAAATTGGAGATCACCGATACACTTTTGTGTGATTCGACTCAAATTAACCAGATTCACTGACATTTCGTTCTGAATCGCTTTCCGATGTGTGAATCGCGATCACAGTTTACAATCGAGTGATGTCGTTTCCGAACGTTCATAAACGTGAAAATTTGTGATCACCGATCCACTTTTGTGTGAATCGATACAATTTAACAACATTCACTGACATTTCGAACAGCACAGCTTTCCGATGTGTGAATCGCGATCACAGTTTACAATCGAGTGATGTAGTTTCCGAACGTTCATAAACGTGAAAATTGGAAATCACCGATACACTTTTGTGTGAATCGACACAAATTAACCAGATTCACTGATATTTCGTTCTGAACCGCATTCCGATGTACGAATCGCGATCACACCTTACAATCAAGTGATGACGTTTCCGAACGTTCATAAACGTGAAAATTGGTTATCACCGATACACTTTTGTGTGAATCAATACAATTTAACAACATTCACAGACATTTCGACCAGCATCGCTTTCCGACGTGCGATTCGAGATTATTACACGTCGCAAAGCGTTTCAGAACGAAATGTCAGTGTACCTTGTTAATTTGTATCGATTCACCCAAAAGTGTATCGGTGATCACCAATTTTCACGTTTATGAACGTTCCGAAACGACATCACTCGACTGTATGTTATGATCTCGACTTGCACGTCGGAAAGCCGTTCTGTTCGAAATGTCTGTGAATGTTGTTAAATTGTATCGATTCACACAAAAGTGCATCGGTTATCTCCAATTTTCACGTTTCTGAACGTTCGGAAACGACATCACACGATTGTAAGGTGTGATCGCGATTCGCACATAGGAAAGCGATTCAGAACGAAATGTCAGTGAATCTGGTTAATTTGTTTCGATTCACACAAAAGTGTATCGGTGATCTCCAATTTTCACGTTTATGATGGTTCGGAAACGACATCACTCGATTGTAGGTTATGATCTCGATTCGCACATCGGAAAGCGATTCAGAACGAAATGTCAGTGAATCTGGTTAATTTGTGTCGATTCACACAAAAGTGTATCGGTGATGTCCTATTTACACGTTTATGAACGTTCGGAATCGACATCACTCGATTGTAAGTTGTGATCTCGAATCGCACGTCGAAAATCTGTTCTGTTCGAAATGTCAGTGAATGTTGTTAATTTCTATCGATTCATACAAAAGTGTATCGGTGATCACCAATTTTCATGTTTATGCACGTTCGGATACGACATAACTCGATTGTAAGTAATGATCTCGAATCGCACGTCGGAAAGCTGCACTTTTCGAAATGTCAGTGAATGTTGTTAAATTGTATCGATTCACACAATAGTGTATCGGTGAACTCCAATTTTCACGTTTATGATGGTTCGGAAACGACATCACAAGATTGTAAGTTATGATCTCGATTCGCACATCGGAAAGCGATTCAGAAAGAAATGTGTCAGTGAATCTGGTTAATTTGTGTCGATTCACACAAAAGTGTATCGGTGATCTCTAATTTTCACGTTTATGAACGTTCGGAATCGACATCACTCGATGGTAATGCATGCTCTCGATTCGCACATCGGAAAGCGATTCAGAACGAAATGTCAGTGAAACTTGTTAATTTGTGTCGATTCACACAAAAGTGTATCTGTGATCACCAATTTTCATGTTTTTGAACGTTCGGAAACGACATCACTCGATTGTAAGGTATGATCTCGAATCGCACGTCGGAAAGCGATGCTAGTCGAAATGTCAGTGAATCTTGTCGATTTGTTACGCATCTCGCCAAAGTCTATCGGTGATCACCAATTTTCATGTTTATGAACGTTCGGATACGACATAACTCGATTGTAAGTAATGATCTCGAATCGCACGTCGGAAAGCTGCTCTTTTCGAAATGTCAGTGAATGTTGTTAAATTGTATCGATTCACACAAAAGTGTATCGGTGATCTCCAATTTACACGTTTATGATGGTTCGGAAACGACATCACTCGATTGTAAGTTATGATCTCGATTCGCACATCGGAAAGCGATTCAGAACGAAATGTCAGTGAATCTGGTTAATTTGTGTCGATTCACGCAAAAGTGTATCGGTAATCTCCAATTTTCACGTTTATGAACGTTCGGAAACGACATCACTCGTTTCTAAGTTATGATCTCGAATCGCACGTTGGAAAGCTGTTCTGTTCGAATTGTCAGTGAATCTTGATAATTTGTAACGATTCACACAAAAGTTTATTTGTGATCACCAATTTTCATATTTGTGAACGTTCAGAACCGACATCGTTCGAATGTCAGTTCCGGTCTCGAATCGCATTTCGGATTGCGATTCTGATAGAAATGTCGGAAAAAATTGTTGATTCGTAACGATTAACACACAAGATTATCGCTGATTACTTACTTTCATGTTTATGAAAGATTGGAAACGTTCACCGATAAACGTCACATATCAACAATTTTACAGACATTTAGTATCGCAATCCGAAGGGCCATTTGAGATCTGAACTGACAATCGAGCGATGAAAACGTTCCCGAACTTTCATAAACATGAAGATTGGTGATCACCAATAAAATTTTTGTTCAATTCATGACCAATTAACAATATCCAATGACATTTCGATTCGAGATCATAAATTACAATCGAGTGATATCATTTCCGAACGTTCATAAACATGAAAATTGGTGATCACCGATACACTTTTGTGTGAATTGATAAAAATTAACAAGATTCACCAACATTTCGAACAGAACAGCTTTCCCACGTGCGATCCGAGATCATAACTTACAATCGAGTGATGTCATTTCCGAACGTTCATAAACGTGAAAATTGGTGATCACCGATACACTTTTGTGTGAATCGAAACAATTTAACAACATTTACTGACATTTCGAACAGAACAGCTTTCCGACGTGTGATCGGAGATCATAACTTACAATCGAGTGATGTCGTTTCCGAACGTTCATAAACATGAAGAACGGTGATCACCGATAGATTTTTGTGTGAATCGACTCAAATTAACCAGATTCACTGACATTTCGTTCTGAATCGCTTTCCGATGTGCTAATCGCGATCACAGCTTACAATCGAGTGGTGTAGTTTCCAAACGTTCATAAACGTGAAAATTGAAGATCACAGATACACTTTTGTATGAATCGATAGAAATTAACAAGATTCACTGACATTTCGAACAGAACAGCTTTCCGACGTGCGATCCGAGATCATAACTTACAATCGAGTGATGTCATTTCCGAACGTTCATAAACGTGAAAATTGGTGATCACCGATACACTTTTGTGTGAATCGATACAATTTAACAACATTCACTGACATTTCGAACAGCACAGCTTTCCGACGTGCGATCCGAGATCATAACTTACAATCGAGTGATGTAGTTTCCGAACGTTCATAAACGTGAAAATTGGAGATCACCGATACACTTTTGTGTGAATCGACACAAATTAACCAGATTCACTGATATTTCGTTCTGAACCGCATTCCGATGTACGAATCGCGATCACACTTTACAATCAAGTGATGACGTTTCCGAACGTTCATAAACGTGAAAATTGGTTATCACCGATACACTTTTGTGTGAATCAATACAATTTAACAACATTCACTGACATTTCGACCAGCATCGCTTTCCGACGTGCGATTCGAGATTATTACACGTCGCAAAGCGTTTCAGAACGAAATGTCAGTGTACCTTGTTAATTTGTATCGATTCACCCAAAAGTGTATCGGTGATCACCAATTTTCACGTTTATGAACGTTCCGAAACGACATCACTCGATTGTATGTTATGATCTCGACTTGCACGTCGGAAAGCCGTTCTGTTCGAAATGTCTGTGAATGTTGTTAAATTGTATCGATTCACACAAAAGTGCATCGGTTATCTCCAATTTTCACGTTTCTGAACGTTCGGAAACGACATCACACGATTGTAAGGTGTGATCGCGATTCGCACATAGGAAAGCGATTCAGAACGAAATGTCAGTGAATCTGGTTAATTTGTTTCGATTCACACAAAAGTGTATCGGTGATCTCCAATTTTCACGTTTATGATGGTTCGGAAACGACATCACTCGATTGTAGGTTATGATCTCGATTCGCACATCGGAAAGCGATTCAGAACGAAATGTCAGTGAATCTGGTTAATTTGTGTCGATTCACACAAAAGTGTATCGGTGATGTCCTATTTACACGTTTATGAACGTTCGGAATCGACATCACTCGATTGTAAGTTGTGATCTCGAATCGCACGTCGGAAATCTGTTCTGTTCGAAATGTCAGTGAATGTTGTTAATTTCTATCGATTCATACAAAAGTGTATCGGTGATCACCAATTTTCATGTTTATGCACGTTCGGATACGACATAACTCGATTGTAAGTAATGATCTCGAATCGCACGTCGGAAAGCTGCACTTTTCGAAATGTCAGTGAATGTTGTTAAATTGTATCGATTCACACAATAGTGTATCGGTGAACTCCAATTTTCACGTTTATGATGGTTCGGAAACGACATCACTCGATTGTAATGTTACGTCGTGTGGTTTAATGCCCGGATTTTTAGAGAGAGAGACAAATTATCTAACGAAATACTGACAATACGATTCACGGCTACGGACGGTAAGAGAGAAACTTTTTAGAGCGGGCCGCTTGGTACGACAGGGATTTGCCCTGGTCGCGGTTGGTTAGTTTACCGACTGCTGGAAATGTGGAACTCTACTTGACCGATTGGATTGATACAGACTGGATTACCGTCAGCAGTATGCTCGATGGTCGGCAACCGGAAGAATTTATTTGCCCAGGAAAATCATACACGGGGTACGACGCGTAGACTTATTTTAGATCTCGTATTTGAGAAGGTGAGATTTTCCCCCTCAGGACCGAAACCTATGCTCGTGAAATATTTACCGGATGACCTTTTCAGAATAAAAATAAAATAAAACTCACTTACCGTTTAGTTATTCTTCGACGGATGAGTTAATCGATTGTTATTACTTCGATGTCGATTGGTGTTGATGGTCGGGAAACGGTCGATGCCCCCGAGATGTTTCCACAATCGGGATGGTATTCTTCTCGTTGAGTGAAGATCGATGAACCGACCAACCGTCCCAATGAGTATGGCGAATTAGCGTCGATAATGAAGATGCTCTTCCGAACGATAACGTCGGAAACGACGCGAATTTTACTCGGACCCGATTTTAACACCAAATTATAAATAATATCGTTCGGATATTCGACACCAGAGTTTTCAGATAGCTGTGAGTGTTGAGTGGCTTTGCACAACGTTTTCACCCACGATTTATTATTACCACGGTTAAGAGCGGGTCTATTACAGGCACGTGCGATAGCCCGGCGGATTTGAAATTTAACGCCTCCTCGACGTCTAGGCATAATAAGAGAATTTCATAATTAAATTTATATTTCGATAATTAATTCAAGTTTGTTTAAAGGATAGAAAAAAGGAAGAAATCTCGTTGACGTGCCAAATTCTCCAGCACAGAACAATGAGAAAGAGAGAGAGAGATAGAAATCTCGTTGGCGTGCCAAATTCTCCAGCACAGAACAATGAGAGAGAGAGAGAGATAGAAATATGTATCGGCGTGCCAAATTCTCCAGCACAGAACGATACAAATAAAAGAATTAAAATACGATCTAACGTGCCTGAGTCTAGCACAAAAAGAATCGTATGGAAAAACTTGAATTAATTATTCAACTGCGAGATTGAATGAAAGAAGTATGCCAGATTATAAAAGAAATGAATCCGCAGGTTTATCGCTGAATTAAGGCACGAAAATGAAATTAAATAATGCCACGTTTTAAAGAATTTACGGTGTTAGATAAAAGAGAGAATGAAATTAATAAATTCGTTCAGTAATGAACACGAGGTTTTGTAAAACATGAAGTTGAGACTCTAGTTAATCTTGATGAAAATAACTCGTGAAAATTTATAATTCGAGAAAAATAATTAGACTCGATTTTAACGAATTGAGAAATATTAATTCTCGAGGAAAAGAATGGAAAAATCACTCGAAGAAAATTGATGATAATAATTCGCGAGTTTCGGTGAAAAATACTCGAACGAAAGAAATGATTTCGAATTATCGCGAGTTTCGGTGGAAATTACTCAACGGAAATAAATTGTTAATTAATCGCGAGATTCGGTGGAAATTACTCAACGGAAATAAATTGTTAATTAATCGCGAGATTCGGTGGAAATTACTCAACGAGGGTTTAAGGATGATTTGAATAATTATTTTAAACACTTTTCACCCTTTTTACACTTATGTATTGTTACAAACTTTTAAGTTGCGATGTTACAAAATTAAAATAAACTTGTACGATTAACTTGTACGAAAAAGAACTTTAAAAACTTATTAAAAACTTTTCGATTTTCAGCTGCTCTGCGGGAGTATCCGTGCTCGCTCTCGGCCGGAGTTCGACTGGCTAGCTGTGGAGAGATTCGAGAACTGATGAGTGCGGCGCGCCTGCGCTCTTAAATAGCAGCGTCCCGTTGGAGTATCGGTGAGGCCGGGCGTCTCGGTGTTGGTTGGCGCACACAAATAAAGTGAGTATCCGTGACTCTTATATACTGTTTCTATATACTTTATAAATTCGTTTAACTCGTAATTATTGATTATTTAAAACCAGTTTAATTAATCATTAATTTTACATTTATTTTCAGCTTAATTTTAAGGTAAGTACATTTCGTTATATTTTATTTATCAATAATTAATTAACTTCAGTTAAATAATTATTGATTTTACATTCTTATTTACTATTCATTGTAAGATTATTATCTCATTATTGTTTCTAGGTTTTCTCTGGATACAACGGGTGTGTAAGTATATTTAATATCTTCTTATAACAATTAATTGGTTGTTTATTAATTAATTACGAATCGATGCTTATTTTATTGATTGATTGCCATTTTCTATTTTCAGGTTCTTCTGGATCCAACGGCGAGTAAATTTCGGGTTGGTAAGTACAATTATTGTTTATTTAATTAATTATTTTGTTGTTTTATAAATATTATTTTGTTCGCAGGATCTCTACGGGTGTTTACAATGGTTTGGACGGTGCGCAGCGAAGTTTTATCGGTAAGTGTGCTTTTCTACATATTTTCTTTTATCGTTTAACATTTGACGATTAATTTTTCTGTGCGTTTTTCAGGAAATTTTGTACAGCGTTTTGACGAGGACTGTCACATCTGGCACGTGCGTGACTTCGCCTAAGAGACTCTTGAGAAGTTTTTTTCTAGAGTCCTTTCCTTTCGCTGGGAAAAACCCTCGAAAAAATTGGAAAGAAAGGGTCATAAAAAAAAAGGACTCGAGTGAAGGGTCAGGGTTGACGAGTGTCGACGTATGGATTTTGGTAAGTTTGGAAAGAAGAATTATTTAGTTTTGTTTGTGCGTGAATTCGCGTAATTAATTCTTTTGATAGGCTGTACTGTCGCGCTACGCCGGATGAAGATATCGGGTTTCACCTCGCGGATTTTCTGATGACAATAATCAATACGAGATTTATCCTCTGCGAGTGGGTGAGTTATTATTATTTTATTTGTGTAAAAATATACTTTCAGACCGGAAATGCATTTGCAGTTTTTGTAAATAAGTGTTCCAGAGATTCGCCTATGTGAATTTATTTCGTAGCCTAAGCATTATATAAGAAGCGTTTTAGCGAGTCTATGTACATACATGTCCTCACATATCTATATATACTTTAACTTATGTATAAACCTTATATACACATATACCTCGATAGAAATAGCGAAATAAGCGGTTCTGTTCCCCATACACATATATTTGTATTCCTTGATTGAAAATAACGATAATTTATTTGTAGCGGAATTTGTTTATTTATTAACAATTATTGTTTATATGCTTAAAAATGTGTCGATCGCTTTTGAACTGTGTCCTATATCGCTTTGCTATGAAATCCCATTGATTTCCTGAGTTTTTGATGTATTTTGGGTGATCCGCGGTTTTCCGCGGTTTTTCGCGGTTAACCCGCGAATTGATATATCGGTGAAATATTTGTGTAAAGTGGTCGAGTTTGTAATCATTTTAAAGGGCATTGAGTTCCCTATCGTTTGAGAGTAACAGAGATAATTTATCCACATAATTGTTAATTAATGAAATTAAATATTGTTAAATTTTTATGTTTCGGAAAAATTGTAAAAAGCACCCAAGTTACTTATTATGGTCTTTGCTATTGAATCTAATCGTTTGGAACTTGATTTTCGACGTTTTTGGACGATTCGCGGTAATTCGCGGTTTTTCGCGGTTTTTCCGCGAATTGATAACTCACAGAAGAATTATTGCAAAATGGTCGTGCGAGTATTCATTTGAAAGGGATTTTGATCTAGAACACGCTCGTAGCGTTAAAATTTAGATAACTGTAAAATTGTTAGTTAATGAAATTTGAAATTGTTAACTTTTGATATTTGGTAAAAATGATTAAAAGGTACCCGTGTGAGGTATCAAAATAAAGCCCTTTTCGTAAGAAACACGTTCCAATTGTTAAAAATGCTCTAAGTCGATTCTTGTTAGTTAATGAAAATTGAAATTTCGAGAGCGCTGAGTGATGACTCATCGGGCGCTCGGGCTCCGTGAGGCAGGTCAGTTGCGCGCGGGGCTCGCTAGTCTACATACTATAGCGTTTACTGAACTATAGCGCTCCTTAAAAGTTATTTTCGCCTTTCTATGTTGGTCACTATTATTTCGAATAATAAATTTTATTTTTTTAAGCGGCAATTTTAAATATATTTTCTTTATGTTACAGATACATACCAGCCAACACGATGGTGGAGACCCTAGGACGTAACACCTCCCCGGAGAAGTTCGAAGCCGATGGTTTACTTAGGCTGAGAACCGGCTGTAAGACGACCCAAAAGTACAGGGTCTACGCCAGAAAGTCTTCTTTTCGATGGGGACGGTTTCGGCTCCTGTGAGACGACCTCCGAAAGTTCTGTTTCACGCGGGATCTCATATGAATTTTCCCGTTGGCTGTTTTTCTTGTAGTGGCGTGTGATTAAAAGATAAGTTATAGAATTCCAAATTGCGCCAATTAATGCGACGCTCCAACCGTAGAGAGAATGAAGGGTGTAACCCTGTATGATGATGTCGATCACTGCTTTTACGATGCTGAAGATAAACGCTATGGCGAAGAACCCGGAGCTTACTATTCCGAATTTTTCCAAACCATGCCAAATTTTGTTAATTGTACCTTCCGCGAGTTGTTCAATTGCCTCGGTACTTAATAAATTTTGTATTGCAATTGTTCCTCCTGCCACTGGATAACCGGCAGAACCGCGAGCGATAGTGTTGAGGAGAGCGGCTCTTTCAGCTGGAAACATGATGCGATCTCTTAATTGATTAATTTCTTCTACTGTGTATATTCCAGAAACTGCTAAGTCTCCGATCGGATTGTAATTCCACGATGGATGTGCAGTCGGGTGAAGTTCTTGAGGGGTTTGAGCTGGGACTCCTTGCGGGCTGAACCGATACCAGTTATTATCGATGTTGTACAATGCTGGAAGAAGTGGATCGCACTCGATTTGGGTCCCTGCTTTGAGAAGAACCTTCGAGATTGGCGATAAATAACGGGACTCGTTCCGATACGTTACTGGAAGTTCGTTGTAACATTCCTTGGTCCGGCGGATGCTACAGTCGACAGGTGTACATTTTATGATGTGGGCAACTTCTCCCAATACTACGGCCATATATCCGTGAGCCTTCATGATTGTTGTGGCGAATTTTTCCGGGAACAAAGGGGCTGTGTTTAATGCGTTTTGGATTACCTGACACTCGAGATTACACCTCTGTAGTACGACATCTCTGTAAAGATTTTGTATCTGTGTACGGATGTGTTTTTCAACGTAAATAAATTTGGAGTTCATGTATGAAAAAATATCGAGATTGTTGACGGGAATTTGTTTTTTCTGCGCGAACGTCCTTCCCTTTTGTGTTTCCAGAATGTAAAGTTTTGGGTGCTCCGTACGAACGAGATTGTAACCGCAGATATGCTTCATTGATTTGGCTGCTAACGCGAACGTCGTTTCGTGCGTTGTTAGTGAGAATACGTCAGGATTGTTGGTCGCTGAGTCTGGATTTTGTTGTTTATGGGCAATGCCTTCGAAGAGGACATCGTATCGATTGAACTGACACGAGTCTGCTGGTTCAGTTATTCAGAAGGCCGAATTCCCTTCGACGTCCAAACAAGTACCATCGGAAAGATAGCACTGCGTACCTGACTGAAGGATAATTTTATTATTGACCAAGTTCACTTCGGCCATGTAGTTTGTCAGCGTGATTTTTACTGTTGCTTGGATTACGACCCCGTTCCAGTTTCCAAACGCGTCGCTGTACTGTGTCCCTTGGCAGCTTCCACTGTTGGTGAGGGAACCGCCTAATAAAATAGCGCGATCGGTTGTGCTGTTCTTCCTTAACCCGGTTATGATGCTGGATGGGCTGAGTTGTAATATCCCAGTTTCCTGAAGTTTTTGACACCCACGTTCGTCGAGTTCGTGGAGGTAAATTTGGCGTCCGTTCTGAACCACCGAAACGTGCGAACTCATCCCACAGTAGTAAATGGTGCGGTCTATTTCCACGCGGCACTGCACGACTTCGGCGTGCGAAAAGTCTGATAATTGGAGCAGTTGAATGTATGTTTCCTTTGGAATAGGCGCGTTGATCGGAACATTGCATTCTCCTACGTTGTTAAGCGAAATAGTTGTAATGTTGAGATTTGGCCCCGCACAGTCGTATCCCAACAGCGCGGAAGCCTCTTGCAAGAGAAGGAAGCCAAGTAGTAATCGTACCATGGTCTTCCTGAAAGTGAGAGGATACCCGATTATTAATCAAGTGGGAGGCGGGTACCTCTAAGTTTATTCGCGTGAACGATTCGCGATTTCCCTTTATACAAGATTTTTAAATTTCCCCCGGATAGAATTTCAATAATTTCACAGGGTTCCGTGTACTGGTCACTGAATTTCCCTTTACTTGGTTCCTTCAGCATAAGAACGACGTCGCCAACGTCAAACTGTTGTGGGTTGATTTTTCGATCGTAATATTGTTTTGATCTCTCTTTCGCCGCGATTAGATTTTCGCGGGCAAGGTTTTGAAGCTGATCGATCGTGATAAACAGATTTTCGAGGTAGTCCGCGTACGTCGGATCCAGGTCCTCTTCGATGTGTTGATGAGCCGATGGGAGCCTAGCCAGGTGTCCGTAAACTAATTCGAAGGGGGTGTATTTCGTCCCCTCGTGTTGGCTAGTATTATATGAGAACATACATCTACGGAGTAATTTGTCCCATTCATTATTTTTGTCAATATATTGTTTTATATATTCCGCCAATACGTGATGCGATCGCTCGATCGATCCGTTACTTTGCGGATGGAAGGCGGTTGTCTGGTATAATTTGATCCGCCAGATTTTTGCGATTGCCCTTATTAAGCTCGAGAGAAAATTTCGCCCCTGATCTGTGAGAATTGCCTTCGGAGCACTAAATTGACAGACAAAATGTTCTATAAACGCGTCAGCGATGTCGACGGCCGTCGTCCTAGCCAGCGGGACAGCGATTGACCATTTTGTTAACAGGTCTTGCATAGTCAAGATATACGAATTTCCGCTACTGGTGGTAGGAAGGGGGCCGACGACGTCCATCGAAATCTTGTCGAAAGATCGCCCCGGCGTGTCGGTTATAACCATGGGCTGTTTAGTCTTGACCCGGACTAATTTTTTTAATTGGCAATTTCTGCATCTCGCTATATAATCTTGAATGTGGGTCTTCATATTTTCCCAGAAAAAGTGTTCTCTGATCCGCTTGTAAGTTTTATTTACGCCCTTATGGCCACCGACCGCGGAGGCGTGCTTCTCGGCAATAATTTCGAGGCGCTCTTGCTCCGTCGGGAAACGAATCAGCTGTTGACAGATGGTGAGAGCGATCATTTGATCCCTCAGAATTTGTATTAAAAGGTTTTTAATTTCGGCCCAATTTAGACCTCCGATTGAATTTGTCTTAGCGATACTAATTGAGGTGATATTTTCCTCGCGAACAACATCTCTTAACGACTCGAACGTGTCCCCTAGATCGTCCAAGGAAATATTCTCTCTCAGATGAAAAACGACTGGTAGTGCTATCATTGCACATCCCTTTTCCCTGGCAACTTTGGCCCTAAAAATATTAATATTCTCATATTGAGGCATCTTTTTGAGAGTATCTAGTTCCTTGGCTCCGTCATCGAGGGGTAGCCCTTGTCTCGTAATAAAAATAATTTTCGCTCCCTTTTGCATTGACAAATTATCGCGAACTTCTCGTATCGATAAAGCACCTTCGATTGAATAAGCTGGATCGTTTGAGGGACCTCTACCGCATTCCCCAGGGTCCAACAAAAGATCCGTTTCCTCTTCAGACTCGTTTTCGTCCGACAATGTAGTTTCCTCCAACAAATTATTTTCTTCCATATTCGCCCCGTAGCCCTCAAAGAAATCGTCGAATTCGAGGGGCGGGTTATCATTTAAGATATCGATTGGCAGATCTGGCTCAACGCTGATGTCTTCGGGTCTTTCACCGTATATGTTGACATCAACGCGATTACCAGGAGCATTAATTTCGACCCGTGATCCCTGTGGTTCAACTAAATTTTCACAAAATAATCGTCCGTCACTCGGAACGTTTAATTCGCCGGGGGGCCCAGGGTCGAAGGGCAAGCTTCCCAACATCGACTCGTCGATAGGGTCGTCTTGTGATCCTTCTTCACCTGGAGAAATTCCGGTCTTTCTTTTCCTTTTACGAGTTTGAATCTCCTCGTTTATGTTACTTGAGCCCTTTTGCTCTATATTTTTCATTTTAAAGTGGGCTGGCGGACTAAAAATATTTTCTGTGGAGTCGGATTCTGTCCGTGAATCGGGTGTATTTGGTACCGTCACTGGAACAGGAGCTGGAGTAGGATTAGGATTTTCGGTGCGTCTCCTGTATTGGCTAGGAGGACTAAAAATTCGTTCGTTAGGCGTTGTATCGGATGATGGTTCTTCATCAGATTCGTCGGAATGATCGTCGTTGGATTGGCCAGGTAAGTTCAATTTTCTTTTCTTTTTTGGATTATGCGTTAGTATAAGGATGTTTTTACTTTCAGGTGGATTTCGCGAGAGAGCGTCAGCGTTATTGTTCGCGCTCCCAGGTTTATACTGGATTTTATATTCATAATTAGATAGACTCAAACGCCAGTGTACCAGACGATTGGCGGGGTCTTTTACAGAATTCAGCCACACTAATGGCTGATGATCGGTAAGGAGATTGAACTTCCTGCCATAGATATAGGGTCTGAAATGGTTCACGCAATAAATTATGGCGAGGCATTCTTTCTCTATGACGGAGTAGTTTAGCTCGTGTTTATTTAGTGTTCTAGATGCATACGCGATTGGCTTATCTTTGCCTATGTCGCCTTGAGAAAGAACGCCCCCAATCGCATAATTTGATGCGTCGGTTGTGATGTTAAACGGTTGTGTAAAGTCGGGATATTGTAAAACAGGTTCTTTACACAGGGCCTCCCTCAATATATCGAACGCTCGCTGTTGAGAGTCGGTCCACTTGAATGGGATCCCCTTTTTTAACAAATTTGTGAGGGGTTTTGATATGCCCGAAAAATTTTCTATAAAACGCCGATAATACCCGGCTAATCCGAGAAACTGCTTGATTTTTTTCTGATTTGTAGGAGCAGGGTAGTTCTGCAGGGCCTCGATCTTCTTCGGGTCTGGTTTTACTCCCTGGTCACTAATTACGTGTCCTAAATAACCTACTTCGCGGCGAAGGAACTCGCACTTGTCTGGTTGTAGGTGCATATTGGCTCTTCGTAACCGAGAGGCCAATTTGTCGAACTTAATTTTGTGCTCGTGTAAAGATTTGGCGTAAATCACGATATCGTCCAAGTAGACGAAGAGCTCGACCCCTTGGAGTCCCACTAGTACTCTGTCCATAAGCCTTTGGAAAGTAGCGGGTGCGTTTTTCAACCCGAAGGGCATGCGATTAAACTCATAATGACCGAAAGGGGTGGAAAACGCGGTATTATGTTTATCCTTCGGATCTACTTTGATTTGGTGAAAACCGCTGGCAAGGTCGAATACGGAGAAATATTTCGCGCTTCCAAGCTGGTCCAAAATTTCGTTAATCTGGGGGAGAGGATAAGCATCTCCGATAGTCTTCTCGTTGAGATTGCGGTAATCGATAACCATTCTCCAACGTTTATTGCCCTGGGAGTCCGCTTTCTTCGGCACAATCCACAGGGGTGAGCTGTACGGGGAGAGAGAAGGTGAGATGATATTATTTTTTACTAACTCCCCGACCTGTTTTGTAATTTCATCCTTATGGATCGGAGGGAATCTATATTGTCGAGTGAACACCGGTTGGTCGTCTACAGTTTCAATTTTATGATAAAAATCCGGTACAAAATCTAAGTTTTCGTTAGGAAGTTGAAAAAGGTCGGCATTATCCCGAATAATTGACTCAATACTATCCTTTTCTTCTTGGTTAAGGTGGTCAAGTCGTAATAAGTCCTTTACCTTTCTGATTCTGTCGTCCTTCTGGATTCTTAGAACGCGTTTGATATATTCGCCGGGTTCTAACCTCCCGTCGCACAATTCTTCACACGTGTGACTGACAATTGCCTTCGGCTCGTAACCGTCCGGAAAAGCTTCATCGAAATCGGTTGCTTTGACAAGATATGCCTCGTCGACATCCTCGTACTCCTCGATTTCTATGGTCGGGACCTTTACGAGGACGTCTTCGAGGGTTGAATTGTGTATCACCAATTTAGTGATTCCGAATTCAGTTTGAGCTACTATTTGGCCGCAATAAATCCCGGCCCCGAGGTCGAGGCGCGGAACGTAACCGCGTTTTACCTCGGGGTTTTTCACCCGACCGAAACCGATTGTCTTACTTCTCTTGGCGAGGAATATTGTGTCACAATCCATGAAAGGAAAAGCTTGCTCGTTCCAAGAGAGGAGCCGCTTTGACCAATCTAAAGATGCCTTGTTCTGGGAAAGAAATTCCGCTCCCAGAAGTGCATGCTGAGGAGTCGGGAAATCATCCCCTACAACGTGAAAGATGGTCGGCGTACCACAAACACGGGCTGTTATCCAACCAAAGGTAGCAACCGTTTTCCCAGCTATCCCGTTTAACTGAATTCTCTCTCGTTTATCGATTACCACGGAGCTAGAAACCGTGTTTATTTTTGCGATGTTGACCTCCGCCCCGGAATCTATTAAAAATTCGGTAAGCCCGCCTAATTGAGGGCAATGGAGGGTGACGGAGGGAGAGCGCTGAAGCTCGTTCAGGCAGAGATTGACGGCGCGGAGGGCACTGCCTCCGCTAAATTGACAGGGTGCGTCCGCGGGTCTCCCAACGAGCCCTGTTCCGTTGGGCGCGGAACCGCGTTTTTTGTACTATCATTTTGCTTGCGGAAGCATTTTTCTTCCGTGTGACCGATTTTGTTGCAATACGTGCAATGAGGTTTGTGACCGTTATTATAGTTATTATTGCCGTTACCGCGATTATAATGGCCGTTATTCCGATTATTGTCCCTTTTTGGCCTTTTTTCGGGGTATTTCAGCCAACAATTTTCTAGGTCGTGCCCGCCCCTGTTGCAGTGGGTGCACGGTGAATTATTCGTGAAAGCGACCCGAACATTCCGCGAAGGTTGCGATTGGCTGTTTATTTTTGAAAATTTTTGATCCACCGCGACTTCCTTTTCGACCTTGATGGCCTTCGCGAAAAGCTCTTCCAAGGTTTGATAATATTCCAATCGTACGCGCATTCTAAGATCGGGCGGCAGGCCCTTGACGAAACTATCCATTGTATCGTTTTCACATTGCGCGCGATGTTCGCGAGAAAGAGGACCCCATGTTTCGGTGTCCATTTCGATAATCTCGAAGTGCAGATCCTTGACGCGGCTGATATACTGAATCATATTTTCGGACGGCGTTTTTGTTATCGTACCTAACTCGCCGCGGTATTCGTTGACCGATTTAGATGATCCAAACAATAATTTTAATCGTTCCACGAGTTCTTTGATAGTTCGCGAGTTATCGTCCTCGAAGGCGGTTTGAGCATGACTTTTTAATTTATTTTTTAGGAGCAGAACCAACGTGGGCTCGTGCTGAGGACTAAATAAACTTCGCACCTTTTGACAGGCACGAATAAATCGAAGGACTGGGAAATTATACCCAGTAAAAATCGGTACGGATTCGAGCGCGTCTTTGTATTTGACGCTCGGGAGGTTGATCGTACCCGGGGAATTTTGCGCGTGTCGGACATCGTTTTCGCGAGGGGTACTTGTTTTCGCCTGATTGTTGATCGAGTGATTCCCCACGTCGGGTTCACCCCAAACGTCGGTTGTGAACATAGCGGCCCGAGAGCTCGGCCTCTCGGTCTTCAAGCCTTTTATCTCACTCATTATTCTGTCGAGATTATTCTGTAAAGATTTGCTTGCATTTTGTTGCTCATTAATTATATCGATTAAATGTTTTAACCGATCGTTTGATGATTTCTCTTGTTTATTGACTTCACCCTCATCCGTTGCAGATTGGAGTGTTTCGAATTGTTTTGCAACCTCTAATCGCTCTTCGTCAAGGACTTCCTCCTGATGTTGTAACCTACGTTCTTTTTCTACCAATTCACGCTCTTTTAACAATAGCTGATCGCGGAGTACTTGCAGCTCCTCTGACGTAAGGTCCTTCATTTTGATTTTGTTTGAAATTTACTAAAGAACGATTAATACACGAAAACTTGTCCAAAAGTTGAGAAATGGGAACGTATAAAAATTTTGTCCAAAATTTAAAATTTTGATTTTATTGGAAAATTTTATTTAAAACGTTTGGAAATTAATTGTATTTTGTAAATAATGGTATAGTAACGTTTGTTATTTGGAAATCTGCAAGTAGGGGGAGTTTTGAAAAATTTGTCCAATCACGAAAATTGTATTTTATTGAAAAATATTAATGAAAAGTTTTTGAAATTGTTTGTACTTCGAATGTAACGGCTTGATTGCGTTTGTTATATGAAAATTGAGAACAGGAAAATTTTCGAAAAATTTGTCCAATTCCAAAAAATATTGAAAATGGCAAAATTAAATATTCAAACGATTGGAAACGGACTGTTCCCTGCTGTTTTTAATTCGGTGTAGTTTGTTATTTGAGTTGAACTCCGAAAAATTCAAATAAAAATTTTAAAGTCGAGAAATTTGTCCAATTTTTCAAATATGATTTATTTCGAAAATCCCGAGTGTAGACGTTTGGAACTTAATATTTTCCGAATATTTATACTCCTTGAAGTTAAAAATTGATTGTTAGCGTATAGGAGAGATGATATTTTGAAATTGCAAAATTTGTCCAATTTTACAAAATTTTTATATTACGGAGATGTTGCGTTAGATCGTTTGGAATATGATTTTTCTCCGTTTATTTATGTTCGGTACGGTTTGTTACTGAGATTTGGTAGGTAGAAATTCAAAAAATATTGATGAAGGAAAATTTGTCCAATTTTTAAATTGACGAGAAATGCTTTGGTATTCGAGTAACGAAGTCGATAATGGTTTGTTATACGAATAAATTTGAGAAATAATCAAATTTAGCGATCGATAATTTGATTTTAATTTGAAATTCGACAGAATAGTGACGATATTCTCTGAAATTTGAATGAATTTATCACAATTGAGGTTACGAGTTTCCTCGCTTTACTCGATTGCGAAAATTAACCAATGATAATTACAAAAAAAATAAAAGAAAGGCCACCAGTACTTTATTTCACGACGGTATCCCACCGCTGCCACCAAAAAATATATAAACCTGTTACGTCGTGTGGTTTAATGCCCGGATTTTTAGAGAGAGAGACAAATTATCTAACGAAATACTGACAATACGATTCACGGCTACGGACGGTAAGAGAGAAACTTTTTAGAGCGGGCCGCTTGGTACGACAGGGATTTGCCCTGGTCGCGGTTGGTTAGTTTACCGACTGCTGGAAATGTGGAACTCTACTTGACCGATTGGATTGATACAGACTGGATTACCGTCAGCAGTATGCTCGATGGTCGGCAACCGGAAGAATTTATTTGCCCAGGAAAATGATACACGGGGTACGACGCGTAGACTTATTTTAGATCTCGTATTTGAGAAGGTGAGATTTTCCCCCTCAGGACCGAAACCTATGCTCGTGAAATATTTACCGGATGACCTTTTCAGAATAAAAATAAAATAAAACTCACTTACCGTTTAGTTATTCTTCGACGGATGAGTTAATCGATTGTTATTACTTCGATGTCGATTGGTGTTGATGGTCGGGAAACGGTCGATGCCCCCGAGATGTTTCCACAATCGGGATGGTATTCTTCTCGTTGAGTGAAGATCGATGAACCGACCAACCGTCCCAATGAGTATGGCGAATTAGCGTCGATAATGAAGATGCTCTTCCGAACGATAACGTCGGAAACGACGCGAATTTTACTCGGACCCGATTTTAACACCAAATTATAAATAATATCGTTCGGATATTCGACACCAGAGTTTTCAGATAGCTGTGAGTGTTGAGTGGCTTTGCACAACGTTTTCACCCACGATTTATTATTACCACGGTTAAGAGCGGGTCTATTACAGGCACGTGCGATAGCCCGGCGGATTTGAAATTTAACGCCTCCTCGACGTCTAGGCATAATAAGAGAATTTCATAATTAAATTTATATTTCGATAATTAATTCAAGTTTGTTTAAAGGATAGAAAAAAGGAAGAAATCTCGTTGACGTGCCAAATTCTCCAGCACAGAACAATGAGAAAGAGAGAGAGAGATAGAAATCTCGTTGGCGTGCCAAATTCTCCAGCACAGAACAATGAGAGAGAGAGAGAGAGAGATAGAAATATGTATCGGCGTGCCAAATTCTCCAGCACAGAACGATACAAATAAAAGAATTAAAATACGATCTAACGTGCCTGAGTCTAGCACAAAAAGAATCGTATGGAAAAACTTGAATTAATTATTCAACTGCGAGATTGAATGAAAGAAGTATGCCAGATTATAAAAGAAATGAATCCGCAGGTTTATCGCTGAATTAAGGCACGAAAATGAAATTAAATAATGCCACGTTTTAAAGAATTTACGGTGTTAGATAAAAGAGAGAATGAAATTAATAAATTCGTTCAGTAATGAACACGAGGTTTTGTAAAACATGAAGTTGAGACTCTAGTTAATCTTGATGAAAATAACTCGTGAAAATTTATAATTCGAGAAAAATAATTAGACTCGATTTTATCGAATTGAGAAATATTAATTCTCGAGGAAAAGAATGGAAAAATCACTCGAAGAAAATTGATGATAATAATTCGCGAGTTTCGGTGAAAAATACTCGAACGAAAGAAATGATTTCGAATTATCGCGAGTTTCGGTGGAAATTACTCAACGGAAATAAATTGTTAATTAATCGCGAGATTCGGTGGAAATTACTCAACGGAAATAAATTGTTAATTAATCGCGAGATTCGGTGGAAATTACTCAACGAGGGTTTAAGGATGATTTGAATAATTATTTTAAACACTTTTCACCCTTTTTACACTTATGTATTGTTACAAACTTTTAAGTTGCGATGTTACAAAATTAAAATAAACTTGTACGATTAACTTGTACGAAAAAGAACTTTAAAAACTTATTAAAAACTTTTCGATTTTCAGCTGCTCTGCGGGAGTATCCGTGCTCGCTCTCGGCCGGAGTTCGACTGGCTAGCTGTGGAGAGATTCGAGAACTGATGAGTGCGGCGCGCCTGCGCTCTTAAATAGCAGCGTCCCGTTGGAGTATCGGTGAGGCCGGGCGTCTCGGTGTTGGTTGGCGCACACAAATAAAGTGAGTATCCGTGACTCTTATATACTGTTTCTATATACTTTATAAATTCGTTTAACTCGTAATTATTGATTATTTAAAACCAGTTTAATTAATCATTAATTTTACATTTATTTTCAGCTTAATTTTAAGGTAAGTACATTTCGTTATATTTTATTTATCAATAATTAATTAACTTCAGTTAAATAATTATTGATTTTACATTCTTATTTACTATTCATTGTAAGATTATTATCTCATTATTGTTTCTAGGTTTTCTCTGGATACAACGGGTGTGTAAGTATATTTAATATCTTCTTATAACAATTAATTGGTTGTTTATTAATTAATTACGAATCGATGCTTATTTTATTGATTGATTGCCATTTTCTATTTTCAGGTTCTTCTGGATCCAACGGCGAGTAAATTTCGGGTTGGTAAGTACAATTATTGTTTATTTAATTAATTATTTTGTTGTTTTATAAATATTATTTTGTTCGCAGGATCTCTACGGGTGTTTACAATGGTTTGGACGGTGCGCAGCGAAGTTTTATCGGTAAGTGTGCTTTTCTACATATTTTCTTTTATCGTTTAACATTTGACGATTAATTTTTCTGTGCGTTTTTCAGGAAATTTTGTACAGCGTTTTGACGAGGACTGTCACATCTGGCACGTGCGTGACTTCGCCTAAGAGACTCTTGAGAAGTTTTTTTCTAGAGTCCTTTCCTTTCGCTGGGAAAAACCCTCGAAAAAATTGGAAAGAAAGGGTCATAAAAAAAAAGGACTCGAGTGAAGGGTCAGGGTTGACGAGTGTCGACGTATGGATTTTGGTAAGTTTGGAAAGAAGAATTATTTAGTTTTGTTTGTGCGTGAATTCGCGTAATTAATTCTTTTGATAGGCTGTACTGTCGCGCTACGCCGGATGAAGATATCGGGTTTCACCTCGCGGATTTTCTGATGACAATAATCAATACGAGATTTATCCTCTGCGAGTGGGTGAGTTATTATTATTTTATTTGTGTAAAAATATACTTTCAGACCGGAAATGCATTTGCAGTTTTTGTAAATAAGTGTTCCAGAGATTCGCCTATGTGAATTTATTTCGTAGCCTAAGCATTATATAAGAAGCGTTTTAGCGAGTCTATGTACATACATGTCCTCACATATCTATATATACTTTAACTTATGTATAAACCTTATATACACATATACCTCGATAGAAATAGCGAAATAAGCGGTTCTGTTCCCCATACACATATATTTGTATTCCTTGATTGAAAATAACGATAATTTATTTGTAGCGGAATTTGTTTATTTATTAACAATTATTGTTTATATGCTTAAAAATGTGTCGATCGCTTTTGAACTGTGTCCTATATCGCTTTGCTATGAAATCCCATTGATTTCCTGAGTTTTTGATGTATTTTGGGTGATCCGCGGTTTTCCGCGGTTTTTCGCGGTTAACCCGCGAATTGATATATCGGTGAAATATTTGTGTAAAGTGGTCGAGTTTGTAATCATTTTAAAGGGCATTGAGTTCCCTATCGTTTGAGAGTAACAGAGATAATTTATCCACATAATTGTTAATTAATGAAATTAAATATTGTTAAATTTTTATGTTTCGGAAAAATTGTAAAAAGCACCCAAGTTACTTATTATGGTCTTTGCTATTGAATCTAATCGTTTGGAACTTGATTTTCGACGTTTTTGGACGATTCGCGGTAATTCGCGGTTTTTCGCGGTTTTTCCGCGAATTGATAACTCACAGAAGAATTATTGCAAAATGGTCGTGCGAGTATTCATTTGAAAGGGATTTTGATCTAGAACACGCTCGTAGCGTTAAAATTTAGATAACTGTAAAATTGTTAGTTAATGAAATTTGAAATTGTTAACTTTTGATATTTGGTAAAAATGATTAAAAGGTACCCGTGTGAGGTATCAAAATAAAGCCCTTTTCGTAAGAAACACGTTCCAATTGTTAAAAATGCTCTAAGTCGATTCTTGTTAGTTAATGAAAATTGAAATTTCGAGAGCGCTGAGTGATGACTCATCGGGCGCTCGGGCTCCGTGAGGCAGGTCAGTTGCGCGCGGGGCTCGCTAGTCTACATACTATAGCGTTTACTGAACTATAGCGCTCCTTAAAAGTTATTTTCGCCTTTCTATGTTGGTCACTATTATTTCGAATAATAAATTTTATTTTTTTAAGCGGCAATTTTAAATATATTTTCTTTATGTTACAGATACATACCAGCCAACACGATGGTGGAGACCCTAGGACGTAACAGTAAGTTATGATCTCGATTCGCACATCGGAAAGCGATTCAGAAAGAAATGTGTCAGTGAATCTGGTTAATTTGTGTCGATTCACACAAAAGTGTATCGGTGATCTCTAATTTTCACGTTTATGAACGTTCCGAAACGACATCACTCGATTGTATGTTATGGTCTCGACTTGCACGTCGGAAAGCCGTTCTTTTCGAAATGTCTGTGAATGTTGTTAAATTGTATCGATTCACACAAAAGTGCATCGGTTATCTCCAATTTTCACGTCTCTGAACGTTAGGAAACGACATCACACGATTGTAAGGTGTGATCGCGATTCGCACATAGGAAAGCGATTCAGAACGAAATGTCAGTGAATCTGGTTAATTTGTGTCGATTCACACAAAAGTGTATCGGTGATCTCTAATTTTCACGTTTATGAACGTTCGGAATCGACATCACTCGATGGTAATGCATGCTCTCGATTCGCACATCGGAAAGCGATTCAGAACGAAATGTCAGTGAAACTTGTTAATTTGTGTCGATTCACACAAAAGTGTATCTGTGATCACCAATTTTCATGTTTTTGAACGTTCGGAAACGACATCACTCGATTGTAAGGTATGATCTCGAATCGCACGTCGGAAAGCGATGCTAGTCGAAATGTCAGTGAATCTTGTCGATTTGTTACGCATCTCGCCAAAGTCTATCGGTGATCACCAATTTTCATGTTTATGAACGTTCGGATACGACATAACTCGATTGTAAGTAATGATCTCGAATCGCACGTCGGAAAGCTGCTCTTTTCGAAATGTCAGTGAATGTTGTTAAATTGTATCAATTCACACAAAAGTGTATCGGTGATCTCCAATTTACACGTTTATGATGGTTCGGAAACGACATCACTCGATTGTAAGTTATGATCTCGATTCGCACATCGGAAAGCGATTCAGAACGAAATGTCAGTGAATCTGGTTAATTTGTGTCGATTCACACAAAAGTGTATCGGTAATCTCCAATTTTCACGTTTATGAACGTTCGGAAACGACATCACTCGTTTGTAAGTTATGATCTCGAATCGCACGTTGGAAAGCTGTTCTGTTCGAATTGTCAGTGAATCTTGATAATTTGTAACGATTCACACAAAAGTTTATTTGTGATCACCAATTTTCATATTTGTGAACGTTCAGAACCGACATCTTTCGAATGTCAGTTCCGGTCTCGAATCGCATTTCGGATTGCGATTCTGATAGAAATGTCGGAAAAAATTGTTGATTCGTAACGATTAACACACAAGATTATCGCTGATTACTTACTTTCATGTTTATGAAAGATTGGAAACGTTCACCGATAAACGTCACATATCAACAATTTTACAGACATTTAGTATCGCAATCCGAAGGGCCATTTGAGATCTGAACTGACAATCGAGCGATGAAAACGTTCCCGAACTTTCATAAACATGAAGATTGGTGATCACCAATAAAATTTTTGTTCAATTCATGACCAATTAACAATATCCAATGACATTTCGATTCGAGATCATAAATTACAATCGAGTGATATCATTTCCGAACGTTCATAAACATGAAAATTGGTGATCACCGATACACTTTTGTGTGAATTGATAAAAATTAACAAGATTCACCAACATTTCGAACAGAACAGCTTTCCCACGTGCGATCCGAGATCATAACTTACAATCGAGTGATGTCATTTCCGAACGTTCATAAACGTGAAAATTGGTGATCACCGATACACTTTTGTGTGAATCGAAACAATTTAACAACATTCACTGACATTTCGAACAGAACAGCTTTCCGACGTGTGATCGGAGATCATAACTTACAATCGAGTGATGTCGTTTCCGAACGTTCATAAACATGAAGAACGGTGATCACCGATAGATTTTTGTGTGAATCGACTCAAATTAACCAGATTCACTGACATTTCGTTCTGAATCGCTTTCCGATGTGCTAATCGCGATCACAGCTTACAATCGAGTGGTGTAGTTTCCAAACGTTCATAAACGTGAAAATTGAAGATCACAGATACACTTTTGAGTGAGTCCATACAATTTAACAACATTCACTGACATTTCGAACAGAACAGCTTTCCGACGTGCGATCCGAGATCATAACTTAAAATCGGGTGATGTCGTTTCCGAACGTTCATAAACGTGAAAATTGGTGATCACCGATACACTTTTGTGTGAATCGACTCAAATTAACCAGATTCACTGACATTTCGTTCTGAATCGCTTTCCGATGTGCGAATCGCGATCACAGCTTACAATCGAGTGATGTCGTTTCCGAACCATCATAAACGTGAAAATTGGTGATCACCGATACACTTTTGTATGAATCGATAGAAATGAACAAGAATCACTGACATTTCGAACTGACCAGCTTTCCGACGTGCGATTCGAGATCATACCTTACATTCGAGTGATGTCGTTTCCGAACGTTCATAAACGTGAAAATTGAAGATCACCGATATACTTTTGTGTGAATCGACACAAATTAACCAGATTCACTGACATTTCGTTCTGAATCGCTTTCCGATGTGCTAATCGCGATCACAGCTTACAATCGAGTGGTGTAGTTTCGGAACGTTCATAAACGTGAAAATGGAAGATCACCGATACACTTTTGTATGAATCGATAGAAATTAACAAGCTTCACTGACATTTCGAACAGAACAGCTTTCCGACGTGCGATCCGAGATCATAACTTACAATCGAGTGATGTCATTTCCGAACGTTCATAAACGTGAAAATTGGTGATCACCGATACACTTTTGTGTGAATCGACTCAAATTAACCAGATTCACTGACATTTCGTTCTGAATCGCTTTCCGATGTGCTAATCGCGATCACAGCTTACAATCGAGTGGTGTAGTTTCCGAACGTTCATAAACGTGAAAATTGAAGATCACAGATACACTTTTGAGTGAGTCGATACAATTTAACAACATTCACTGACATTTCGAACAGAACAGCTTTCCGACGTGCGATCCGAGATCATAACTTACAATCGAGTGATGTCATTTCCGAACGTTCATAAACGTGAAAATTGGTGATCACTGATACACTTTTGTGTGAATCGACTCAAATTAACCAGATTCACTGACATTTCGTTCTGAATCGCTTTCCGATGTGCGAATCGCGATCACAGCTTACAATCGAGTGATGTCGTTTCCGAACCATCATAAACGTGAAAATTGGTGATCACCGATACACTTTTGTATGAATCGATAGAACTTAACAAGATTCACTGACATTTCGAACAGAACAGCTTTCCGACGTGCGATCCGAGATCATAACTTACAATCGAGTGATGTCATTTCCGAACGATCATAAACGTGAAAATTGGAGATCACCGATACACTTTTGTGTGATTCGACTCAAATTAACCAGATTCACTGACATTTCGTTCTGAATCGCTTTCCGATGTGTGAATCGCGATCACAGTTTACAATCGAGTGATGTCGTTTCCGAACGTTCATAAACGTGAAAATTTGTGATCACCGATCCACTTTTGTGTGAATCGATACAATTTAACAACATTCACTGACATTTCGAACAGCACAGCTTTCCGATGTGTGAATCGCGATCACAGTTTACAATCGAGTGATGTAGTTTCCGAACGTTCATAAACGTGAAAATTGGAAATCACCGATACACTTTTGTGTGAATCGACACAAATTAACCAGATTCACTGATATTTCGTTCTGAACCGCATTCCGATGTACGAATCGCGATCACACCTTACAATCAAGTGATGACGTTTCCGAACGTTCATAAACGTGAAAATTGGTTATCACCGATACACTTTTGTGTGAATCAATACAATTTAACAACATTCACAGACATTTCGACCAGCATCGCTTTCCGACGTGCGATTCGAGATTATTACACGTCGCAAAGCGTTTCAGAACGAAATGTCAGTGTACCTTGTTAATTTGTATCGATTCACCCAAAAGTGTATCGGTGATCACCAATTTTCACGTTTATGAACGTTCCGAAACGACATCACTCGACTGTATGTTATGATCTCGACTTGCACGTCGGAAAGCCGTTCTGTTCGAAATGTCTGTGAATGTTGTTAAATTGTATCGATTCACACAAAAGTGCATCGGTTATCTCCAATTTTCACGTTTCTGAACGTTCGGAAACGACATCACACGATTGTAAGGTGTGATCGCGATTCGCACATAGGAAAGCGATTCAGAACGAAATGTCAGTGAATCTGGTTAATTTGTTTCGATTCACACAAAAGTGTATCGGTGATCTCCAATTTTCACGTTTATGATGGTTCGGAAACGACATCACTCGATTGTAGGTTATGATCTCGATTCGCACATCGGAAAGCGATTCAGAACGAAATGTCAGTGAATCTGGTTAATTTGTGTCGATTCACACAAAAGTGTATCGGTGATGTCCTATTTACACGTTTATGAACGTTCGGAATCGACATCACTCGATTGTAAGTTGTGATCTCGAATCGCACGTCGAAAATCTGTTCTGTTCGAAATGTCAGTGAATGTTGTTAATTTCTATCGATTCATACAAAAGTGTATCGGTGATCACCAATTTTCATGTTTATGCACGTTCGGATACGACATAACTCGATTGTAAGTAATGATCTCGAATCGCACGTCGGAAAGCTGCACTTTTCGAAATGTCAGTGAATGTTGTTAAATTGTATCGATTCACACAATAGTGTATCGGTGAACTCCAATTTTCACGTTTATGATGGTTCGGAAACGACATCACAAGATTGTAAGTTATGATCTCGATTCGCACATCGGAAAGCGATTCAGAAAGAAATGTGTCAGTGAATCTGGTTAATTTGTGTCGATTCACACAAAAGTGTATCGGTGATCTCTAATTTTCACGTTTATGAACGTTCGGAATCGACATCACTCGATGGTAATGCATGCTCTCGATTCGCACATCGGAAAGCGATTCAGAACGAAATGTCAGTGAAACTTGTTAATTTGTGTCGATTCACACAAAAGTGTATCTGTGATCACCAATTTTCATGTTTTTGAACGTTCGGAAACGACATCACTCGATTGTAAGGTATGATCTCGAATCGCACGTCGGAAAGCGATGCTAGTCGAAATGTCAGTGAATCTTGTCGATTTGTTACGCATCTCGCCAAAGTCTATCGGTGATCACCAATTTTCATGTTTATGAACGTTCGGATACGACATAACTCGATTGTAAGTAATGATCTCGAATCGCACGTCGGAAAGCTGCTCTTTTCGAAATGTCAGTGAATGTTGTTAAATTGTATCGATTCACACAAAAGTGTATCGGTGATCTCCAATTTACACGTTTATGATGGTTCGGAAACGACATCACTCGATTGTAAGTTATGATCTCGATTCGCACATCGGAAAGCGATTCAGAACGAAATGTCAGTGAATCTGGTTAATTTGTGTCGATTCACACAAAAGTGTATCGGTAATCTCCAATTTTCACGTTTATGAACGTTCGGAAACGACATCACTCGTTTCTAAGTTATGATCTCGAATCGCACGTTGGAAAGCTGTTCTGTTCGAATTGTCAGTGAATCTTGATAATTTGTAACGATTCACACAAAAGTTTATTTGTGATCACCAATTTTCATATTTGTGAACGTTCAGAACCGACATCGTTCGAATGTCAGTTCCGGTCTCGAATCGCATTTCGGATTGCGATTCTGATAGAAATGTCGGAAAAAATTGTTGATTCGTAACGATTAACACACAAGATTATCGCTGATTACTTACTTTCATGTTTATGAAAGATTGGAAACGTTCACCGATAAACGTCACATATCAACAATTTTACAGACATTTAGTATCGCAATCCGAAGGGCCATTTGAGATCTGAACTGACAATCGAGCGATGAAAACGTTCCCGAACTTTCATAAACATGAAGATTGGTGATCACCAATAAAATTTTTGTTCAATTCATGACCAATTAACAATATCCAATGACATTTCGATTCGAGATCATAAATTACAATCGAGTGATATCATTTCCGAACGTTCATAAACATGAAAATTGGTGATCACCGATACACTTTTGTGTGAATTGATAAAAATTAACAAGATTCACCAACATTTCGAACAGAACAGCTTTCCCACGTGCGATCCGAGATCATAACTTACAATCGAGTGATGTCATTTCCGAACGTTCATAAACGTGAAAATTGGTGATCACCGATACACTTTTGTGTGAATCGAAACAATTTAACAACATTTACTGACATTTCGAACAGAACAGCTTTCCGACGTGTGATCGGAGATCATAACTTACAATCGAGTGATGTCGTTTCCGAACGTTCATAAACATGAAGAACGGTGATCACCGATAGATTTTTGTGTGAATCGACTCAAATTAACCAGATTCACTGACATTTCGTTCTGAATCGCTTTCCGATGTGCTAATCGCGATCACAGCTTACAATCGAGTGGTGTAGTTTCCAAACGTTCATAAACGTGAAAATTGAAGATCACAGATACACTTTTGAGTGAGTCGATACAATTTAACAACATTCACTGACATTTCGAACAGAACAGCTTTCCGACGTGCGATCCGAGATCATAACTTAAAATCGGGTGATGTCGTTTCCGAACGTTCATAAACGTGAAAATTGGTGATCACCGATACACTTTTGTGTGAATCGACTCAAATTAACCAGATTCACTGACATTTCGTTCTGAATCGCTTTCCGATGTGCGAATCGCGATCACAGCTTACAATCGAGTGATGTTTCCGAACCATCATAAACGTGAAAATTGGTGATCACCGATACACTTTTGTATGAATTGATAGAAATTAACAAGATTCACTGACATTTCGAACAGAACAGCTTTCCGACGTGCGATCCGAGATCATAACTTACAATCGAGTGATGTCATTTCCGAACGTTCATAAACGTGAAAATTGGTGATCACCGATAGACTTTTGTGTGAATCGATACAATTTAACAACATTCACTGACATTTCGAACAGCACAGCTTTCCGACGTGCGATCCGAGATCATAACTTACAATCGGGTGATGTCGTTTCCGAACGTTCATAAACGTGAAAATTGGTGATCACCGATACACTTTTGTGTGAATCGACTCAAATTAACCAGATTCACTGACATTTCGTTCTGAATCGCTTTCCGATGTGCGAATCGCGATCACAGCTTACAATCGAGTGATGTCGTTTCCGAACCATCATAAACGTGAAAATTGGTGATCACCGATACACTTTTGTATGAATCGATAGAAATGAACAAGAATCACTGACATTTCGAACTGACCAGCTTTCCGACGTGCGATTCGAGATCATACCTTACATTCGAGTGATGTCGTTTCCGAACGTTCATAAACGTGAAAATTGAAGATCACCGATATACTTTTGTGTGAATCGACACAAATTAACCAGATTCACTGACATTTCGTTCTGAATCGCTTTCCGATGTGCTAATCGCGATCACAGCTTACAATCGAGTGGTGTAGTTTCGGAACGTTCATAAACGTGAAAATGGAAGATCACCGATACACTTTTGTATGAATCGATAGAAATTAACAAGCTTCACTGACATTTCGAACAGAACAGCTTTCCGACGTGCGATCCGAGATCATAACTTACAATCGAGTGATGTCATTTCCGAACGTTCATAAACGTGAAAATTGGTGATCACCGATACACTTTTGTGTGAATCGACTCAAATTAACCAGATTCACTGACATTTCGTTCTGAATCGCTTTCCGATGTGCTAATCGCGATCACAGCTTACAATCGAGTGGTGTAGTTTCCGAACGTTCATAAACGTGAAAATTGAAGATCACAGATACACTTTTGAGTGAGTCGATACAATTTAACAACATTCACTGACATTTCGAACAGAACAGCTTTCCGACGTGCGATCCGAGATCATAACTTACAATCGAGTGATGTCATTTCCGAACGTTCATAAACGTGAAAATTGGTGATCACTGATACACTTTTGTGTGAATCGACTCAAATTAACCAGATTCACTGACATTTCGTTCTGAATCGCTTTCCGATGTGCGAATCGCGATCACAGCTTACAATCGAGTGATGTCGTTTCCGAACCATCATAAACGTGAAAATTGGTGATCACCGATACACTTTTGTATGAATCGATAGAACTTAACAAGATTCACTGACATTTCGAACAGAACAGCTTTCCGACGTGCGATCCGAGATCATAACTTACAATCGAGTGATGTCATTTCCGAACGATCATAAACGTGAAAATTGGAGATCACCGATACACTTTTGTGTGATTCGACTCAAATTAACCAGATTCACTGACATTTCGTTCTGAATCGCTTTCCGATGTGTGAATCGCGATCACAGTTTACAATCGAGTGATGTCGTTTCCGAACGTTCATAAACGTGAAAATTTGTGATCACCGATCCACTTTTGTGTGAATCGATACAATTTAACAACATTCACTGACATTTCGAACAGCACAGCTTTCCGATGTGTGAATCGCGATCACAGTTTACAATCGAGTGATGTAGTTTCCGAACGTTCATAAACGTGAAAATTGGAAATCACCGATACACTTTTGTGTGAATCGACACAAATTAACCAGATTCACTGATATTTCGTTCTGAACCGCATTCCGATGTACGAATCGCGATCACACCTTACAATCAAGTGATGACGTTTCCGAACGTTCATAAACGTGAAAATTGGTTATCACCGATACACTTTTGTGTGAATCAATACAATTTAACAACATTCACAGACATTTCGACCAGCATCGCTTTCCGACGTGCGATTCGAGATTATTACACGTCGCAAAGCGTTTCAGAACGAAATGTCAGTGTACCTTGTTAATTTGTATCGATTCACCCAAAAGTGTATCGGTGATCACCAATTTTCACGTTTATGAACGTTCCGAAACGACATCACTCGATTGTATGTTATGATCTCGACTTGCACGTCGGAAAGCCGTTCTGTTCGAAATGTCTGTGAATGTTGCTAAATTGTATCGATTCACACAAAAGTGCATCGGTTATCTCCAATTTTCACGTTTCTGAACGTTCGGAAACGACATCACACGATTGTAAGGTGTGATCGCGATTCGCACATAGGAAAGCGATTCAGAACGAAATGTCAGTGAATCTGGTTAATTTGTTTCGATTCACACAAAAGTGTATCGGTGATCTCCAATTTTCACGTTTATGATGGTTCGGAAACGACATCACTCGATTGTAGGTTATGATCTCGATTCGCACATCGGAAAGCGATTCAGAACGAAATGTCAGTGAATCTGGTTAATTTGTGTCGATTCACACAAAAGTGTATCGGTGATGTCCTATTTACACGTTTATGAACGTTCGGAATCGACATCACTCGATTGTAAGTTGTGATCTCGAATCGCACGTCGAAAATCTGTTCTGTTCGAAATGTCAGTGAATGTTGTTAATTTCTATCGATTCATACAAAAGTGTATCGGTGATCACCAATTTTCATGTTTATGCACGTTCGGATACGACATAACTCGATTGTAAGTAATGATCTCGAATCGCACGTCGGAAAGCTGCACTTTTCGAAATGTCAGTGAATGTTGTTAAATTGTATCGATTCACACAATAGTGTATCGGTGAACTCCAATTTTCACGTTTATGATGGTTCGGAAACGACATCACAAGATTGTAAGTTATGATCTCGATTCGCACATCGGAAAGCGATTCAGAAAGAAATGTGTCAGTGAATCTGGTTAATTTGTGTCGATTCACACAAAAGTGTATCGGTGATCTCTAATTTTCACGTTTATGAACGTTCGGAATCGACATCACTCGATGGTAATGCATGCTCTCGATTCGCACATCGGAAAGCGATTCAGAACGAAAAGTCAGTGAAACTTGTTAATTTGTGTCGATTCACACAAAAGTGTATCTGTGATCACCAATTTTCATGTTTTTGAACGTTCGGAAACGACATCACTCGATTGTAAGGTATTATCTCGAATCGCACGTCGGAAAGCGATGCTAGTCGAAATGTCAGTGAATCTTGTCGATTTGTTACGCATCTCGCCAAAGTCTATCGGTGATCACCAATTTTCATGTTTATGAACGTTCGGATACGACATAACTCGATTGTAAGTAATGATCTCGAATCGCACGTCGGAAAGCTGCTCTTTTCGAAATGTCAGTGAATGTTGTTAAATTGTATCGATTCACACAAAAGTGTATCGGTGATCTCCAATTTACACGTTTATGATGGTTCGGAAACGACATTACTCGATTGTAAGTTATGATCTCGATTCGCACATCGGAAAGCGATTCAGAACGAAATGTCAGTGAATCTGGTTAATTTGTGTCGATTCACACAAAAGTGTATCGGTAATCTCCAATTTTCACGTTTATGAACGTTCGGAAACGACATCACTCGTTTCTAAGTTATGATCTCGAATCGCACGTTGGAAAGCTGTTCTGTTCGAATTGTCAGTGAATCTTGATAATTTGTAACGATTCACACAAAAGTTTATTTGTGATCACCAATTTTCATATTTGTGAACGTTCAGAACCGACATCGTTCGAATGTCAGTTCCGGTCTCGAATCGCATTTCGGATTGCGATTCTGATAGAAATGTCGGAAAAAATTGTTGATTCGTAACGATAAACACACAAGATTATCGCTGATTACTTACTTTCATGTTTATGAAAGATTGGAAACGTTCACCGATAAACGTCACATATCAACAATTTTACAGACATTTAGTATCGCAATCCGAAGGGCCATTTGAGATCTGAACTGACAATCGAGCGATGAAAACGTTCCCGAACTTTCATAAACATGAAGATTGGTGATCACCAATAAAATTTTTGTTCAATTCATGACCAATTAACAATATCCAATGACATTTCGATTCGAGATCATAAATTACAATCGAGTGATATCATTTCCGAACGTTCATAAACATGAAAATTGGTGATCACCGATACACTTTTGTGTGAATTGATAAAAATTAACAAGATTCACCAACATTTCGAACAGAACAGCTTTCCCACGTGCGATCCGAGATCATAACTTACAATCGAGTGATGTCATTTCCGAACGTTCATAAACGTGAAAATTGGTGATCACCGATACACTTTTGTGTGAATCGAAACAATTTAACAACATTCACTGACATTTCGAACAGAACAGCTTTCCGACGTGTGATCGGAGATCATAACTTACAATCGAGTGATGTCGTTTCCGAACGTTCATAAACATGAAGAACGGTGATCACCGATAGATTTTTGTGTGAATCGACTCAAATTAACCAGATTCACTGACATTTCGTTCTGAATCGCTTTCCGATGTGCTAATCGCGATCACAGCTTACAATCGAGTGGTGTAGTTTCCAAACGTTCATAAACGTGAAAATTGAAGATCACAGATACACTTTTGAGTGAGTCCATACAATTTAACAACATTCACTGACATTTCGAACAGAACAGCTTTCCGACGTGCGATCCGAGATCATAACTTAAAATCGGGTGATGTCGTTTCCGAACGTTCATAAACGTGAAAATTGGTGATCACCGATACACTTTTGTGTGAATCGACTCAAATTAACCAGATTCACTGACATTTCGATCTGAATCGCTTTCCGATGTGCGAATCGCGATCACAGCTTACAATCGAGTGATGTCGTTTCCGAACCATCATAAACGTGAAAATTGGTGATCACCGATACACTTTTGTATGAATCGATAGAAATGAACAAGAATCACTGACATTTCGAACTGACCAGCTTTCCGACGTGCGATTCGAGATCATACCTTACATTCGAGTGATGTCGTTTCCGAACGTTCATAAACGTGAAAATTGAAGATCACCGATATACTTTTGTGTGAATCGACACAAATTAACCAGATTCACTGACATTTCGTTCTGAATCGCTTTCCGATGTGCTAATCGCGATCACAGCTTACAATCGAGTGGTGTAGTTTCCGAACGTTCATAAACGTGAAAATTGAAGATCACAGATACACTTTTGAGTGAGTCGATACAATTTAACAACATTCACTGACATTTCGAACAGAACAGCTTTCCGACGTGCGATCCGAGATCATAACTTACAATCGAGTGATGTCATTTCCGAACGTTCATAAACGTGAAAATTGGTGATCACTGATACACTTTTGTGTGAATCGACTCAAATTAACCAGATTCACTGACATTTCGTTCTGAATCGCTTTCCGATGTGCGAATCGCGATCACAGCTTACAATCGAGTGATGTCGTTTCCGAACCATCATAAACGTGAAAATTGGTGATCACCGATACACTTTTGTATGAATCGATAGAACTTAACAAGATTCACTGACATTTCGAACAGAACAGCTTTCCGACGTGCGATCCGAGATCATAACTTACAATCGAGTGATGTCATTTCCGAACGATCATAAACGTGAAAATTGGAGATCACCGATACACTTTTGTGTGATTCGACTCAAATTAACCAGATTCACTGACATTTCGTTCTGAATCGCTTTCCGATGTGTGAATCGCGATCACAGTTTACAATCGAGTGATGTCGTTTCCGAACGTTCATAAACGTGAAAATTTGTGATCACCGATCCACTTTTGTGTGAATCGATACAATTTAACAACATTCACTGACATTTCGAACAGCACAGCTTTCCGATGTGTGAATCGCGATCACAGTTTACAATCGAGTGATGTAGTTTCCGAACGTTCATAAACGTGAAAATTGGAAATCACCGATACACTTTTGTGTGAATCGACACAAATTAACCAGATTCACTGATATTTCGTTCTGAACCGCATTCCGATGTACGAATCGCGATCACACCTTACAATCAAGTGATGACGTTTCCGAACGTTCATAAACGTGAAAATTGGTTATCACCGATACACTTTTGTGTGAATCAATACAATTTAACAACATTCACAGACATTTCGACCAGCATCGCTTTCCGACGTGCGATTCGAGATTATTACACGTCGCAAAGCGTTTCAGAACGAAATGTCAGTGTACCTTGTTAATTTGTATCGATTCACCCAAAAGTGTATCGGTGATCACCAATTTTCACGTTTATGAACGTTCCGAAACGACATCACTCGACTGTATGTTATGATCTCGACTTGCACGTCGGAAAGCCGTTCTGTTCGAAATGTCTGTGAATGTTGTTAAATTGTATCGATTCACACAAAAGTGCATCGGTTATCTCCAATTTTCACGTTTCTGAACGTTCGGAAACGACATCACACGATTGTAAGGTGTGATCGCGATTCGCACATAGGAAAGCGATTCAGAACGAAATGTCAGTGAATCTGGTTAATTTGTTTCGATTCACACAAAAGTGTATCGGTGATCTCCAATTTTCACGTTTATGATGGTTCGGAAACGACATCACTCGATTGTAGGTTATGATCTCGATTCGCACATCGGAAAGCGATTCAGAACGAAATGTCAGTGAATCTGGTTAATTTGTGTCGATTCACACAAAAGTGTATCGGTGATGTCCTATTTACACGTTTATGAACGTTCGGAATCGACATCACTCGATTGTAAGTTGTGATCTCGAATCGCACGTCGAAAATCTGTTCTGTTCGAAATGTCAGTGAATGTTGTTAATTTCTATCGATTCATACAAAAGTGTATCGGTGATCACCAATTTTCATGTTTATGCACGTTCGGATACGACATAACTCGATTGTAAGTAATGATCTCGAATCGCACGTCGGAAAGCTGCACTTTTCGAAATGTCAGTGAATGTTGTTAAATTGTATCGATTCACACAATAGTGTATCGGTGAACTCCAATTTTCACGTTTATGATGGTTCGGAAACGACATCACAAGATTGTAAGTTATGATCTCGATTCGCACATCGGAAAGCGATTCAGAAAGAAATGTGTCAGTGAATCTGGTTAATTTGTGTCGATTCACACAAAAGTGTATCGGTGATCTCTAATTTTCACGTTTATGAACGTTCGGAATCGACATCACTCGATGGTAATGCATGCTCTCGATTCGCACATCGGAAAGCGATTCAGAACGAAATGTCAGTGAAACTTGTTAATTTGTGTCGATTCACACAAAAGTGTATCTGTGATCACCAATTTTCATGTTTTTGAACGTTCGGAAACGACATCACTCGATTGTAAGGTATGATCTCGAATCGCACGTCGGAAAGCGATGCTAGTCGAAATGTCAGTGAATCTTGTCGATTTGTTACGCATCTCGCCAAAGTCTATCGGTGATCACCAATTTTCATGTTTATGAACGTTCGGATACGACATAACTCGATTGTAAGTAATGATCTCGAATCGCACGTCGGAAAGCTGCTCTTTTCGAAATGTCAGTGAATGTTGTTAAATTGTATCGATTCACACAAAAGTGTATCGGTGATCTCCAATTTACACGTTTATGATGGTTCGGAAACGACATCACTCGATTGTAAGTTATGATCTCGATTCGCACATCGGAAAGCGATTCAGAACGAAATGTCAGTGAATCTGGTTAATTTGTGTCGATTCACGCAAAAGTGTATCGGTAATCTCCAATTTTCACGTTTATGAACGTTCGGAAACGACATCACTCGTTTCTAAGTTATGATCTCGAATCGCACGTTGGAAAGCTGTTCTGTTCGAATTGTCAGTGAATCTTGATAATTTGTAACGATTCACACAAAAGTTTATTTGTGATCACCAATTTTCATATTTGTGAACGTTCAGAACCGACATCGTTCGAATGTCAGTTCCGGTCTCGAATCGCATTTCGGATTGCGATTCTGATAGAAATGTCGGAAAAAATTGTTGATTCGTAACGATTAACACACAAGATTATCGCTGATTACTTACTTTCATGTTTATGAAAGATTGGAAACGTTCACCGATAAACGTCACATATCAACAATTTTACAGACATTTAGTATCGCAATCCGAAGGGCCATTTGAGATCTGAACTGACAATCGAGCGATGAAAACGTTCCCGAACTTTCATAAACATGAAGATTGGTGATCACCAATAAAATTTTTGTTCAATTCATGACCAATTAACAATATCCAATGACATTTCGATTCGAGATCATAAATTACAATCGAGTGATATCATTTCCGAACGTTCATAAACATGAAAATTGGTGATCACCGATACACTTTTGTGTGAATTGATAAAAATTAACAAGATTCACCAACATTTCGAACAGAACAGCTTTCCCACGTGCGATCCGAGATCATAACTTACAATCGAGTGATGTCATTTCCGAACGTTCATAAACGTGAAAATTGGTGATCACCGATACACTTTTGTGTGAATCGAAACAATTTAACAACATTTACTGACATTTCGAACAGAACAGCTTTCCGACGTGTGATCGGAGATCATAACTTACAATCGAGTGATGTCGTTTCCGAACGTTCATAAACATGAAGAACGGTGATCACCGATAGATTTTTGTGTGAATCGACTCAAATTAACCAGATTCACTGACATTTCGTTCTGAATCGCTTTCCGATGTGCTAATCGCGATCACAGCTTACAATCGAGTGGTGTAGTTTCCAAACGTTCATAAACGTGAAAATTGAAGATCACAGATACACTTTTGAGTGAGTCGATACAATTTAACAACATTCACTGACATTTCGAACAGAACAGCTTTCCGACGTGCGATTCGAGATCATACCTTACATTCGAGTGATGTCGTTTCCGAACGTTCATAAACGTGAAAATTGAAGATCACCGATATACTTTTGTGTGAATCGACACAAATTAACCAGATTCACTGACATTTCGTTCTGAATCGCTTTCCGATGTGCTAATCGCGATCACAGCTTACAATCGAGTGGTGTAGTTTCCGAACGTTCATAAACGTGAAAATTGAAGATCACAGATACACTTTTGAGTGAGTCGATACAATTTAACAACATTCACTGACATTTCGAACAGAACAGCTTTCCGACGTGCGATCCGAGATCATAACTTACAATCGAGTGATGTCATTTCCGAACGTTCATAAACGTGAAAATTGGTGATCACTGATACACTTTTGTGTGAATCGACTCAAATTAACCAGATTCACTGACATTTCGTTCTGAATCGCTTTCCGATGTGCGAATCGCGATCACAGCTTACAATCGAGTGATGTCGTTTCCGAACCATCATAAACGTGAAAATTGGTGATCACCGATACACTTTTGTATGAATCGATAGAACTTAACAAGATTCACTGACATTTCGAACAGAACAGCTTTCCGACGTGCGATCCGAGATCATAACTTACAATCGAGTGATGTCATTTCCGAACGATCATAAACGTGAAAATTGGAGATCACCGATACACTTTTGTGTGATTCGACTCAAATTAACCAGATTCACTGACATTTCGTTCTGAATCGCTTTCCGATGTGTGAATCGCGATCACAGTTTACAATCGAGTGATGTCGTTTCCGAACGTTCATAAACGTGAAAATTTGTGATCACCGATCCACTTTTGTGTGAATCGATACAATTTAACAACATTCACTGACATTTCGAACAGCACAGCTTTCCGATGTGTGAATCGCGATCACAGTTTACAATCGAGTGATGTAGTTTCCGAACGTTCATAAACGTGAAAATTGGAAATCACCGATACACTTTTGTGTGAATCGACACAAATTAACCAGATTCACTGATATTTCGTTCTGAACCGCATTCCGATGTACGAATCGCGATCACACCTTACAATCAAGTGATGACGTTTCCGAACGTTCATAAACGTGAAAATTGGTTATCACCGATACACTTTTGTGTGAATCAATACAATTTAACAACATTCACAGACATTTCGACCAGCATCGCTTTCCGACGTGCGATTCGAGATTATTACACGTCGCAAAGCGTTTCAGAACGAAATGTCAGTGTACCTTGTTAATTTGTATCGATTCACCCAAAAGTGTATCGGTGATCACCAATTTTCACGTTTATGAACGTTCCGAAACGACATCACTCGACTGTATGTTATGATCTCGACTTGCACGTCGGAAAGCCGTTCTGTTCGAAATGTCTGTGAATGTTGTTAAATTGTATCGATTCACACAAAAGTGCATCGGTTATCTCCAATTTTCACGTTTCTGAACGTTCGGAAACGACATCACACGATTGTAAGGTGTGATCGCGATTCGCACATAGGAAAGCGATTCAGAACGAAATGTCAGTGAATCTGGTTAATTTGTTTCGATTCACACAAAAGTGTATCGGTGATCTCCAATTTTCACGTTTATGATGGTTCGGAAACGACATCACTCGATTGTAGGTTATGATCTCGATTCGCACATCGGAAAGCGATTCAGAACGAAATGTCAGTGAATCTGGTTAATTTGTGTCGATTCACACAAAAGTGTATCGGTGATGTCCTATTTACACGTTTATGAACGTTCGGAATCGACATCACTCGATTGTAAGTTGTGATCTCGAATCGCACGTCGAAAATCTGTTCTGTTCGAAATGTCAGTGAATGTTGTTAATTTCTATCGATTCATACAAAAGTGTATCGGTGATCACCAATTTTCATGTTTATGCACGTTCGGATACGACATAACTCGATTGTAAGTAATGATCTCGAATCGCACGTCGGAAAGCTGCACTTTTCGAAATGTCAGTGAATGTTGTTAAATTGTATCGATTCACACAATAGTGTATCGGTGAACTCCAATTTTCACGTTTATGATGGTTCGGAAACGACATCACAAGATTGTAAGTTATGATCTCGATTCGCACATCGGAAAGCGATTCAGAAAGAAATGTGTCAGTGAATCTGGTTAATTTGTGTCGATTCACACAAAAGTGTATCGGTGATCTCTAATTTTCACGTTTATGAACGTTCGGAATCGACATCACTCGATGGTAATGCATGCTCTCGATTCGCACATCGGAAAGCGATTCAGAACGAAATGTCAGTGAAACTTGTTAATTTGTGTCGATTCACACAAAAGTGTATCTGTGATCACCAATTTTCATGTTTTTGAACGTTCGGAAACGACATCACTCGATTGTAAGGTATGATCTCGAATCGCACGTCGGAAAGCGATGCTAGTCGAAATGTCAGTGAATCTTGTCGATTTGTTACGCATCTCGCCAAAGTCTATCGGTGATCACCAATTTTCATGTTTATGAACGTTCGGATACGACATAACTCGATTGTAAGTAATGATCTCGAATCGCACGTCGGAAAGCTGCTCTTTTCGAAATGTCAGTGAATGTTGTTAAATTGTATCGATTCACACAAAAGTGTATCGGTGATCTCCAATTTACACGTTTATGATGGTTCGGAAACGACATCACTCGATTGTAAGTTATGATCTCGATTCGCACATCGGAAAGCGATTCAGAACGAAATGTCAGTGAATCTGGTTAATTTGTGTCGATTCACGCAAAAGTGTATCGGTAATCTCCAATTTTCACGTTTATGAACGTTCGGAAACGACATCACTCGTTTCTAAGTTATGATCTCGAATCGCACGTTGGAAAGCTGTTCTGTTCGAATTGTCAGTGAATCTTGATAATTTGTAACGATTCACACAAAAGTTTATTTGTGATCACCAATTTTCATATTTGTGAACGTTCAGAACCGACATCGTTCGAATGTCAGTTCCGGTCTCGAATCGCATTTCGGATTGCGATTCTGATAGAAATGTCGGAAAAAATTGTTGATTCGTAACGATTAACACACAAGATTATCGCTGATTACTTACTTTCATGTTTATGAAAGATTGGAAACGTTCACCGATAAACGTCACATATCAACAATTTTACAGACATTTAGTATCGCAATCCGAAGGGCCATTTGAGATCTGAACTGACAATCGAGCGATGAAAACGTTCCCGAACTTTCATAAACATGAAGATTGGTGATCACCAATAAAATTTTTGTTCAATTCATGACCAATTAACAATATCCAATGACATTTCGATTCGAGATCATAAATTACAATCGAGTGATATCATTTCCGAACGTTCATAAACATGAAAATTGGTGATCACCGATACACTTTTGTGTGAATTGATAAAAATTAACAAGATTCACCAACATTTCGAACAGAACAGCTTTCCCACGTGCGATCCGAGATCATAACTTACAATCGAGTGATGTCATTTCCGAACGTTCATAAACGTGAAAATTGGTGATCACCGATACACTTTTGTGTGAATCGAAACAATTTAACAACATTTACTGACATTTCGAACAGAACAGCTTTCCGACGTGTGATCGGAGATCATAACTTACAATCGAGTGATGTCGTTTCCGAACGTTCATAAACATGAAGAACGGTGATCACCGATAGATTTTTGTGTGAATCGACTCAAATTAACCAGATTCACTGACATTTCGTTCTGAATCGCTTTCCGATGTGCTAATCGCGATCACAGCTTACAATCGAGTGGTGTAGTTTCCAAACGTTCATAAACGTGAAAATTGAAGATCACAGATACACTTTTGAGTGAGTCGATACAATTTAACAACATTCACTGACATTTCGAACAGAACAGCTTTCCGACGTGCGATCCGAGATCATAACTTAAAATCGGGTGATGTCGTTTCCGAACGTTCATAAACGTGAAAATTGGTGATCACCGATACACTTTTGTGTGAATCGACTCAAATTAACCAGATTCACTGACATTTCGTTCTGAATCGCTTTCCGATGTGCGAATTGCGATCACAGCTTACAATCGAGTGATGTTTCCGAACCATCATAAACGTGAAAATTGGTGATCACCGATACACTTTTGTATGAATTGATAGAAATTAACAAGATTCACTGACATTTCGAACAGAACAGCTTTCCGACGTGCGATCCGAGATCATAACTTACAATCGAGTGATGTCATTTCCGAACGTTCATAAACGTGAAAATTGGTGATCACCGATAGACTTTTGTGTGAATCGATACAATTTAACAACATTCACTGACATTTCGAACAGCACAGCTTTCCGACGTGCGATCCGAGATCATAACTTAAAATCGGGTGATGTCGTTTCCGAACGTTCATAAACGTGAAAATTGGTGATCACCGATACACTTTTGTGTGAATCGACTCAAATTAACCAGATTCACTGACATTTCGATCTGAATCGCTTTCCGATGTGCGAATCGCGATCACAGCTTACAATCGAGTGATGTCGTTTCCGAACCATCATAAACGTGAAAATTGGTGATCACCGATACACTTTTGTATGAATCGATAGAAATGAACAAGAATCACTGACATTTCGAACTGACCAGCTTTCCGACGTGCGATTCGAGATCATACCTTACATTCGAGTGATGTCGTTTCCGAACGTTCATAAACGTGAAAATTGAAGATCACCGATATACTTTTGTGTGAATCGACACAAATTAACCAGATTCACTGACATTTCGTTCTGAATCGCTTTCCGATGTGCTAATCGCGATCACAGCTTACAATCGAGTGGTGTAGTTTCCGAACGTTCATAAACGTGAAAATTGAAGATCACAGATACACTTTTGAGTGAGTCGATACAATTTAACAACATTCACTGACATTTCGAACAGAACAGCTTTCCGACGTGCGATCCGAGATCATAACTTACAATCGAGTGATGTCATTTCCGAACGTTCATAAACGTGAAAATTGGTGATCACTGATACACTTTTGTGTGAATCGACTCAAATTAACCAGATTCACTGACATTTCGTTCTGAATCGCTTTCCGATGTGCGAATCGCGATCACAGCTTACAATCGAGTGATGTCGTTTCCGAACCATCATAAACGTGAAAATTGGTGATCACCGATACACTTTTGTATGAATCGATAGAACTTAACAAGATTCACTGACATTTCGAACAGAACAGCTTTCCGACGTGCGATCCGAGATCATAACTTACAATCGAGTGATGTCATTTCCGAACGATCATAAACGTGAAAATTGGAGATCACCGATACACTTTTGTGTGATTCGACTCAAATTAACCAGATTCACTGACATTTCGTTCTGAATCGCTTTCCGATGTGTGAATCGCGATCACAGTTTACAATCGAGTGATGTCGTTTCCGAACGTTCATAAACGTGAAAATTTGTGATCACCGATCCACTTTTGTGTGAATCGATACAATTTAACAACATTCACTGACATTTCGAACAGCACAGCTTTCCGATGTGTGAATCGCGATCACAGTTTACAATCGAGTGATGTAGTTTCCGAACGTTCATAAACGTGAAAATTGGAAATCACCGATACACTTTTGTGTGAATCGACACAAATTAACCAGATTCACTGATATTTCGTTCTGAACCGCATTCCGATGTACGAATCGCGATCACACCTTACAATCAAGTGATGACGTTTCCGAACGTTCATAAACGTGAAAATTGGTTATCACCGATACACTTTTGTGTGAATCAATACAATTTAACAACATTCACAGACATTTCGACCAGCATCGCTTTCCGACGTGCGATTCGAGATTATTACACGTCGCAAAGCGTTTCAGAACGAAATGTCAGTGTACCTTGTTAATTTGTATCGATTCACCCAAAAGTGTATCGGTGATCACCAATTTTCACGTTTATGAACGTTCCGAAACGACATCACTCGACTGTATGTTATGATCTCGACTTGCACGTCGGAAAGCCGTTCTGTTCGAAATGTCTGTGAATGTTGTTAAATTGTATCGATTCACACAAAAGTGCATCGGTTATCTCCAATTTTCACGTTTCTGAACGTTCGGAAACGACATCACACGATTGTAAGGTGTGATCGCGATTCGCACATAGGAAAGCGATTCAGAACGAAATGTCAGTGAATCTGGTTAATTTGTTTCGATTCACACAAAAGTGTATCGGTGATCTCCAATTTTCACGTTTATGATGGTTCGGAAACGACATCACTCGATTGTAGGTTATGATCTCGATTCGCACATCGGAAAGCGATTCAGAACGAAATGTCAGTGAATCTGGTTAATTTGTGTCGATTCACACAAAAGTGTATCGGTGATGTCCTATTTACACGTTTATGAACGTTCGGAATCGACATCACTCGATTGTAAGTTGTGATCTCGAATCGCACGTCGAAAATCTGTTCTGTTCGAAATGTCAGTGAATGTTGTTAATTTCTATCGATTCATACAAAAGTGTATCGGTGATCACCAATTTTCATGTTTATGCACGTTCGGATACGACATAACTCGATTGTAAGTAATGATCTCGAATCGCACGTCGGAAAGCTGCACTTTTCGAAATGTCAGTGAATGTTGTTAAATTGTATCGATTCACACAATAGTGTATCGGTGAACTCCAATTTTCACGTTTATGATGGTTCGGAAACGACATCACAAGATTGTAAGTTATGATCTCGATTCGCACATCGGAAAGCGATTCAGAAAGAAATGTGTCAGTGAATCTGGTTAATTTGTGTCGATTCACACAAAAGTGTATCGGTGATCTCTAATTTTCACGTTTATGAACGTTCGGAATCGACATCACTCGATGGTAATGCATGCTCTCGATTCGCACATCGGAAAGCGATTCAGAACGAAATGTCAGTGAAACTTGTTAATTTGTGTCGATTCACACAAAAGTGTATCTGTGATCACCAATTTTCATGTTTTTGAACGTTCGGAAACGACATCACTCGATTGTAAGGTATGATCTCGAATCGCACGTCGGAAAGCGATGCTAGTCGAAATGTCAGTGAATCTTGTCGATTTGTTACGCATCTCGCCAAAGTCTATCGGTGATCACCAATTTTCATGTTTATGAACGTTCGGATACGACATAACTCGATTGTAAGTAATGATCTCGAATCGCACGTCGGAAAGCTGCTCTTTTCGAAATGTCAGTGAATGTTGTTAAATTGTATCGATTCACACAAAAGTGTATCGGTGATCTCCAATTTACACGTTTATGATGGTTCGGAAACGACATCACTCGATTGTAAGTTATGATCTCGATTCGCACATCGGAAAGCGATTCAGAACGAAATGTCAGTGAATCTGGTTAATTTGTGTCGATTCACACAAAAGTGTATCGGTAATCTCCAATTTTCACGTTTATGAACGTTCGGAAACGACATCACTCGTTTCTAAGTTATGATCTCGAATCGCACGTTGGAAAGCTGTTCTGTTCGAATTGTCAGTGAATCTTGATAATTTGTAACGATTCACACAAAAGTTTATTTGTGATCACCAATTTTCATATTTGTGAACGTTCAGAACCGACATCGTTCGAATGTCAGTTCCGGTCTCGAATCGCATTTCGGATTGCGATTCTGATAGAAATGTCGGAAAAAATTGTTGATTCGTAACGATTAACACACAAGATTATCGCTGATTACTTACTTTCATGTTTATGAAAGATTGGAAACGTTCACCGATAAACGTCACATATCAACAATTTTACAGACATTTAGTATCGCAATCCGAAGGGCCATTTGAGATCTGAACTGACAATCGAGCGATGAAAACGTTCCCGAACTTTCATAAACATGAAGATTGGTGATCACCAATAAAATTTTTGTTCAATTCATGACCAATTAACAATATCCAATGACATTTCGATTCGAGATCATAAATTACAATCGAGTGATATCATTTCCGAACGTTCATAAACATGAAAATTGGTGATCACCGATACACTTTTGTGTGAATTGATAAAAATTAACAAGATTCACCAACATTTCGAACAGAACAGCTTTCCCACGTGCGATCCGAGATCATAACTTACAATCGAGTGATGTCATTTCCGAACGTTCATAAACGTGAAAATTGGTGATCACCGATACACTTTTGTGTGAATCGAAACAATTTAACAACATTTACTGACATTTCGAACAGAACAGCTTTCCGACGTGTGATCGGAGATCATAACTTACAATCGAGTGATGTCGTTTCCGAACGTTCATAAACATGAAGAACGGTGATCACCGATAGATTTTTGTGTGAATCGACTCAAATTAACCAGATTCACTGACATTTCGTTCTGAATCGCTTTCCGATGTGCTAATCGCGATCACAGCTTACAATCGAGTGGTGTAGTTTCCAAACGTTCATAAACGTGAAAATTGAAGATCACAGATACACTTTTGAGTGAGTCGATACAATTTAACAACATTCACTGACATTTCGAACAGAACAGCTTTCCGACGTGCGATCCGAGATCATAACTTAAAATCGGGTGATGTCGTTTCCGAACGTTCATAAACGTGAAAATTGGTGATCACCGATACACTTTTGTGTGAATCGACTCAAATTAACCAGATTCACTGACATTTCGTTCTGAATCGCTTTCCGATGTGCGAATCGCGATCACAGCTTACAATCGAGTGATGTTTCCGAACCATCATAAACGTGAAAATTGGTGATCACCGATACACTTTTGTATGAATTGATAGAAATTAACAAGATTCACTGACATTTCGAACAGAACAGCTTTCCGACGTGCGATCCGAGATCATAACTTACAATCGAGTGATGTCATTTCCGAACGTTCATAAACGTGAAAATTGGTGATCACCGATAGACTTTTGTGTGAATCGATACAATTTAACAACATTCACTGACATTTCGAACAGCACAGCTTTCCGACGTGCGATCCGAGATCATAACTTACAATCGGGTGATGTCGTTTCCGAACGTTCATAAACGTGAAAATTGGTGATCACCGATACACTTTTGTGTGAATCGACTCAAATTAACCAGATTCACTGACATTTCGTTCTGAATCGCTTTCCGATGTGCGAATCGCGATCACAGCTTACAATCGAGTGATGTCGTTTCCGAACCATCATAAACGTGAAAATTGGTGATCACCGATACACTTTTGTATGAATCGATAGAAATGAACAAGAATCACTGACATTTCGAACTGACCAGCTTTCCGACGTGCGATTCGAGATCATACCTTACATTCGAGTGATGTCGTTTCCGAACGTTCATAAACGTGAAAATTGAAGATCACCGATATACTTTTGTGTGAATCGACACAAATTAACCAGATTCACTGACATTTCGTTCTGAATCGCTTTCCGATGTGCTAATCGCGATCACAGCTTACAATCGAGTGGTGTAGTTTCGGAACGTTCATAAACGTGAAAATGGAAGATCACCGATACACTTTTGTATGAATCGATAGAAATTAACAAGCTTCACTGACATTTCGAACAGAACAGCTTTCCGACGTGCGATCCGAGATCATAACTTACAATCGAGTGATGTCATTTCCGAACGTTCATAAACGTGAAAATTGGTGATCACCGATACACTTTTGTGTGAATCGACTCAAATTAACCAGATTCACTGACATTTCGTTCTGAATCGCTTTCCGATGTGCTAATCGCGATCACAGCTTACAATCGAGTGGTGTAGTTTCCGAACGTTCATAAACGTGAAAATTGAAGATCACAGATACACTTTTGAGTGAGTCGATACAATTTAACAACATTCACTGACATTTCGAACAGAACAGCTTTCCGACGTGCGATCCGAGATCATAACTTACAATCGAGTGATGTCATTTCCGAACGTTCATAAACGTGAAAATTGGTGATCACTGATACACTTTTGTGTGAATCGACTCAAATTAACCAGATTCACTGACATTTCGTTCTGAATCGCTTTCCGATGTGCGAATCGCGATCACAGCTTACAATCGAGTGATGTCGTTTCCGAACCATCATAAACGTGAAAATTGGTGATCACCGATACACTTTTGTATGAATCGATAGAACTTAACAAGATTCACTGACATTTCGAACAGAACAGCTTTCCGACGTGCGATCCGAGATCATAACTTACAATCGAGTGATGTCATTTCCGAACGATCATAAACGTGAAAATTGGAGATCACCAATACACTTTTGTGTGATTCGACTCAAATTAACCAGATTCACTGACATTTCGTTCTGAATCGCTTTCCGATGTGTGAATCGCGATCACAGTTTACAATCGAGTGATGTCGTTTCCGAACGTTCATAAACGTGAAAATTTGTGATCACCGATCCACTTTTGTGTGAATCGATACAATTTAACAACATTCACTGACATTTCGAACAGCACAGCTTTCCGATGTGTGAATCGCGATCACAGTTTACAATCGAGTGATGTAGTTTCCGAACGTTCATAAACGTGAAAATTGGAAATCACCGATACACTTTTGTGTGAATCGACACAAATTAACCAGATTCACTGATATTTCGTTCTGAACCGCATTCCGATGTACGAATCGCGATCACACCTTACAATCAAGTGATGACGTTTCCGAACGTTCATAAACGTGAAAATTGGTTATCACCGATACACTTTTGTGTGAATCAATACAATTTAACAACATTCACAGACATTTCGACCAGCATCGCTTTCCGACGTGCGATTCGAGATTATTACACGTCGCAAAGCGTTTCAGAACGAAATGTCAGTGTACCTTGTTAATTTGTATCGATTCACCCAAAAGTGTATCGGTGATCACCAATTTTCACGTTTATGAACGTTCCGAAACGACATCACTCGATTGTATGTTATGATCTCGACTTGCACGTCGGAAAGCCGTTCTGTTCGAAATGTCTGTGAATGTTGCTAAATTGTATCGATTCACACAAAAGTGCATCGGTTATCTCCAATTTTCACGTTTCTGAACGTTCGGAAACGACATCACACGATTGTAAGGTGTGATCGCGATTCGCACATAGGAAAGCGATTCAGAACGAAATGTCAGTGAATCTGGTTAATTTGTTTCGATTCACACAAAAGTGTATCGGTGATCTCCAATTTTCACGTTTATGATGGTTCGGAAACGACATCACTCGATTGTAGGTTATGATCTCGATTCGCACATCGGAAAGCGATTCAGAACGAAATGTCAGTGAATCTGGTTAATTTGTGTCGATTCACACAAAAGTGTATCGGTGATGTCCTATTTACACGTTTATGAACGTTCGGAATCGACATCACTCGATTGTAAGTTGTGATCTCGAATCGCACGTCGAAAATCTGTTCTGTTCGAAATGTCAGTGAATGTTGTTAATTTCTATCGATTCATACAAAAGTGTATCGGTGATCACCAATTTTCATGTTTATGCACGTTCGGATACGACATAACTCGATTGTAAGTAATGATCTCGAATCGCACGTCGGAAAGCTGCACTTTTCGAAATGTCAGTGAATGTTGTTAAATTGTATCGATTCACACAATAGTGTATCGGTGAACTCCAATTTTCACGTTTATGATGGTTCGGAAACGACATCACAAGATTGTAAGTTATGATCTCGATTCGCACATCGGAAAGCGATTCAGAAAGAAATGTGTCAGTGAATCTGGTTAATTTGTGTCGATTCACACAAAAGTGTATCGGTGATCTCTAATTTTCACGTTTATGAACGTTCGGAATCGACATCACTCGATGGTAATGCATGCTCTCGATTCGCACATCGGAAAGCGATTCAGAACGAAAAGTCAGTGAAACTTGTTAATTTGTGTCGATTCACACAAAAGTGTATCTGTGATCACCAATTTTCATGTTTTTGAACGTTCGGAAACGACATCACTCGATTGTAAGGTATTATCTCGAATCGCACGTCGGAAAGCGATGCTAGTCGAAATGTCAGTGAATCTTGTCGATTTGTTACGCATCTCGCCAAAGTCTATCGGTGATCACCAATTTTCATGTTTATGAACGTTCGGATACGACATAACTCGATTGTAAGTAATGATCTCGAATCGCACGTCGGAAAGCTGCTCTTTTCGAAATGTCAGTGAATGTTGTTAAATTGTATCGATTCACACAAAAGTGTATCGGTGATCTCCAATTTACACGTTTATGATGGTTCGGAAACGACATTACTCGATTGTAAGTTATGATCTCGATTCGCACATCGGAAAGCGATTCAGAACGAAATGTCAGTGAATCTGGTTAATTTGTGTCGATTCACACAAAAGTGTATCGGTAATCTCCAATTTTCACGTTTATGAACGTTCGGAAACGACATCACTCGTTTCTAAGTTATGATCTCGAATCGCACGTTGGAAAGCTGTTCTGTTCGAATTGTCAGTGAATCTTGATAATTTGTAACGATTCACACAAAAGTTTATTTGTGATCACCAATTTTCATATTTGTGAACGTTCAGAACCGACATCGTTCGAATGTCAGTTCCGGTCTCGAATCGCATTTCGGATTGCGATTCTGATAGAAATGTCGGAAAAAATTGTTGATTCGTAACGATAAACACACAAGATTATCGCTGATTACTTACTTTCATGTTTATGAAAGATTGGAAACGTTCACCGATAAACGTCACATATCAACAATTTTACAGACATTTAGTATCGCAATCCGAAGGGCCATTTGAGATCTGAACTGACAATCGAGCGATGAAAACGTTCCCGAACTTTCATAAACATGAAGATTGGTGATCACCAATAAAATTTTTGTTCAATTCATGACCAATTAACAATATCCAATGACATTTCGATTCGAGATCATAAATTACAATCGAGTGATATCATTTCCGAACGTTCATAAACATGAAAATTGGTGATCACCGATACACTTTTGTGTGAATTGATAAAAATTAACAAGATTCACCAACATTTCGAACAGAACAGCTTTCCCACGTGCGATCCGAGATCATAACTTACAATCGAGTGATGTCATTTCCGAACGTTCATAAACGTGAAAATTGGTGATCACCGATACACTTTTGTGTGAATCGAAACAATTTAACAACATTCACTGACATTTCGAACAGAACAGCTTTCCGACGTGTGATCGGAGATCATAACTTACAATCGAGTGATGTCGTTTCCGAACGTTCATAAACATGAAGAACGGTGATCACCGATAGATTTTTGTGTGAATCGACTCAAATTAACCAGATTCACTGACATTTCGTTCTGAATCGCTTTCCGATGTGCTAATCGCGATCACAGCTTACAATCGAGTGGTGTAGTTTCCAAACGTTCATAAACGTGAAAATTGAAGATCACAGATACACTTTTGAGTGAGTCCATACAATTTAACAACATTCACTGACATTTCGAACAGAACAGCTTTCCGACGTGCGATCCGAGATCATAACTTAAAATCGGGTGATGTCGTTTCCGAACGTTCATAAACGTGAAAATTGGTGATCACCGATACACTTTTGTGTGAATCGACTCAAATTAACCAGATTCACTGACATTTCGATCTGAATCGCTTTCCGATGTGCGAATCGCGATCACAGCTTACAATCGAGTGATGTCGTTTCCGAACCATCATAAACGTGAAAATTGGTGATCACCGATACACTTTTGTATGAATCGATAGAAATGAACAAGAATCACTGACATTTCGAACTGACCAGCTTTCCGACGTGCGATTCGAGATCATACCTTACATTCGAGTGATGTCGTTTCCGAACGTTCATAAACGTGAAAATTGAAGATCACCGATATACTTTTGTGTGAATCGACACAAATTAACCAGATTCACTGACATTTCGTTCTGAATCGCTTTCCGATGTGCTAATCGCGATCACAGCTTACAATCGAGTGGTGTAGTTTCCGAACGTTCATAAACGTGAAAATTGAAGATCACAGATACACTTTTGAGTGAGTCGATACAATTTAACAACATTCACTGACATTTCGAACAGAACAGCTTTCCGACGTGCGATCCGAGATCATAACTTACAATCGAGTGATGTCATTTCCGAACGTTCATAAACGTGAAAATTGGTGATCACTGATACACTTTTGTGTGAATCGACTCAAATTAACCAGATTCACTGACATTTCGTTCTGAATCGCTTTCCGATGTGCGAATCGCGATCACAGCTTACAATCGAGTGATGTCGTTTCCGAACCATCATAAACGTGAAAATTGGTGATCACCGATACACTTTTGTATGAATCGATAGAACTTAACAAGATTCACTGACATTTCGAACAGAACAGCTTTCCGACGTGCGATCCGAGATCATAACTTACAATCGAGTGATGTCATTTCCGAACGATCATAAACGTGAAAATTGGAGATCACCGATACACTTTTGTGTGATTCGACTCAAATTAACCAGATTCACTGACATTTCGTTCTGAATCGCTTTCCGATGTGTGAATCGCGATCACAGTTTACAATCGAGTGATGTCGTTTCCGAACGTTCATAAACGTGAAAATTTGTGATCACCGATCCACTTTTGTGTGAATCGATACAATTTAACAACATTCACTGACATTTCGAACAGCACAGCTTTCCGATGTGTGAATCGCGATCACAGTTTACAATCGAGTGATGTAGTTTCCGAACGTTCATAAACGTGAAAATTGGAAATCACCGATACACTTTTGTGTGAATCGACACAAATTAACCAGATTCACTGATATTTCGTTCTGAACCGCATTCCGATGTACGAATCGCGATCACACCTTACAATCAAGTGATGACGTTTCCGAACGTTCATAAACGTGAAAATTGGTTATCACCGATACACTTTTGTGTGAATCAATACAATTTAACAACATTCACAGACATTTCGACCAGCATCGCTTTCCGACGTGCGATTCGAGATTATTACACGTCGCAAAGCGTTTCAGAACGAAATGTCAGTGTACCTTGTTAATTTGTATCGATTCACCCAAAAGTGTATCGGTGATCACCAATTTTCACGTTTATGAACGTTCCGAAACGACATCACTCGACTGTATGTTATGATCTCGACTTGCACGTCGGAAAGCCGTTCTGTTCGAAATGTCTGTGAATGTTGTTAAATTGTATCGATTCACACAAAAGTGCATCGGTTATCTCCAATTTTCACGTTTCTGAACGTTCGGAAACGACATCACACGATTGTAAGGTGTGATCGCGATTCGCACATAGGAAAGCGATTCAGAACGAAATGTCAGTGAATCTGGTTAATTTGTTTCGATTCACACAAAAGTGTATCGGTGATCTCCAATTTTCACGTTTATGATGGTTCGGAAACGACATCACTCGATTGTAGGTTATGATCTCGATTCGCACATCGGAAAGCGATTCAGAACGAAATGTCAGAGAATCTGGTTAATTTGTGTCGATTCACACAAAAGTGTATCGGTGATGTCCTATTTACACGTTTATGAACGTTCGGAATCGACATCACTCGATTGTAAGTTGTGATCTCGAATCGCACGTCGAAAATCTGTTCTGTTCGAAATGTCAGTGAATGTTGTTAATTTCTAACGATTCATACAAAAGTGTATCGGTGATCACCAATTTTCATGTTTATGCACGTTCGGATACGACATAACTCGATTGTAAGTAATGATCTCGAATCGCACGTCGGAAAGCTGCACTTTTCGAAATGTCAGTGAATGTTGTTAAATTGTATCGATTCACACAATAGTGTATCGGTGAACTCCAATTTTCACGTTTATGATGGTTCGGAAACGACATCACAAGATTGTAAGTTATGATCTCGATTCGCACATCGGAAAGCGATTCAGAAAGAAATGTGTCAGTGAATCTGGTTAATTTGTGTCGATTCACACAAAAGTGTATCGGTGATCTCTAATTTTCACGTTTATGAACGTTCGGAATCGACATCACTCGATGGTAATGCATGCTCTCGATTCGCACATCGGAAAGCGATTCAGAACGAAATGTCAGTGAAACTTGTTAATTTGTGTCGATTCACACAAAAGTGTATCTGTGATCACCAATTTTCATGTTTTTGAACGTTCGGAAACGACATCACTCGATTGTAAGGTATGATCTCGAATCGCACGTCGGAAAGCGATGCTAGTCGAAATGTCAGTGAATCTTGTCGATTTGTTACGCATCTCGCCAAAGTCTATCGGTGATCACCAATTTTCATGTTTATGAACGTTCGGATACGACATAACTCGATTGTAAGTAATGATCTCGAATCGCACGTCGGAAAGCTGCTCTTTTCGAAATGTCAGTGAATGTTGTTAAATTGTATCGATTCACACAAAAGTGTATCGGTGATCTCCAATTTACACGTTTATGATGGTTCGGAAACGACATCACTCGATTGTAAGTTATGATCTCGATTCGCACATCGGAAAGCGATTCAGAACGAAATGTCAGTGAATCTGGTTAATTTGTGTCGATTCACGCAAAAGTGTATCGGTAATCTCCAATTTTCACGTTTATGAACGTTCGGAAACGACATCACTCGTTTCTAAGTTATGATCTCGAATCGCACGTTGGAAAGCTGTTCTGTTCGAATTGTCAGTGAATCTTGATAATTTGTAACGATTCACACAAAAGTTTATTTGTGATCACCAATTTTCATATTTGTGAACGTTCAGAACCGACATCGTTCGAATGTCAGTTCCGGTCTCGAATCGCATTTCGGATTGCGATTCTGATAGAAATGTCGGAAAAAATTGTTGATTCGTAACGATTAACACACAAGATTATCGCTGATTACTTACTTTCATGTTTATGAAAGATTGGAAACGTTCACCGATAAACGTCACATATCAACAATTTTACAGACATTTAGTATCGCAATCCGAAGGGCCATTTGAGATCTGAACTGACAATCGAGCGATGAAAACGTTCCCGAACTTTCATAAACATGAAGATTGGTGATCACCAATAAAATTTTTGTTCAATTCATGACCAATTAACAATATCCAATGACATTTCGATTCGAGATCATAAATTACAATCGAGTGATATCATTTCCGAACGTTCATAAACATGAAAATTGGTGATCACCGATACACTTTTGTGTGAATTGATAAAAATTAACAAGATTCACCAACATTTCGAACAGAACAGCTTTCCCACGTGCGATCCGAGATCATAACTTACAATCGAGTGATGTCATTTCCGAACGTTCATAAACGTGAAAATTGGTGATCACCGATACACTTTTGTGTGAATCGAAACAATTTAACAACATTTACTGACATTTCGAACAGAACAGCTTTCCGACGTGTGATCGGAGATCATAACTTACAATCGAGTGATGTCGTTTCCGAACGTTCATAAACATGAAGAACGGTGATCACCGATAGATTTTTGTGTGAATCGACTCAAATTAACCAGATTCACTGACATTTCGTTCTGAATCGCTTTCCGATGTGCTAATCGCGATCACAGCTTACAATCGAGTGGTGTAGTTTCCAAACGTTCATAAACGTGAAAATTGAAGATCACAGATACACTTTTGAGTGAGTCGATACAATTTAACAACATTCACTGACATTTCGAACAGAACAGCTTTCCGACGTGCGATCCGAGATCATAACTTAAAATCGGGTGATGTCGTTTCCGAACGTTCATAAACGTGAAAATTGGTGATCACCGATACACTTTTGTGTGAATCGACTCAAATTAACCAGATTCACTGACATTTCGTTCTGAATCGCTTTCCGATGTGCGAATTGCGATCACAGCTTACAATCGAGTGATGTTTCCGAACCATCATAAACGTGAAAATTGGTGATCACCGATACACTTTTGTATGAATTGATAGAAATTAACAAGATTCACTGACATTTCGAACAGAACAGCTTTCCGACGTGCGATCCGAGATCATAACTTACAATCGAGTGATGTCATTTCCGAACGTTCATAAACGTGAAAATTGGTGATCACCGATAGACTTTTGTGTGAATCGATACAATTTAACAACATTCACTGACATTTCGAACAGCACAGCTTTCCGACGTGCGATCCGAGATCATAACTTAAAATCGGGTGATGTCGTTTCCGAACGTTCATAAACGTGAAAATTGGTGATCACCGATACACTTTTGTGTGAATCGACTCAAATTAACCAGATTCACTGACATTTCGATCTGAATCGCTTTCCGATGTGCGAATCGCGATCACAGCTTACAATCGAGTGATGTCGTTTCCGAACCATCATAAACGTGAAAATTGGTGATCACCGATACACTTTTGTATGAATCGATAGAAATGAACAAGAATCACTGACATTTCGAACTGACCAGCTTTCCGACGTGCGATTCGAGATCATACCTTACATTCGAGTGATGTCGTTTCCGAACGTTCATAAACGTGAAAATTGAAGATCACCGATATACTTTTGTGTGAATCGACACAAATTAACCAGATTCACTGACATTTCGTTCTGAATCGCTTTCCGATGTGCTAATCGCGATCACAGCTTACAATCGAGTGGTGTAGTTTCCGAACGTTCATAAACGTGAAAATTGAAGATCACAGATACACTTTTGAGTGAGTCGATACAATTTAACAACATTCACTGACATTTCGAACAGAACAGCTTTCCGACGTGCGATCCGAGATCATAACTTACAATCGAGTGATGTCATTTCCGAACGTTCATAAACGTGAAAATTGGTGATCACTGATACACTTTTGTGTGAATCGACTCAAATTAACCAGATTCACTGACATTTCGTTCTGAATCGCTTTCCGATGTGCGAATCGCGATCACAGCTTACAATCGAGTGATGTCGTTTCCGAACCATCATAAACGTGAAAATTGGTGATCACCGATACACTTTTGTATGAATCGATAGAACTTAACAAGATTCACTGACATTTCGAACAGAACAGCTTTCCGACGTGCGATCCGAGATCATAACTTACAATCGAGTGATGTCATTTCCGAACGATCATAAACGTGAAAATTGGAGATCACCGATACACTTTTGTGTGATTCGACTCAAATTAACCAGATTCACTGACATTTCGTTCTGAATCGCTTTCCGATGTGTGAATCGCGATCACAGTTTACAATCGAGTGATGTCGTTTCCGAACGTTCATAAACGTGAAAATTTGTGATCACCGATCCACTTTTGTGTGAATCGATACAATTTAACAACATTCACTGACATTTCGAACAGCACAGCTTTCCGATGTGTGAATCGCGATCACAGTTTACAATCGAGTGATGTAGTTTCCGAACGTTCATAAACGTGAAAATTGGAAATCACCGATACACTTTTGTGTGAATCGACACAAATTAACCAGATTCACTGATATTTCGTTCTGAACCGCATTCCGATGTACGAATCGCGATCACACCTTACAATCAAGTGATGACGTTTCCGAACGTTCATAAACGTGAAAATTGGTTATCACCGATACACTTTTGTGTGAATCAATACAATTTAACAACATTCACAGACATTTCGACCAGCATCGCTTTCCGACGTGCGATTCGAGATTATTACACGTCGCAAAGCGTTTCAGAACGAAATGTCAGTGTACCTTGTTAATTTGTATCGATTCACCCAAAAGTGTATCGGTGATCACCAATTTTCACGTTTATGAACGTTCCGAAACGACATCACTCGACTGTATGTTATGATCTCGACTTGCACGTCGGAAAGCCGTTCTGTTCGAAATGTCTGTGAATGTTGTTAAATTGTATCGATTCACACAAAAGTGCATCGGTTATCTCCAATTTTCACGTTTCTGAACGTTCGGAAACGACATCACACGATTGTAAGGTGTGATCGCGATTCGCACATAGGAAAGCGATTCAGAACGAAATGTCAGTGAATCTGGTTAATTTGTTTCGATTCACACAAAAGTGTATCGGTGATCTCCAATTTTCACGTTTATGATGGTTCGGAAACGACATCACTCGATTGTAGGTTATGATCTCGATTCGCACATCGGAAAGCGATTCAGAACGAAATGTCAGTGAATCTGGTTAATTTGTGTCGATTCACACAAAAGTGTATCGGTGATGTCCTATTTACACGTTTATGAACGTTCGGAATCGACATCACTCGATTGTAAGTTGTGATCTCGAATCGCACGTCGAAAATCTGTTCTGTTCGAAATGTCAGTGAATGTTGTTAATTTCTATCGATTCATACAAAAGTGTATCGGTGATCACCAATTTTCATGTTTATGCACGTTCGGATACGACATAACTCGATTGTAAGTAATGATCTCGAATCGCACGTCGGAAAGCTGCACTTTTCGAAATGTCAGTGAATGTTGTTAAATTGTATCGATTCACACAATAGTGTATCGGTGAACTCCAATTTTCACGTTTATGATGGTTCGGAAACGACATCACAAGATTGTAAGTTATGATCTCGATTCGCACATCGGAAAGCGATTCAGAAAGAAATGTGTCAGTGAATCTGGTTAATTTGTGTCGATTCACACAAAAGTGTATCGGTGATCTCTAATTTTCACGTTTATGAACGTTCGGAATCGACATCACTCGATGGTAATGCATGCTCTCGATTCGCACATCGGAAAGCGATTCAGAACGAAATGTCAGTGAAACTTGTTAATTTGTGTCGATTCACACAAAAGTGTATCTGTGATCACCAATTTTCATGTTTTTGAACGTTCGGAAACGACATCACTCGATTGTAAGGTATGATCTCGAATCGCACGTCGGAAAGCGATGCTAGTCGAAATGTCAGTGAATCTTGTCGATTTGTTACGCATCTCGCCAAAGTCTATCGGTGATCACCAATTTTCATGTTTATGAACGTTCGGATACGACATAACTCGATTGTAAGTAATGATCTCGAATCGCACGTCGGAAAGCTGCTCTTTTCGAAATGTCAGTGAATGTTGTTAAATTGTATCGATTCACACAAAAGTGTATCGGTGATCTCCAATTTACACGTTTATGATGGTTCGGAAACGACATCACTCGATTGTAAGTTATGATCTCGATTCGCACATCGGAAAGCGATTCAGAACGAAATGTCAGTGAATCTGGTTAATTTGTGTCGATTCACGCAAAAGTGTATCGGTAATCTCCAATTTTCACGTTTATGAACGTTCGGAAACGACATCACTCGTTTCTAAGTTATGATCTCGAATCGCACGTTGGAAAGCTGTTCTGTTCGAATTGTCAGTGAATCTTGATAATTTGTAACGATTCACACAAAAGTTTATTTGTGATCACCAATTTTCATATTTGTGAACGTTCAGAACCGACATCGTTCGAATGTCAGTTCCGGTCTCGAATCGCATTTCGGATTGCGATTCTGATAGAAATGTCGGAAAAAATTGTTGATTCGTAACGATTAACACACAAGATTATCGCTGATTACTTACTTTCATGTTTATGAAAGATTGGAAACGTTCACCGATAAACGTCACATATCAACAATTTTACAGACATTTAGTATCGCAATCCGAAGGGCCATTTGAGATCTGAACTGACAATCGAGCGATGAAAAAGTTCCCGAACTTTCATAAACATGAAGATTGGTGATCACCAATAAAATTTTTGTTCAATTCATGACCAATTAACAATATCCAATGACATTTCGATTCGAGATCATAAATTACAATCGAGTGACATCATTTCCGAACGTTCATAAACATGAAAATTGGTGATCACCGATACACTTTTGTGTGAATTGATAAAAATTAACAAGATTCACCAACATTTCGAACAGAACAGCTTTCCCACGTGCGATCCGAGATCATAACTTACAATCGAGTGATGTCATTTCCGAACGTTCATAAACGTGAAAATTGGTGATCACCGATACACTTTTGTGTGAATCCAAACAATTTAACAACATTCACTGACATTTCGAACAGAACAGCTTTCCGACGTGTGATCGGAGATCATAACTTACAATCGAGTGATGTCGTTTCCGAACGTTCATAAACATGAAGAACGGTGATCACCGATAGATTTTTGTGTGAATCGACTCAAATTAACCAGATTCACTGACATTTCGTTCTGAATCGCTTTCCGATGTGCTAATCGCGATCACAGCTTACAATCGAGTGGTGTAGTTTCCAAACGTTCATAAACGTGAAAATTGAAGATCACAGATACACTTTTGAGTGAGTCGATACAATTTAACAACATTCACTGACATTTCGAACAGAACAGCTTTCCGACGTGCGATCCGAGATCATAACTTAAAATCGGGTGATGTCGTTTCCGAACGTTCATAAACGTGAAAATTGGTGATCACCGATACACTTTTGTGTGAATCGACTCAAATTAACCAGATTCACTGACATTTCGTTCTGAATCGCTTTCCGATGTGCGAATCGCGATCACAGCTTACAATCGAGTGATGTTTCCGAACCATCATAAACGTGAAAATTGGTGATCACCGATACACTTTTGTATGAATTGATAGAAATTAACAAGATTCACTGACATTTCGAACAGAACAGCTTTCCGACGTGCGATCCGAGATCATAACTTACAATCGAGTGATGTCATTTCCGAACGTTCATAAACGTGAAAATTGGTGATCACCGATAGACTTTTGTGTGAATCGATACAATTTAACAACATTCACTGACATTTCGAACAGCACAGCTTTCCGACGTGCGATCCGAGATCATAACTTACAATCGGGTGATGTCGTTTCCGAACGTTCATAAACGTGAAAATTGGTGATCACCGATACACTTTTGTGTGAATCGACTCAAATTAACCAGATTCACTGACATTTCGTTCTGAATCGCTTTCCGATGTGCGAATCGCGATCACAGCTTACAATCGAGTGATGTCGTTTCCGAACCATCATAAACGTGAAAATTGGTGATCACCGATACACTTTTGTATGAATCGATAGAAATGAACAAGAATCACTGACATTTCGAACTGACCAGCTTTCCGACGTGCGATTCGAGATCATACCTTACATTCGAGTGATGTCGTTTCCGAACGTTCATAAACGTGAAAATTGAAGATCACCGATATACTTTTGTGTGAATCGACACAAATTAACCAGATTCACTGACATTTCGTTCTGAATCGCTTTCCGATGTGCTAATCGCGATCACAGCTTACAATCGAGTGGTGTAGTTTCGGAACGTTCATAAACGTGAAAATGGAAGATCACCGATACACTTTTGTATGAATCGATAGAAATTAACAAGCTTCACTGACATTTCGAACAGAACAGCTTTCCGACGTGCGATCCGAGATCATAACTTACAATCGAGTGATGTCATTTCCGAACGTTCATAAACGTGAAAATTGGTGATCACCGATACACTTTTGTGTGAATCGACTCAAATTAACCAGATTCACTGACATTTCGTTCTGAATCGCTTTCCGATGTGCTAATCGCGATCACAGCTTACAATCGAGTGGTGTAGTTTCCGAACGTTCATAAACGTGAAAATTGAAGATCACAGATACACTTTTGAGTGAGTCGATACAATTTAACAAGATTCACTGACATTTCGAACAGAACAGCTTTCCGACGTGCGATCCGAGATCATAACTTACAATCGAGTGATGTCATTTCCGAACGATCATAAACGTGAAAATTGGAGATCACCGATACACTTTTGTGTGATTCGACTCAAATTAACCAGATTCACTGACATTTCGTTCTGAATCGCTTTCCGATGTGTGAATCGCGATCACAGTTTACAATCGAGTGATGTCGTTTCCGAACGTTCATAAACGTGAAAATTTGTGATCACCGATCCACTTTTGTGTGAATCGATACAATTTAACAACATTCACTGACATTTCGAACAGCACAGCTTTCCGATGTGTGAATCGCGATCACAGTTTACAATCGAGTGATGTAGTTTCCGAACGTTCATAAACGTGAAAATTGGAAATCACCGATACACTTTTGTGTGAATCGACACAAATTAACCAGATTCACTGATATTTCGTTCTGAACCGCATTCCGATGTACGAATCGCGATCACACCTTACAATCAAGTGATGACGTTTCCGAACGTTCATAAACGTGAAAATTGGTTATCACCGATACACTTTTGTGTGAATCAATAAAATTTAACAACATTCACTGACATTTCGAACAGCACAGCTTTCCGACGTGCGATCCGAGATCATAACTTACAATCGAGTGATGTAGTTTCCGAACGTTCATAAACATGAAAATTGGTGATCACCGATACACTTTTGTGTGAATTGATAAAAATTAACAAGATTCACTGACATTTCGAACAGAACAGCTTTCCCACGTGCGATCCGAGATCATAACTTACAATCGAGTGATGTCATTTCCGAACGTTCATAAACGTGAAAATTGGTGATCACCGATACACTTTTGTGTGAATCGAAACAATTTAACAACATTCACTGACATTTCGAACAGAACAGCTTTCCGACGTGTGATCGGAGATCATAACTTACAATCGAGTGATGTCGTTTCCGAACGTTCATAAACATGAAGAACGGTGATCACCGATAGATTTTTGTGTGAATCGACTCAAATTAACCAGATTCACTGACATTTCGTTCTGAATCGCTTTCCGATGTGCTAATCGCGATCACAGCTTACAATCGAGTGGTGTAGTTTCGGAACGTTCATAAACGTGAAAATTGAAGATCACCGATACACTTTTGTATGAATCGATAGAAATTAACAAGATTCACTGACATTTCGAACAGAACAGCTTTCCGACGTGCGATCCGAGATCATAACTTACAATCGAGTGATGTCATTTCCGAACGTTCATAAACGTGAAAATTGGTGATCACCGATACACTTTTGTGTGAATCGACTCAAATTAACCAGATTCACTGACATTTCGTTCTGAATCGCTTTCCGTTGTGCGAATCGCGATCACAGCTTACAATCGAGTGATGTCGTTTCCGAACCATCATAAACGTGAAAATTGGTGATCACCGATACACTTTTGTATGAATCGATAGAAATGAACAAGAATCACTGACATTTCGAACTGACCAGCTTTCCGACGTGCGATTCGAGATCATACCTTACATTCGAGTGATGTCGTTTCCGAACGTTCATAAACGTGAAAATTGAAGATCACCGATATACTTTTGTGTGAATTGACACAAATTAACCAGATTCACTGACATTTCGTTCTGAATCGCTTTCCGATGTGCGAATCGCGGTCTCACCTTACAATCGAGTGATGTCGTTTCCGAACGTTCATAAACGTGAAAATTTGTGATCACCGATCCACTTTTGTGTGAATCGATACAATTTAACAACATTCACTGACATTTCGAACAGCACAGCTTTCCGACGTGCGATCCGAGATCATAACTAACAATCGAGTGATGTAGTTTCCGAACGTTCATAAACGTGAAAATTTGAGATCGACGATACACTTTTGTGTGAATCGACACAAATTAACCAGATTCACTGATATTTCGTTCTGAACCGCATTCCGATGTACGAATCGCGATCACACTTTACAATCAAGTGATGACGTTTCCGAACGTTCATAAACGTGAAAATTGGTTATCACCGATACACTTTTGTGTGAATCAATACAATTTAACAACATTCACTGACATTTCGACCAGCATCGCTTTCCGACGTGCGATTCGAGATTATTACACGTCGCAAAGCGTTTCAGAACGAAATGTCAGTGTACCTTGTTAATTTGTATCGATTCACCCAAAAGTGTATCGGTGATCACCAATTTTCACGTTTATGAACGTTCCGAAACGACATCACTCGATTGTATGTTATGATCTCGACTTGCACGTCGGAAAGCCGTTCTGTTCGAAATGTCTGTGAATGTTGTTAAATTGTATCGATTCACACAAAAGTGCATCGGTTATCTCCAATTTTCACGTTTCTGAACGTTCGGAAACGACATCACACGATTGTAAGGTGTGATCGCGATTCGCACATAGGAAAGCGATTCAGAACGAAATGTCAGTGAATCTGGTTAATTTGTTTCGATTCACTCAAAAGTGTATCATCGGTGATCTCCAATTTTCACGTTTATGATGGTTCGGAAACGACATCACTCGATTGTAGGTTATGATCTCGATTCGCACATCGGAAAGCGATTCAGAACGAAATGTCAGTGAATCTGGTTAATTTGTGTCGATTCACACAAAAGTGTATCGGTGATGTCCTATTTACACGTTTATGAACGTTCGGAATCGACATCACTCGATTGTAAGTTGTGATCTCGAATCGCACGTCGGAAATGTGTTCTGTTCGAAATGTCAGTGAATGTTGTTAATTTCTATCGATTCATACAAAAGTGTATCGGTGATCACCAATTTTCATGTTTATGCACGTTCGGATACGACATAACTCGATTGTAAGTAATGATCTCGAATCGCACGTCGGAAAGCTGCACTTTTCGAAATGTCAGTGAATGTTGTTAAATTGTATCGATTCACACAATAGTGTATCGGTGAACTCCAATTTTCACGTTTATGATGGTTCGGAAACGACATCACTCGATTGTAAGTTATGATCTCGATTCGCACATCGGAAAGCGATTCAGAAAGAAATGTGTCAGTGAATCTGGTTAATTTGTGTCGATTCACACAAAAGTGTATCGGTGATCTCCAATTTTCACGTTTATGAACGTTCGGAAACGACATCACTCGATTGTAAGCTGTGATCGCGATTCGCACATCGGAAAGCGATTCAGAACGAAATGTCAGTGAATCTGGTTAATTTGTGTCGATTCACACAAAAGTGTATCGGTGATCTCTAATTTTCACGTTTATGAACGTTCCGAAACGACATCACTCGATTGTATGTTATGATCTCGACTTGCACGTCCGAAAGCCGTTCTGTTCGAAATGTCTGTGAATGTTGTTAAATTGTATCGATTCACACAAAAGTGCATCGGTTATCTCCAATTTTCACGTCTCTGAACGTTAGGAAACGACATCACACGATTGTAAGGTGTGATCGCGATTCGCACATAGGAAAGCGATTCAGAACGAAATGTCAGTGAATCTGGTTAATTTGTGTCGATTCACACAAAAGTGTATCGGTGATCTCTAATTTTCACGTTTATGAACGTTCGGAATCGACATCACTCGATGGTAATGCATGCTCTCGATTCGCACATCGGAAAGCGATTCAGAACGAAATGTCAGTGAAACTTGTTAATTTGTGTCGATTCACACAAAAGTGTATCTGTGATCACCAATTTTCATGTTTTTGAACGTTCGGAAACGACATCACTCGATTGTAAGGTATGATCTCGAATCGCACGTCGGAAAGCGATGCTAGTCGAAATGTCAGTGAATCTTGTCGATTTGTTACGCATCTCGCCAAAGTCTATCGGTGATCACCAATTTTCATGTTTATGAACGTTCGGATACGACATAATTCGATTGTAAGTAATGATCTCGAATCGCACGTCGGAAAGCTGCTCTTTTCGAAATGTCAGTGAATGTTGTTAAATTGTATCGATTCACACAAAAGTGTATCGGTGATCTCCAATTTACACGTTTATGCACGTTCGGATACGACATAACTCGATTGTAAGTAATGATCTCGAATCGCACGTCGGAAAGCTGCACTTTTCGAAATGTCAGTGAATGTTGTTAAATTGTATCGATTCACACAATAGTGTATCGGTGAACTCCAATTTTCACGTTTATGATGGTTCGGAAACGACATCACTCGATTGTAAGTTATGATCTCGATTCGCACATCGGAAAGCGATTCAGAAAGAAATGTGTCAGTGAATCTGGTTAATTTGTGTCGATTCACACAAAAGTGTATCGGTGATCTCTAATTTTCACGTTTATGAACGTTCCGAAACGACATCACTCGATTGTAGGTTATGATCTCGATTCGCACATCGGAAAGCGATTCAGAACGAAATGTCAGTGAATCTGGTTAATTTGTGTCGATTCACACAAAAGTGTATCGGTGATGTCCTATTTACACGTTTATGAACGTTCGGAATCGACATCACTCGATTGTAAGTTGTGATCTCGAATCGCACGTCGGAAATCTGTTCTGTTCGAAATGTCAGTGAATGTTGTTAATTTCTATCGATTCATACAAAAGTGTATCGGTGATCACCAATTTTCATGTTTATGCACGTTCGGATACGACATAACTCGATTGTAAGTAATGATCTCGAATCGCACGTCGGAAAGCTGCACTTTTCGAAATGTCAGTGAATGTTGTTAAATTGTATCGATTCACACAATAGTGTATCGGTGAACTCCAATTTTCACGTTTATGATGGTTCGGAAACGACATCACTCGATTGTAAGTTATGATCTCGATTCGCACATCGGAAAGCGATTCAGAAAGAAATGTGTCAGTGAATCTGGTTAATTTGTGTCGATTCACACAAAAGTGTATCGGTGATCTCTAATTTTCACGTTTATGAACGTTCCGAAACGACATCACTCGATTGTATGTTATGATCTCGACTTGCACGTCGGAAAGCCGTTCTTTTCGAAATGTCTGTGAATGTTGTTAAATTGTATCGATTCACACAAAAGTGCATCGGTTATCTCCAATTTTCACGTATCTGAACGTTAGGAAACGACATCACACGATTGTAAGGTGTGATCGCGATTCGCACATAGGAAAGCGATTCAGAACGAAATGTCAGTGAATCTGGTTAATTTGTGTCGATTCACACAAAAGTGTATCGGTGATCTCTAATTTTCACGTTTATGAACGTTCGGAATCGACATCACTCGATGGTAATGCATGCTCTCGATTCGCACATCGGAAAGCGATTCAGAACGAAATGTCAGTGAAACTTGTTAATTTGTGTCGATTCACACAAAAGTGTATCTGTGATCACCAATTTTCATGTTTTTGAAGGTTCGGAAACGACATCACTCGATTGTAAGGTATGATCTCGAATCGCACGTCGGAAAGCGATGCTAGTCGAAATGTCAGTGAATCTTGTCGATTTGTTACGCATCTCGCCAAAGTCTATCGGTGATCACCAATTTTCATGTTTATGAACGTTCGGATACGACATAACTCGATTGTAAGTAATGATCTCGAATCGCACGTCGGAAAGCTGCTCTTTTCGAAATGTCAGTGAATGTTGTTAAATTGTATCAATTCACACAAAAGTGTATCGGTGATCTCCAATTTACACGTTTATGATGGTTCGGAAACGACATCACTCGATTGTAAGTTATGATCTCGATTCGCACATCGGAAAGCGATTCAGAATGAAATGTCAGTGAATCTGGTTAATTTGTGTCGATTCACACAAAAGTGTATCGGTAATCTCCAATTTTCACGTTTATGAACGTTCGGAAACGACATCACTCGTTTGTAAGTTATGATCTCGAATCGCACGTTGGAAAGCTGTTCTGTTCGAATTGTCAGTGAATCTTGATAATTTGTAACGATTCACACAAAAGTTTATTTGTGATCACCAATTTTCATATTTGTGAACGTTCAGAACCGACATCGTTCGAATGTCAGTTCCGGTCTCGAATCGCATTTCGGATTGCGATTCTGATAGAAATGTCGGAAAAAATTGTTGATTCGTAACGATTAACACACAAGATTATCGCTGATTACTTACTTTCATGTTTATGAAAGATTGGAAACGTTCACCGATAAACGTCACATATCAACAATTTTACAGACATTTAGTATCGCAATCCGAAGGGCCATTTGAGATCTGAACTGACAATCGAGCGATGAAAACGTTCCCGAACTTTCATAAACATGAAGATTGGTGATCACCAATAAAATTTTTGTTCAATTCATGACCAATTAACAATATCCAATGACATTTCGATTCGAGATCATAAATTACAATCGAGTGATATCATTTCCGAACGTTCATAAACATGAAAATTGGTGATCACCGATACACTTTTGTGTGAATTGATAAAAATTAACAAGATTCACTGACATTTCGAACAGAACAGCTTTCCCACGTGCGATCCGAGATCATAACTTACAATCGAGTGATGTCATTTCCGAACGTTCATAAACGTGAAAATTGGTGATCACCGATACACTTTTGTGTGAATCGAAACAATTTAACAACATTCACTGACATTTCGAACAGAACAGCTTTCCGACGTGTGATCGGAGATCATAACTTACAATCGAGTGATGTCGTTTCCGAACGTTCATAAACATGAAGAACGGTGATCACCGATAGATTTTTGTGTGAATCGACTCAAATTAACCAGATTCACTGACATTTCGTTCTGAATCGCTTTCCGATGTGCTAATCGCGATCACAGCTTACAATCGAGTGGTGTAGTTTCCAAACGTTCATAAACGTGAAAATTGAAGATCACAGATACACTTTTGTATGAATCGATAGAAATTAACAAGATTCACTGACATTTCGAACAGAACAGCTTTCCGACGTGCGACCCGAGATCATAACTTACAATCGAGTGATGTCATTTCCGAACGTTCATAAACGTGAAAATTGGTGATCACCGATACACTTTTGTGTGAATCGATACAATTTAACAACATTCACTGACATTTCGAACAGCACAGCTTTCCGACGTGCGATCCGAGATCATAACTTACAATCGAGTGATGTAGTTTCCGAACGTTCATAAACGTGAAAATTGGAGATCACCGATACACTTTTGTGTGAATCGACACAAATTAACCAGATTCACTGATATTTCGTTCTGAACCGCATTCCGATGTACGAATCGCGATCACACCTTACAATCAAGTGATGACGTTTCCGAACGTTCATAAACGTGAAAATTGGTTATCACCGATACACTTTTGTGTGAATCAATACAATTTAACAACATTCACTGACATTTCGAACAGCACAGCTTTCCGACGTGCGATCCGAGATCATAACTTACAATCGAGTGATGTAGTTTCCGAACGTTCATAAACATGAAAATTGGTGATCACCGATACACTTTTGTGTGAATTGATAAAAATTAACAAGATTCACTGACATTTCGAACAGAACAGCTTTCCCACGTGCGATCCGAGATCATAACTTACAATCGAGTGATGTCATTTCCGAACGTTCATAAACGTGAAAATTGGTGATCACCGATACACTTTTGTGTGAATCGAAACAATTTAACAACATTCACTGACATTTCGAACAGAACAGCTTTCCGACGTGTGATCGGAGATCATAACTTACAATCGAGTGATGTCGTTTCCGAACGTTCATAAACATGAAGAACGGTGATCACCGATAGATTTTTGTGTGAATCGACTCAAATTAACCAGATTCACTGACATTTCGTTCTGAATCGCTTTCCGATGTGCTAATCGCGATCACAGCTTACAATCGAGTGGTGTAGTTTCCAAACGTTCATAAACGTGAAAATTGAAGATCACAGATACACTTTTGTATGAATCGATAGAAATTAACAAGATTCACTGACATTTCGAACAGAACAGCTTTCCGACGTGCGACCCGAGATCATAACTTACAATCGAGTGATGTCATTTCCGAACGTTCATAAACGTGAAAATTGGTGATCACCGATACACTTTTGTGTGAATCGATACAATTTAACAACATTCACTGACATTTCGAACAGCACAGCTTTCCGACGTGCGATCCGAGATCATAACTTACAATCGAGTGATGTAGTTTCCGAACGTTCATAAACGTGAAAATTGGAGATCACCGATACACTTTTGTGTGAATCGACACAAATTAACCAGATTCACTGATATTTCGTTCTGAACCGCATTCCGATGTACGAATCGCGATCACACCTTACAATCAAGTGATGACGTTTCCGAACGTTCATAAACGTGAAAATTGGTTATCACCGATACACTTTTGTGTGAATCAATACAATTTAACAACATTCACTGACATTTCGAACAGCACAGCTTTCCGACGTGCGATCCGAGATCATAACTTACAATCGAGTGATGTAGTTTCCGAACGTTCATAAACATGAAAATTGGTGATCACCGATACACTTTTGTGTGAATTGATAAAAATTAACAAGATTCACTGACATTTCGAACAGAACAGCTTTCCCACGTGCGATCCGAGATCATAACTTACAATCGAGTGATGTCATTTCCGAACGTTCATAAACGTGAAAATTGGTGATCACCGATACACTTTTGTGTGAATCGAAACAATTTAACAACATTCACTGACATTTCGAACAGAACAGCTTTCCGACGTGTGATCGGAGATCATAACTTACAATCGAGTGATGTCGTTTCCGAACGTTCATAAACATGAAGAACGGTGATCACCGATAGATTTTTGTGTGAATCGACTCAAATTAACCAGATTCACTGACATTTCGTTCTGAATCGCTTTCCGATGTGCTAATCGCGATCACAGCTTACAATCGAGTGGTGTAGTTTCGGAACGTTCATAAACGTGAAAATTGAAGATCACCGATACACTTTTGTATGAATCGATAGAAATTAACAAGATTCACTGACATTTCGAACAGAACAGCTTTCCGACGTGCGATCCGAGATCATAACTTACAATCGAGTGATGTCATTTCCGAACGTTCATAAACGTGAAAATTGGTGATCACCGATACACTTTTGTGTGAATCGATACAATTTAACAACATTCACTGACATTTCGAACAGCACAGCTTTCCGACGTGCGATCCGAGATCATAACTTACAATCGAGTGATGTAGTTTCCGAACGTTCATAAACGTGAAAATTGGAGATCACCGATACACTTTTGTGTGAATCGACACAAATTAACCAGATTCACTGATATTTCGTTCTGAACCGCATTCCGATGTACAAATCGCGATCACACCTTACAATCAAGTGATGACGTTTCCGAACGTTCATAAACGTGAAAATTGGTTATCACCGATACACTTTTGTGTGAATCAATACAATTTAACAACATTCACTGACATTTCGAACAGCACAGCTTTCCGACGTGCGATCCGAGATCATAACTTACAATCGAGTGATGTAGTTTCCGAACGTTCATAAACATGAAAATTGGTGATCACCGATACACTTTTGTGTGAATTGATAAAAATTAACAAGATTCACTGACATTTCGAACAGAACAGCTTTCCCACGTGCGATCCGAGATCATAACTTACAATCGAGTGATGTCATTTCCGAACGTTCATAAACGTGAAAATTGGTGATCACCGATACACTTTTGTGTGAATCGAAACAATTTAACAACATTCACTGACATTTCGAACAGAACAGCTTTCCGACGTGTGATCGGAGATCATAACTTACAATCGAGTGATGTCGTTTCCGAACGTTCATAAACATGAAGAACGGTGATCACCGATAGATTTTTGTGTGAATCGACTCAAATTAACCAGATTCACTGACATTTCGTTCTGAATCGCTTTCCGATGTGCTAATCGCGATCACAGCTTACAATCGAGTGGTGTAGTTTCGGAACGTTCATAAACGTGAAAATTGAAGATCACCGATACACTTTTGTATGAATCGATAGAAATTAACAAGATTCACTGACATTTCGAACAGAACAGCTTTCCGACGTGCGATCCGAGATCATAACTTACAATCGAGTGATGTCATTTCCGAACGTTCATAAACGTGAAAATTGGTGATCACCGATACACTTTTGTGTGAATCGACTCAAATTAACCAGATTCACTGACATTTCGTTCTGAATCGCTTTCCGATGTGCGAATCGCGATCACAGCTTACAATCGAGTGATGTCGTTTCCGAACGTTCATAAACGTGAAAATTGGTTATCACCGATACACTTTTGTGTGAATCAATACAATTTAACAACATTCACTGACATTTCGACCAGCATCGCTTTCCGACGTGCGATTCGAGATTATTACACGTCGCAAAGCGTTTCAGAACGAAATGTCAGTGTACCTTGTTAATTTGTATCGATTCACCCAAAAGTGTATCGGTGATCACCAATTTTCACGTTTATGAACGTTCCGAAACGACATCACTCGATTGTATGTTATGATCTCGACTTGCACGTCGGAAAGCCGTTCTGTTCGAAATGTCTGTGAATGTTGTTAAATTGTATCGATTCACACAAAAGTGCATCGGTTATCTCCAATTTTCACGTTTCTGAACGTTCGGAAACGACATCACACGATTGTAAGGTGTGATCTCGATTCGCACATCGGAAAGCGATTCAGAAAGAAATGTGTCAGTGAATCTGGTTAATTTGTGTCGATTCACACAAAAGTGTATCGGTGATCTCTAATTTTCACGTTTATGAACGTTCCGAAACGACATCACTCGATTGTAGGTTATGATCTCGATTCGCACATCGGAAAGCGATTCAGAACGAAATGTCAGTGAATCTGGTTAATTTGTGTCGATTCACACAAAAGTGTATCGGTGATGTCCTATTTACACGTTTATGAACGTTCGGAATCGACATCACTCGATTGTAAGTTGTGATCTCGAATCGCACGTCGGAAATCTGTTCTGTTCGAAATGTCAGTGAATGTTGTTAATTTCTATCGATTCATACAAAAGTGTATCGGTGATCACCAATTTTCATGTTTATGCACGTTCGGATACGACATAACTCGATTGTAAGTAATGATCTCGAATCGCACGTCGGAAAGCTGCACTTTTCGAAATGTCAGTGAATGTTGTTAAATTGTATCGATTCACACAATAGTGTATCGGTGAACTCCAATTTTCACGTTTATGATGGTTCGGAAACGACATCACTCGATTGTAAGTTATGATCTCGATTCGCACATCGGAAAGCGATTCAGAAAGAAATGTGTCAGTGAATCTGGTTAATTTGTGTCGATTCACACAAAAGTGTATCGGTGATCTCTAATTTTCACGTTTATGAACGTTCCGAAACGACATCACTCGATTGTATGTTATGATCTCGACTTGCACGTCGGAAAGCCGTTCTTTTCGAAATGTCTGTGAATGTTGTTAAATTGTATCGATTCACACAAAAGTGCATCGGTTATCTCCAATTTTCACGTCTCTGAACGTTAGGAAACGACATCACACGATTGTAAGGTGTGATCGCGATTCGCACATAGGAAAGCGATTCAGAACGAAATGTCAGTGAATCTGGTTAATTTGTGTCGATTCACACAAAAGTGTATCGGTGATCTCTAATTTTCACGTTTATGAACGTTCGGAATCGACATCACTCGATGGTAATGCATGCTCTCGATTCGCACATCGGAAAGCGATTCAGAACGAAATGTCAGTGAAACTTGTTAATTTGTGTCGATTCACACAAAAGTGTATCTGTGATCACCAATTTTCATGTTTTTGAACGTTCGGAAACGACATCACTCGATTGTAAGGTATGATCTCGAATCGCACGTCGGAAAGCGATGCTAGTCGAAATGTCAGTGAATCTTGTCGATTTGTTACGCATCTCGCCAAAGTCTATCGGTGATCACCAATTTTCATGTTTATGAACGTTCGGATACGACATAACTCGATTGTAAGTAATGATCTCGAATCGCACGTCGGAAAGCTGCTCTTTTCGAAATGTCAGTGAATGTTGTTAAATTGTATCAATTCACACAAAAGTGTATCGGTGATCTCCAATTTACACGTTTATGGTGGTTCGGAAACGACATCACTCGATTGTAAGTTATGATCTCGATTCGCACATCGGAAAGCGATTCAGAATGAAATGTCAGTGAATCTGGTTAATTTGTGTCGATTCACACAAAAGTGTATCGGTAATCTCCAATTTTCACGTTTATGAACGTTCGGAAACGACATCACTCGTTTGTAAGTTATGATCTCGAATCGCACGTTGGAAAGCTGTTCTGTTCGAATTGTCAGTGAATCTTGATAATTTGTAACGATTCACACAAAAGTTTATTTGTGATCACCAATTTTCATATTTGTGAACGTTCAGAACCGACATCGTTCGAATGTCAGTTCCGGTCTCGAATCGCATTTCGGATTGCGATTCTGATAGAAATGTCGGAAAAAATTGTTGATTCGTAACGATTAACACACAAGATTATCGCTGATTACTTACTTTCATGTTTATGAAAGATTGGAAACGTTCACCGATAAACGTCACATATCAACAATTTTACAGACATTTAGTATCGCAATCCGAAGGGCCATTTGAGATCTGAACTGACAATCGAGCGATGAAAACGTTCCCGAACTTTCATAAACATGAAGATTGGTGATCACCAATAAAATTTTTGTTCAATTCATGACCAATTAACAATATCCAATGACATTTCGATTCGAGATCATAAATTACAATCGAGTGATATCATTTCCGAACGTTCATAAACATGAAAATTGGTGATCACCGATACACTTTTGTGTGAATTGATAAAAATTAACAAGATTCACTGACATTTCGAACAGAACAGCTTTCCCACGTGCGATCCGAGATCATAACTTACAATCGAGTGATGTCATTTCCGAACGTTCATAAACGTGAAAATTGGTGATCACCGATACACTTTTGTGTGAATCGAAACAATTTAACAACATTCACTGACATTTCGAACAGAACAGCTTTCCGACGTGTGATCGGAGATCATAACTTTAAACATGAAGAACGGTGATCACCGATAGATTTTTGTGTGAATCGACTCAAATTAACCAGATTCACTGACATTTCGTTCTGAATCGCTTTCCGATGTGCTAATCGCGATCACAGCTTACAATCGAGTGGTGTAGTTTCCAAACGTTCATAAACGTGAAAATTGAAGATCACAGATACACTTTTGTATGAATCGATAGAAATTAACAAGATTCACTGACATTTCGAACAGAACAGCTTTCCGACGTGCGACCCGAGATCATAACTTACAATCGAGTGATGTCATTTCCGAACGTTCATAAACGTGAAAATTGGTGATCACCGATACACTTTTGTGTGAATCGATACAATTTAACAACATTCACTGACATTTCGAACAGCACAGCTTTCCGACGTGCGATCCGAGATCATAACTTACAATCGAGTGATGTAGTTTCCGAACGTTCATAAACGTGAAAATTGGAGATCACCGATACACTTTTGTGTGAATCGACACAAATTAACCAGATTCACTGATATTTCGTTCTGAACCGCATTCCGATGTACGAATCGCGATCACACCTTACAATCAAGTGATGACGTTTCCGAACGTTCATAAACGTGAAAATTGGTTATCACCGATACACTTTTGTGTGAATCAATACAATTTAACAACATTCACTGACATTTCGAACAGCACAGCTTTCCGACGTGCGATCCGAGATCATAACTTACAATCGAGTGATGTAGTTTCCGAACGTTCATAAACATGAAAATTGGTGATCACCGATACACTTTTGTGTGAATTGATAAAAATTAACAAGATTCACTGACATTTCGAACAGAACAGCTTTCCCACGTGCGATCCGAGATCATAACTTACAATCGAGTGATGTCATTTCCGAACGTTCATAAACGTGAAGAACGGTGATCACCGATAGATTTTTGTGTGAATCGACTCAAATTAACCAGATTCACTGACATTTCGTTCTGAATCGCTTTCCGATGTGCTAATCGCGATCACAGCTTACAATCGAGTGGTGTAGTTTCGGAACGTTCATAAACGTGAAAATTGAAGATCACCGATACACTTTTGTATGAATCGATAGAAATTAACAAGATTCACTGACATTTCGAACAGAACAGCTTTCCGACGTGCGATCCGAGATCATAACTTACAATCGAGTGATGTCATTTCCGAACGTTCATAAACGTGAAAATTGGTGATCACCGATACACTTTTGTGTGAATCGACTCAAATTAACCAGATTCACTGACATTTCGTTCTGAATCGCTTTCCGATGTGCGAATCGCGATCACAGCTTACAATCGAGTGATGTCGTTTCCGAACGTTCATAAACGTGAAAATTGGTTATCACCGATACACTTTTGTGTGAATCAATACAATTTAACAACATTCACTGACATTTCGACCAGCATCGCTTTCCGACGTGCGATCCAAGATTATTACACGTCGCAAAGCGTTTCAGAACGAAATGTCAGTGTACCTTGTTAATTTGTATCGATTCACCCAAAAGTGTATCGGTGATCACCAATTTTCACGTTTATGAACGTTCCGAAACGACATCACTCGATTGTATGTTATGATCTCGACTTGCACGTCGGAAAGCCGTTCTGTTCGAAATGTCTGTGAATGTTGTTAAATTGTATCGATTCACACAAAAGTGCATCGGTTATCTCCAATTTTCACGTTTCTGAACGTTCGGAAACGACATCACACGATTGTAAGGTGTGATCTCGATTCGCACATCGGAAAGCGATTCAGAAAGAAATGTGTCAGTGAATCTGGTTAATTTGTGTCGATTCACACAAAAGTGTATCGGTGATCTCCAATTTTCACGTTTATGAACGTTCGGAAACGACATCACTCGATTGTAAGCTGTGATCGCGATTCGCACATCGGAAAGCGATTCAGAACGAAATGTCAGTGAATCTGGTTAATTTGTGTCGATTCACACAAAAGTGTATCGGTAATCTCCAATTTTCACGTTTTCGAACGTTCGGAAACGACATCACTCGTTTGTAAGTTATGATCTCGAATCGCACGTTGGAAAGCTGTTCTGTTCGAATTGTCAGTGAATCTTGATAATTTGTAACGATTCACACAAAAGTTTATTTGTGATCACCAATTTTCATATTTGTGAACGTTCAGAACCGACATCGTTCGAATGTCAGTTCCGGTCTCGAATCGCATTTCGGATTGCGATTCTGATAGAAATGTCGGAAAAAATTGTTGATTCGTAACGATTAACACACAAGATTATCGCTGATTACTTACTTTCATGTTTATGAAAGATTGGAAACGTTCACCGATAAACGTCACATATCAACAATTTTACAGACATTTAGTATCGCAATCCGAAGGGCCATTTGAGATCTGAACTGACAATCGAGCGATGAAAACGTTCCCGAACTTTCATAAACATGAAGATTGGTGATCACCAATAAAATTTTTGTTCAATTCATGACCAATTAACAATATCCAATGACATTTCGATTCGAGATCATAAATTACAATCGAGTGATATCATTTCCGAACGTTCATAAACATGAAAATTGGTGATCACCGATACACTTTTGTGTGAATTGATAAAAATTAACAAGATTCACTGACATTTCGAACAGAACAGCTTTCCCACGTGCGATCCGAGATCATAACTTACAATCGAGTGATGTCATTTCCGAACGTTCATAAACGTGAAAATTGGTGATCACCGATACACTTTTGTGTGAATCGAAACAATTTAACAACATTCACTGACATTTCGAACAGAACAGCTTTCCGACGTGTGATCGGAGATCATAACTTACAATCGAGTGATGTCGTTTCCGAACGTTCATAAACATGAAGAACGGTGATCACCGATAGATTTTTGTGTGAATCGACTCAAATTAACCAGATTCACTGACATTTCGTTCTGAATCGCTTTCCGATGTGCTAATCGCGATCACAGCTTACAATCGAGTGGTGTAGTTTCCAAACGTTCTTAAACGTGAAAATTGAAGATCACAGATACACTTTTGAGTGAGTCGATACAATTTAACAACATTCACTGACATTTCGAACAGAACAGCTTTCCGACGTGCGATCCGAGATCATAACTTAAAATCGGGTGATGTCGTTTCCGAACGTTCATAAACGTGAAAATTGGTGATCACCGATACACTTTTGTGTGAATCGACTCAAATTAACCAGATTCACTGACATTTCGTTCTGAATCGCTTTCCGATGTGCGAATCGCGATCACAGCTTACAATCGAGTGATGTCGTTTCCGAACCATCATAAACGTGAAAATTGGTGATCATAACTTTTGTATGAATCGATAGAAATTAACAACATTCACTGACATTTCGAACAGCACAGCTTTCCGACGTGCGATCCGAGATCATAACTTACAATCGAGTGATGTAGTATCCGAACGTTCATAAACGTGAAAATTGGAGATCGACGATACACTTTTGTGTGAATCGACACAAATTAACCAGATTCACTGATATTTCGTTCTGAACCGCATTCCGATGTACGAATCGCGATCACACTTTACAATCAAGTGATGACGTTTCCGAACGTTCATAAACGTGAAAATTGGTTATCACCGATACACTTTTGTGTGAATCAATACAATTTAACAACATTCACTGACATTTCGACCAGCATCGCTTTCCGACGTGCGATTCGAGATTATTACACGTCGCAAAGCGTTTCAGAACGAAATGTCAGTGTACCTTGTTAATTTGTATCGATTCACCCAAAAGTGTATCGGTGATCACCAATTTTCACGTTTATGAACGTTCCGAAACGACATCACTCGATTGTATGTTATGATCTCGACTTGCACGTCGGAAAGCCGTTCTGTTCGAAATGTCTGTGAATGTTGTTAAATTGTATCGATTCACACAAAAGTGCATCGATGATCTCCAATTTTCACGTTTATGAACGTTCGGAAACGACATCACTCGATTGTAAGCTGTGATCGCGATTCGCACATCGGAAAGCGATTCAGAACGAAATGTCAGTGAATCTGGTTAATTTGTGTCGATTCACACAAAAGTGTATCGGTGATGTCCTATTTACACGTTTATGAACGTTCGGAATCGACATCACTCGATTGTAAGTTGTGATCTCGAATCGCACGTCGAAAATCTGTTCTGTTCGAAATGTCAGTGAATGTTGTTAATTTCTATCGATTCATACAAAAGTGTATCGGTGATCACCAATTTTCATGTTTATGCACGTTCGGATACGACATAACTCGATTGTAAGTAATGATCTCGAATCGCACGTCGGAAAGCTGCACTTTTCGAAATGTCAGTGAATGTTGTTAAATTGTATCGATTCACACAATAGTGTATCGGTGAACTCCAATTTTCACGTTTATGATGGTTCGGAAACGACATCACAAGATTGTAAGTTATGATCTCGATTCGCACATCGGAAAGCGATTCAGAAAGAAATGTGTCAGTGAATCTGGTTAATTTGTGTCGATTCACACAAAAGTGTATCGGTGATCTCTAATTTTCACGTTTATGAACGTTCGGAATCGACATCACTCGATGGTAATGCATGCTCTCGATTCGCACATCGGAAAGCGATTCAGAACGAAATGTCAGTGAAACTTGTTAATTTGTGTCGATTCACACAAAAGTGTATCTGTGATCACCAATTTTCATGTTTTTGAACGTTCGGAAACGACATCACTCGATTGTAAGGTATGATCTCGAATCGCACGTCGGAAAGCGATGCTAGTCGAAATGTCAGTGAATCTTGTCGATTTGTTACGCATCTCGCCAAAGTCTATCGGTGATCACCAATTTTCATGTTTATGAACGTTCGGATACGACATAACTCGATTGTAAGTAATGATCTCGAATCGCACGTCGGAAAGCTGCTCTTTTCGAAATGTCAGTGAATGTTGTTAAATTGTATCGATTCACACAAAAGTGTATCGGTGATCTCCAATTTACACGTTTATGATGGTTCGGAAACGACATCACTCGATTGTAAGTTATGATCTCGATTCGCACATCGGAAAGCGATTCAGAACGAAATGTCAGTGAATCTGGTTAATTTGTGTCGATTCACGCAAAAGTGTATCGGTAATCTCCAATTTTCACGTTTATGAACGTTCGGAAACGACATCACTCGTTTCTAAGTTATGATCTCGAATCGCACGTTGGAAAGCTGTTCTGTTCGAATTGTCAGTGAATCTTGATAATTTGTAACGATTCACACAAAAGTTTATTTGTGATCACCAATTTTCATATTTGTGAACGTTCAGAACCGACATCGTTCGAATGTCAGTTCCGGTCTCGAATCGCATTTCGGATTGCGATTCTGATAGAAATGTCGGAAAAAATTGTTGATTCGTAACGATTAACACACAAGATTATCGCTGATTACTTACTTTCATGTTTATGAAAGATTGGAAACGTTCACCGATAAACGTCACATATCAACAATTTTACAGACATTTAGTATCGCAATCCGAAGGGCCATTTGAGATCTGAACTGACAATCGAGCGATGAAAACGTTCCCGAACTTTCATAAACATGAAGATTGGTGATCACCAATAAAATTTTTGTTCAATTCATGACCAATTAACAATATCCAATGACATTTCGATTCGAGATCATAAATTACAATCGAGTGATATCATTTCCGAACGTTCATAAACATGAAAATTGGTGATCACCGATACACTTTTGTGTGAATTGATAAAAATTAACAAGATTCACCAACATTTCGAACAGAACAGCTTTCCCACGTGCGATCCGAGATCATAACTTACAATCGAGTGATGTCATTTCCGAACGTTCATAAACGTGAAAATTGGTGATCACCGATACACTTTTGTGTGAATCCAAACAATTTAACAACATTCACTGACATTTCGAACAGAACAGCTTTCCGACGTGTGATCGGAGATCATAACTTACAATCGAGTGATGTCGTTTCCGAACGTTCATAAACATGAAGAACGGTGATCACCGATAGATTTTTGTGTGAATCGACTCAAATTAACCAGATTCACTGACATTTCGTTCTGAATCGCTTTCCGATGTGCTAATCGCGATCACAGCTTACAATCGAGTGGTGTAGTTTCCAAACGTTCATAAACGTGAAAATTGAAGATCACAGATACACTTTTGAGTGAGTCGATACAATTTAACAACATTCACTGACATTTCGAACAGAACAGCTTTCCGACGTGCGATCCGAGATCATAACTTAAAATCGGGTGATGTCGTTTCCGAACGTTCATAAACGTGAAAATTGGTGATCACCGATACACTTTTGTGTGAATCGACTCAAATTAACCAGATTCACTGACATTTCGTTCTGAATCGCTTTCCGATGTGCGAATCGCGATCACAGCTTACAATCGAGTGATGTTTCCGAACCATCATAAACGTGAAAATTGGTGATCACCGATACACTTTTGTATGAATTGATAGAAATTAACAAGATTCACTGACATTTCGAACAGAACAGCTTTCCGACGTGCGATCCGAGATCATAACTTACAATCGAGTGATGTCATTTCCGAACGTTCATAAACGTGAAAATTGGTGATCACCGATAGACTTTTGTGTGAATCGATACAATTTAACAACATTCACTGACATTTCGAACAGCACAGCTTTCCGACGTGCGATCCGAGATCATAACTTACAATCGGGTGATGTCGTTTCCGAACGTTCATAAACGTGAAAATTGGTGATCACCGATACACTTTTGTGTGAATCGACTCAAATTAACCAGATTCACTGACATTTCGTTCTGAATCGCTTTCCGATGTGCGAATCGCGATCACAGCTTACAATCGAGTGATGTCGTTTCCGAACCATCATAAACGTGAAAATTGGTGATCACCGATACACTTTTGTATGAATCGATAGAAATGAACAAGAATCACTGACATTTCGAACTGACCAGCTTTCCGACGTGCGATTCGAGATCATACCTTACATTCGAGTGATGTCGTTTCCGAACGTTCATAAACGTGAAAATTGAAGATCACCGATATACTTTTGTGTGAATCGACACAAATTAACCAGATTCACTGACATTTCGTTCTGAATCGCTTTCCGATGTGCTAATCGCGATCACAGCTTACAATCGAGTGGTGTAGTTTCGGAACGTTCATAAACGTGAAAATGGAAGATCACCGATACACTTTTGTATGAATCGATAGAAATTAACAAGCTTCACTGACATTTCGAACAGAACAGCTTTCCGACGTGCGATCCGAGATCATAACTTTCAATCGAGTGATGTCATTTCCGAACGTTCATAAACGTGAAAATTGGTGATCACCGATACACTTTTGTGTGAATCGACTCAAATTAACCAGATTCACTGACATTTCGTTCTGAATCGCTTTCCGATGTGCTAATCGCGATCACAGCTTACAATCGAGTGGTGTAGTTTCCGAACGTTCATAAACGTGAAAATTGAAGATCACAGATACACTTTTGAGTGAGTCGATACAATTTAACAAGATTCACTGACATTTCGAACAGAACAGCTTTCCGACGTGCGATCCGAGATCATAACTTACAATCGAGTGATGTCATTTCCGAACGATCATAAACGTGAAAATTGGAGATCACCGATACACTTTTGTGTGATTCGACTCAAATTAACCAGATTCACTGACATTTCGTTCTGAATCGCTTTCCGATGTGTGAATCGCGATCACAGTTTACAATCGAGTGATGTCGTTTCCGAACGTTCATAAACGTGAAAATTTGTGATCACCGATCCACTTTTGTGTGAATCGATACAATTTAACAACATTCACTGACATTTCGAACAGCACAGCTTTCCGATGTGTGAATCGCGATCACAGTTTACAATCGAGTGATGTAGTTTCCGAACGTTCATAAACGTGAAAATTGGAAATCACCGATACACTTTTGTGTGAATCGACACAAATTAACCAGATTCACTGATATTTCGTTCTGAACCGCATTCCGATGTACGAATCGCGATCACACCTTACAATCAAGTGATGACGTTTCCGAACGTTCATAAACGTGAAAATTGGTTATCACCGATACACTTTTGTGTGAATCAATACAATTTAACAACATTCACAGACATTTCGACCAGCATCGCTTTCCGACGTGCGATTCGAGATTATTACACGTCGCAAAGCGTTTCAGAACGAAATGTCAGTGTACCTTGTTAATTTGTATCGATTCACCCAAAAGTGTATCGGTGATCACCAATTTTCACGTTTATGAACGTTCCGAAACGACATCACTCGATTGTATGTTATGATCTCGACTTGCACGTCGGAAAGCCGTTCTGTTCGAAATGTCTGTGAATGTTGCTAAATTGTATCGATTCACACAAAAGTGCATCGGTTATCTCCAATTTTCACGTTTCTGAACGTTCGGAAACGACATCACACGATTGTAAGGTGTGATCGCGATTCGCACATAGGAAAGCGATTCAGAACGAAATGTCAGTGAATCTGGTTAATTTGTTTCGATTCACACAAAAGTGTATCGGTGATCTCCAATTTTCACGTTTATGATGGTTCGGAAACGACATCACTCGATTGTAGGTTATGATCTCGATTCGCACATCGGAAAGCGATTCAGAACGAAATGTCAGTGAATCTGGTTAATTTGTGTCGATTCACACAAAAGTGTATCGGTGATGTCCTATTTACACGTTTATGAACGTTCGGAATCGACATCACTCGATTGTAAGTTGTGATCTCGAATCGCACGTCGAAAATCTGTTCTGTTCGAAATGTCAGTGAATGTTGTTAATTTCTATCGATTCATACAAAAGTGTATCGGTGATCACCAATTTTCATGTTTATGCACGTTCGGATACGACATAACTCGATTGTAAGTAATGATCTCGAATCGCACGTCGGAAAGCTGCACTTTTCGAAATGTCAGTGAATGTTGTTAAATTGTATCGATTCACACAATAGTGTATCGGTGAACTCCAATTTTCACGTTTATGATGGTTCGGAAACGACATCACAAGATTGTAAGTTATGATCTCGATTCGCACATCGGAAAGCGATTCAGAAAGAAATGTGTCAGTGAATCTGGTTAATTTGTGTCGATTCACACAAAAGTGTATCGGTGATCTCTAATTTTCACGTTTATGAACGTTCGGAATCGACATCACTCGATGGTAATGCATGCTCTCGATTCGCACATCGGAAAGCGATTCAGAACGAAATGTCAGTGAAACTTGTTAATTTGTGTCGATTCACACAAAAGTGTATCTGTGATCACCAATTTTCATGTTTTTGAACGTTCGGAAACGACATCACTCGATTGTAAGGTATGATCCCGAATCGCACGTCGGAAAGCGATGCTAGTCGAAATGTCAGTGAATCTTGTCGATTTGTTACGCATCTCGCCAAAGTCTATCGGTGATCACCAATTTTCATGTTTATGAACGTTCGGATACGACATAACTCGATTGTAAGTAATGATCTCGAATCGCACGTCGGAAAGCTGCTCTTTTCGAAATGTCAGTGAATGTTGTTAAATTGTATCGATTCACACAAAAGTGTATCGGTGATCTCCAATTTACACGTTTATGATGGTTCGGAAACGACATCACTCGATTGTAAGTTATGATCTCGATTCGCACATCGGAAAGCGATTCAGAACGAAATGTCAGTGAATCTGGTTAATTTGTGTCGATTCACACAAAAGTGTATCGGTAATCTCCAATTTTCACGTTTATGAACGTTCGGAAACGACATCACTCGTTTCTAAGTTATGATCTCGAATCGCACGTTGGAAAGCTGTTCTGTTCGAATTGTCAGTGAATCTTGATAATTTGTAACGATTCACACAAAAGTTTATTTGTGATCACCAATTTTCATATTTGTGAACGTTCAGAACCGACATCGTTCGAATGTCAGTTCCGGTCTCGAATCGCATTTCGGATTGCGATTCTGATAGAAATGTCGGAAAAAATTGTTGATTCGTAACGATTAACACACAAGATTATCGCTGATTACTTACTTTCATGTTTATGAAAGATTGGAAACGTTCACCGATAAACGTCACATATCAACAATTTTACAGACATTTAGTATCGCAATCCGAAGGGCCATTTGAGATCTGAACTGACAATCGAGCGATGAAAACGTTCCCGAACTTTCATAAACATGAAGATTGGTGATCACCAATAAAATTTTTGTTCAATTCATGACCAATTAACAATATCCAATGACATTTCGATTCGAGATCATAAATTACAATCGAGTGATATCATTTCCGAACGTTCATAAACATGAAAATTGGTGATCACCGATACACTTTTGTGTGAATTGATAAAAATTAACAAGATTCACCAACATTTCGAACAGAACAGCTTTCCCACGTGCGATCCGAGATCATAACTTACAATCGAGTGATGTCATTTCCGAACGTTCATAAACGTGAAAATTGGTGATCACCGATACACTTTTGTGTGAATCGAAACAATTTAACAACATTCACTGACATTTCGAACAGAACAGCTTTCCGACGTGTGATCGGAGATCATAACTTACAATCGAGTGATGTCGTTTCCGAACGTTCATAAACATGAAGAACGGTGATCACCGATAGATTTTTGTGTGAATCGACTCAAATTAACCAGATTCACTGACATTTCGTTCTGAATCGCTTTCCGATGTGCTAATCGCGATCACAGCTTACAATCGAGTGGTGTAGTTTCCAAACGTTCATAAACGTGAAAATTGAAGATCACAGATACACTTTTGAGTGAGTCCATACAATTTAACAACATTCACTGACATTTCGAACAGAACAGCTTTCCGACGTGCGATCCGAGATCATAACTTAAAATCGGGTGATGTCGTTTCCGAACGTTCATAAACGTGAAAATTGGTGATCACCGATACACTTTTGTGTGAATCGACTCAAATTAACCAGATTCACTGACATTTCGTTCTGAATCGCTTTCCGATGTGCGAATCGCGATCACAGCTTACAATCGAGTGATGTCGTTTCCGAACCATCATAAACGTGAAAATTGGTGATCACCGATACACTTTTGTATGAATCGATAGAAATGAACAAGAATCACTGACATTTCGAACTGACCAGCTTTCCGACGTGCGATTCGAGATCATACCTTACATTCGAGTGATGTCGTTTCCGAACGTTCATAAACGTGAAAATTGAAGATCACCGATATACTTTTGTGTGAATCGACACAAATTAACCAGATTCACTGACATTTCGTTCTGAATCGCTTTCCGATGTGCTAATCGCGATCACAGCTTACAATCGAGTGGTGTAGTTTCGGAACGTTCATAAACGTGAAAATGGAAGATCACCGATACACTTTTGTATGAATCGATAGAAATTAACAAGCTTCACTGACATTTCGAACAGAACAGCTTTCCGACGTGCGATCCGAGATCATAACTTACAATCGAGTGATGTCATTTCCGAACGTTCATAAACGTGAAAATTGGTGATCACCGATACACTTTTGTGTGAATCGACTCAAATTAACCAGATTCACTGACATTTCGTTCTGAATCGCTTTCCGATGTGCTAATCGCGATCACAGTTTACAATCGAGTGATGTCGTTTCCGAACGTTCATAAACGTGAAAATTTGTGATCACCGATCCACTTTTGTGTGAATCGATACAATTTAACAACATTCACTGACATTTCGAACAGCACAGCTTTCCGATGTGTGAATCGCGATCACAGTTTACAATCGAGTGATGTAGTTTCCGAACGTTCATAAACGTGAAAATTGGAAATCACCGATACACTTTTGTGTGAATCGACACAAATTAACCAGATTCACTGATATTTCGTTCTGAACCGCATTCCGATGTACGAATCGCGATCACACCTTACAATCAAGTGATGACGTTTCCGAACGTTCATAAACGTGAAAATTGGTTATCACCGATACACTTTTGTGTGAATCAATACAATTTAACAACATTCACTGACATTTCGAACAGCACAGCTTTCCGACGTGCGATCCGAGATCATAACTTACAATCGAGTGATGTAGTTTCCGAACGTTCATAAACATGAAAATTGGTGATCACCGATACACTTTTGTGTGAATTGATAAAAATTAACAAGATTCACTGACATTTCGAACAGAACAGCTTTCCCACGTGCGATCCGAGATCATAACTTACAATCGAGTGATGTCATTTCCGAACGTTCATAAACGTGAAAATTGGTGATCACCGATACACTTTTGTGTGAATCGAAACAATTTAACAACATTCACTGACATTTCGAACAGAACAGCTTTCCGACGTGTGATCGGAGATCATAACTTACAATCGAGTGATGTCGTTTCCGAACGTTCATAAACATGAAGAACGGTGATCACCGATAGATTTTTGTGTGAATCGACTCAAATTAACCAGATTCACTGACATTTCGTTCTGAATCGCTTTCCGATGTGCTAATCGCGATCACAGCTTACAATCGAGTGGTGTAGTTTCGGAACGTTCATAAACGTGAAAATTGAAGATCACCGATACACTTTTGTATGAATCGATAGAAATTAACAAGATTCACTGACATTTCGAACAGAACAGCTTTCCGACGTGCGATCCGAGATCATAACTTACAATCGAGTGATGTCATTTCCGAACGTTCATAAACGTGAAAATTGGTGATCACCGATACGTTTTGTGTGAATCGACTCAAATTAACCAGATTCACTGACATTTCGTTCTGAATCGCTTTCCGATGTGCGAATCGCGATCACAGCTTACAATCGAGTGATGTCGTTTCCGAACCATCATAAACGTGAAAATTGGTGATCACCGATACACTTTTGTATGAATCGATAGAAATGAACAAGAATCACTGACATTTCGAACTGACCAGCTTTCCGACGTGCGATTCGAGATCATACCTTACATTCGAGTGATGTCGTTTCCGAACGTTCATAAACGTGAAAATTGAAGATCACCGATATACTTTTGTGTGAATCGACACAAATTAACCAGATTCACTGACATTTCGTTCTGAATCGCTTTCCGATGTGCGAATCGCGGTCTCACCTTACAATCGAGTGATGTCGTTTCCGAACGTTCATAAACGTGAAAATTTGTGATCACCGATCCACTTTTGTGTGAATCGATACAATTTAACAACATTCACTGACATTTCGAACAGCACAGCTTTCCGACGTGCGATCCGAGATCATAACTAACAATCGAGTGATGTAGTTTCCGAACGTTCATAAACGTGAAAATTTGAGATCGACGATACACTTTTGTGTGAATCGACACAAATTAACCAGATTCACTGATATTTCGTTCTGAACCGCATTCCGATGTACGAATCGCGATCACACTTTACAATCAAGTGATGACGTTTCCGAACGTTCATAAACGTGAAAATTGGTTATCACCGATACACTTTTGTGTGAATCAATACAATTTAACAACATTCACTGACATTTCGACCAGCATCGCTTTCCGACGTGCGATTCGAGATTATTACACGTCGCAAAGCGTTTCAGAACGAAATGTCAGTGTACCTTGTTAATTTGTATCGATTCACCCAAAAGTGTATCGGTGATCACCAATTTTCACGTTTATGAACGTTCCGAAACGACATCACTCGATTGTATGTTATGATCTCGACTTGCACGTCGGAAAGCCGTTCTGTTCGAAATGTCTATGAATGTTGTTAAATTGTATCGATTCACACAAAAGTGCATCGGTTATCTCCAATTTTCACGTTTCTGAACGTTCGGAAACGACATCACACGATTGTAAGGTGTGATCGCGATTCGCACATAGGAAAGCGATTCAGAACGAAATGTCAGTGAATCTGGTTAATTTGTTTCGATTCACTCAAAAGTGTATCATCGGTGATCTCCAATTTTCACGTTTATGATGGTTCGGAAACGACATCACTCGATTGTAGGTTATGATCTCGATTCGCACATCGGAAAGCGATTCAGAACGAAATGTCAGTGAATCTGGTTAATTTGTGTCGATTCACACAAAAGTGTATCGGTGATGTCCTATTTACACGTTTATGAACGTTCGGAATCGACATCACTCGATTGTAAGTTGTGATCTCGAATCGCACGTCGGAAATCTGTTCTGTTCGAAATGTCAGTGAATGTTGTTAATTTCTATCGATTCATACAAAAGTGTATCGGTGATCACCAATTTTCATGTTTATGCACGTTCGGATACGACATAACTCGATTGTAAGTAATGATCTCGAATCGCACGTCGGAAAGCTGCACTTTTCGAAATGTCAGTGAATGTTGTTAAATTGTATCGATTCACACAATAGTGTATCGGTGAACTCCAATTTTCACGTTTATGATGGTTCGGAAACGACATCACTCGATTGTAAGTTATGATCTCGATTCGCACATCGGAAAGCGATTCAGAAAGAAATGTGTCAGTGAATCTGGTTAATTTGTGTCGATTCACACAAAAGTGTATCGGTGATCTCCAATTTTCACGTTTATGAACGTTCGGAAACGACATCACACGATTGTAAGGTGTGATCGCGATTCGCACATAGGAAAGCGATTCAGAACGAAATGTCAGTGAATCTGGTTAATTTGTGTCGATTCACACAAAAGTGTATCGGTGATCTCTAGTTTTCACGTTTATGAACGTTCGGAATCGACATCACTCGATGGTAATGCATGCTCTCGATTCGCACATCGGAAAGCGATTCAGAACGAAATGTCAGTGAAACTTGTTAATTTGTGTCGATTCACACAAAAGTGTATCTGTGATCACCAATTTTCATGTTTTTGAACGTTCGGAAACGACATCACTCGATTGTAAGGTATGATCTCGAATCGCACGTCGGAAAGCGATGCTAGTCGAAATGTCAGTGAATCTTGTCGATTTGTTACGCATCTCGCCAAAGTCTATCGGTGATCACCAATTTTCATGTTTATGAACGTTCGGATACGACATAATTCGATTGTAAGTAATGATCTCGAATCGCACGTCGGAAAGCTGCTCTTTTCGAAATGTCAGTGAATGTTGTTAAATTGTATCGATTCACACAAAAGTGTATCGGTGATCTCCAATTTACACGTTTATGCACGTTCGGATACGACATAACTCGATTGTAAGTAATGATCTCGAATCGCACGTCGGAAAGCTGCACTTTTCGAAATGTCAGTGAATGTTGTTAAATTGTATCGATTCACACAATAGTGTATCGGTGAACTCCAATTTTCACGTTTATGATGGTTCGGAAACGACATCACTCGATTGTAAGTTATGATCTCGATTCGCACATCGGAAAGCGATTCAGAAAGAAATGTGTCAGTGAATCTGGTTAATTTGTGTCGATTCACACAAAAGTGTATCGGTGATCTCTAATTTTCACGTTTATGAACGTTCCGAAACGACATCACTCGATTGTAGGTTATGATCTCGATTCGCACATCGGAAAGCGATTCAGAACGAAATGTCAGTGAATCTGGTTAATTTGTGTCGATTCACACAAAAGTGTATCGGTGATGTCCTATTTACACGTTTATGAACGTTCGGAATCGACATCACTCGATTGTAAGTTGTGATCTCGAATCGCACGTCGGAAATCTGTTCTGTTCGAAATGTCAGTGAATGTTGTTAATTTCTATCGATTCATACAAAAGTGTATCGGTGATCACCAATTTTCATGTTTATGCACGTTCGGATACGACATAACTCGATTGTAAGTAATGATCTCGAATCGCACGTCGGAAAGCTGCACTTTTCGAAATGTCAGTGAATGTTGTTAAATTGTATCGATTCACACAATAGTGTATCGGTGAACTCCAATTTTCACGTTTATGATGGTTCGGAAACGACATCACTCGATTGTAAGTTATGATCTCGATTCGCACATCGGAAAGCGATTCAGAAAGAAATGTGTCAGTGAATCTGGTTAATTTGTGTCGATTCACACAAAAGTGTATCGGTGATCTCTAATTTTCACGTTTATGAACGTTCCGAAACGACATCACTCGATTGTATGTTATGATCTCGACTTGCACGTCGGAAAGCCGTTCTTTTCGAAATGTCTGTGAATGTTGTTAAATTGTATCGATTCACACAAAAGTGCATCGGTTATCTCCAATTTTCACGTCTCTGAACGTTAGGAAACGACATCACACGATTGTAAGGTGTGATCGCGATTCGCACATAGGAAAGCGATTCAGAACGAAATGTCAGTGAATCTGGTTAATTTGTGTCGATTCACACAAAAGTGTATCGGTGATCTCTAATTTTCACGTTTATGAACGTTCGGAATCGACATCACTCGATGGTAATGCATGCTCTCGATTCGCACATCGGAAAGCGATTCAGAACGAAATGTCAGTGAAACTTGTTAATTTGTGTCGATTCACACAAAAGTGTATCTGTGATCACCAATTTTCATGTTTTTGAACGTTCGGAAACGACATCACTCGATTGTAAGGTATGATCTCGAATCGCACGTCGGAAAGCGATGCTAGTCGAAATGTCAGTGAATCTTGTCGATTTGTTACGCATCTCGCCAAAGTCTATCGGTGATCACCAATTTTCATGTTTATGAACGTTCGGATACGACATAACTCGATTGTAAGTAATGATCTCGAATCGCACGTCGGAAAGCTGCTCTTTTCGAAATGTCAGTGAATGTTGTTAAATTGTATCAATTCACACAAAAGTGTATCGGTGATCTCCAATTTACACGTTTATGATGGTTCGGAAACGACATCACTCGATTGTAAGTTATGATCTCGATTCGCACATCGGAAAGCGATTCAGAATGAAATGTCAGTGAATCTGGTTAATTTGTGTCGATTCACACAAAAGTGTATCGGTAATCTCCAATTTTCACGTTTATGAACGTTCGGAAACGACATCACTCGTTTGTAAGTTATGATCTCGAATCGCACGTTGGAAAGCTGTTCTGTTCGAATTGTCAGTGAATCTTGATAATTTGTAACGATTCACACAAAAGTTTATTTGTGATCACCAATTTTCATATTTGTGAACGTTCAGAACCGACATCGTTCGAATGTCAGTTCCGGTCTCGAATCGCATTTCGGATTGCGATTCTGATAGAAATGTCGGAAAAAATTGTTGATTCGTAACGATTAACACACAAGATTATCGCTGATTACTTACTTTCATGTTTATGAAAGATTGGAAACGTTCACCGATAAACGTCACATATCAACAATTTTACAGACATTTAGTATCGCAATCCGAAGGGCCATTTGAGATCTGAACTGACAATCGAGCGATGAAAACGTTCCCGAACTTTCATAAACATGAAGATTGGTGATCACCAATAAAATTTTTGTTCAATTCATGACCAATTAACAATATCCAATGACATTTCGATTCGAGATCATAAATTACAATCGAGTGATATCATTTCCGAACGTTCATAAACATGAAAATTGGTGATCACCGATACACTTTTGTGTGAATTGATAAAAATTAACAAGATTCACTGACATTTCGAACAGAACAGCTTTCCCACGTGCGATCCGAGATCATAACTTACAATCGAGTGATGTCATTTCCGAACGTTCATAAACGTGAAAATTGGTGATCACCGATACACTTTTGTGTGAATCGAAACAATTTAACAACATTCACTGACATTTCGAACAGAACAGCTTTCCGACGTGTGATCGGAGATCATAACTTACAATCGAGTGATGTCGTTTCCGAACGTTCATAAACATGAAGAACGGTGATCACCGATAGATTTTTGTGTGAATCGACTCAAATTAACCAGATGCACTGACATTTCGTTCTGAATCGCTTTCCGATGTGCTAATCGCGATCACAGCTTACAATCGAGTGGTGTAGTTTCCAAACGTTCATAAACGTGAAAATTGAAGATCACAGATACACTTTTGTATGAATCGATAGAAATTAACAAGATTCACTGACATTTCGAACAGAACAGCTTTCCGACGTGCGACCCGAGATCATAACTTACAATCGAGTGATGTCATTTCCGAACGTTCATAAACGTGAAAATTGGTTATCACCGATACACTTTTGTGTGAATCAATACAATTTAACAACATTCACTGACATTTCGGCCAGCATCGCTTTCCGACGTGCGATTCGAGATTATTACACGTCGCAAAGCGTTTCAGAACGAAATGTCAGTGTACCTTGTTAATTTGTATCGATTCACCCAAAAGTGTATCGGTGATCACCAATTTTCACGTTTATGAACGTTCCGAAACGACATCACTCGATTGTATGTTATGATCTCGACTTGCACGTCGGAAAGCCGTTCTGTTCGAAATGTCTGTGAATGTTGTTAAATTGTATCGATTCACACAAAAGTGCATCGGTTATCTCCAATTTTCACGTTTCTGAATGTTCGGAAACGACATCACACGATTGTAAGGTGTGATCGCGATTCGCACATAGGAAAGCGATTCAGAACGAAATGTCAGTGAATCTGGTTAATTTGTTTCGATTCACTCAAAAGTGTATCATCGGTGATCTCCAATTTTCACGTTTATGATGGTTCGGAAACGACATCACTCGATTGTAGGTTATGATCTCGATTCGCACATCGGAAAGCGATTCAGAACGAAATGTCAGTGAATCTGGTTAATTTGTGTCGATTCACACAAAAGTGTATCGGTGATGTCCTATTTACACGTTTATGAACGTTCGGAATCGACATCACTCGATTGTAAGTTGTGATCTCGAATCGCACGTCGGAAATCTGTTCTGTTCGAAATGTCAGTGAATGTTGTTAATTTCTATCGATTCATACAAAAGTGTATCGGTGATCACCAATTTTCATGTTTATGCACGTTCGGATACGACATAACTCGATTGTAAGTAATGATCTCGAATCGCACGTCGGAAAGCTGCACTTTTCGAAATGTCAGTGAATGTTGTTAAATTGTATCGATTCACACAATAGTGTATCGGTGAACTCCAATTTTCACGTTTATGATGGTTCGGAAACGACATCACTCGATTGTAAGTTATGATCTCGATTCGCACATCGGAAAGCGATTCAGAAAGAAATGTGTCAGTGAATCTGGTTAATTTGTGTCGATTCACACAAAAGTGTATCGGTGATCTCCAATTTTCACGTTTATGAACGTTCGGAAACGACATCACTCGATTGTAAGCTGTGATCGCGATTCGCACATCGGAAAGCGATTCAGAACGAAATGTCAGTGAATCTGGTTAATTTGTGTCGATTCACACAAAAGTGTATCGGTGATCTCTAATTTTCACGTTTATGAACGTTCCGAAACGACATCACTCGATTGTATGTTATGATCTCGACTTGCACGTCGGAAAGCCGTTCTGTTCGAAATGTCTGTGAATGTTGTTAAATTGTATTGATTCACACAAAAGTGCATCGGTTATCTCCAATTTTCACGTCTCTGAACGTTAGGAAACGACATCACACGATTGTAAGGTGTGATCGCGATTCGCACATAGGAAAGCGATTCAGAACGAAATGTCAGTGAATCTGGTTAATTTGTGTCGATTCACACAAAAGTGTATCGGTGATCTCTAATTTTCACGTTTATGAACGTTCGGAATCGACATCACTCGATGGTAATGCATGCTCTCGATTCGCACATCGGAAAGCGATTCAGAACGAAATGTCAGTGAATCTTGTCGATTTGTTACGCATCTCGCCAAAGTCTATCGGTGATCACCAATTTTCATGTTTATGAACGTTCGGATACGACATAATTCGATTGTAAGTAATGATCTCGAATCGCACGTCGGAAAGCTGCTCTTTTCGAAATGTCAGTGAATGTTGTTAAATTGTATCGATTCACACAAAAGTGTATCGGTGATCTCCAATTTACACGTTTATGCACGTTCGGATACGACATAACTCGATTGTAAGTAATGATCTCGAATCGCACGTCGGAAAGCTGCACTTTTCGAAATGTCAGTGAATGTTGTTAAATTGTATCGATTCACACAATAGTGTATCGGTGAACTCCAATTTTCACGTTTATGATGGTTCGGAAACGACATCACTCGATTGTAAGTTATGATCTCGATTCGCACATCGGAAAGCGATTCAGAAAGAAATGTGTCAGTGAATCTGGTTAATTTGTGTCGATTCACACAAAAGTGTATCGGTGATCTCTAATTTTCACGTTTATGAACGTTCCGAAACGACATCACTCGATTGTAGGTTATGATCTCGATTCGCACATCGGAAAGCGATTCAGAACGAAATGTCAGTGAATCTGGTTAATTTGTGTCGATTCACACAAAAGTGTATCGGTGATGTCCTATTTACACGTTTATGAACGTTCGGAATCGACATCACTCGATTGTAAGTTGTGATCTCGAATCGCACGTCGGAAATCTGTTCTGTTCGAAATGTCAGTGAATGTTGTTAATTTCTATCGATTCATACAAAAGTGTATCGGTGATCACCAATTTTCATGTTTATGCACGTTCGGATACGACATAACTCGATTGTAAGTAATGATCTCGAATCGCACGTCGGAAAGCTGCACTTTTCGAAATGTCAGTGAATGTTGTTAAATTGTATCGATTCACACAATAGTGTATCGGTGAACTCCAATTTTCACGTTTATGATGGTTCGGAAACGACATCACTCGATTGTAAGTTATGATCTCGATTCGCACATCGGAAAGCGATTCAGAAAGAAATGTGTCAGTGAATCTGGTTAATTTGTGTCGATTCACACAAAAGTGTATCGGTGATCTCTAATTTTCACGTTTATGAACGTTCCGAAACGACATCACTCGATTGTATGTTATGATCTCGACTTGCACGTCGGAAAGCCGTTCTTTTCGAAATGTCTGTGAATGTTGTTAAATTGTATCGATTCACACAAAAGTGCATCGGTTATCTCCAATTTTCACGTCTCTGAACGTTAGGAAACGACATCACACGATTGTAAGGTGTGATCGCGATTCGCACATAGGAAAGCGATTCAGAACGAAATGTCAGTGAATCTGGTTAATTTGTGTCGATTCACACAAAAGTGTATCGGTGATCTCTAATTTTCACGTTTATGAACGTTCGGAATCGACATCACTCGATGGTAATGCATGCTCTCGATTCGCACATCGGAAAGCGATTCAGAACGAAATGTCAGTGAAACTTGTTAATTTGTGTCGATTCACACAAAAGTGTATCTGTGATCACCAATTTTCATGTTTTTGAACGTTCGGAAACGACATCACTCGATTGTAAGGTATGATCTCGAATCGCACGTCGGAAAGCGATGCTAGTCGAAATGTCAGTGAATCTTGTCGATTTGTTACGCATCTCGCCAAAGTCTATCGGTGATCACCAATTTTCATGTTTATGAACGTTCGGATACGACATAACTCGATTGTAAGTAATGATCTCGAATCGCACGTCGGAAAGCTGCTCTTTTCGAAATGTCAGTGAATGTTGTTAAATTGTATCAATTCACACAAAAGTGTATCGGTGATCTCCAATTTACACGTTTATGATGGTTCGGAAACGACATCACTCGATTGTAAGTTATGATCTCGATTCGCACATCGGAAAGCGATTCAGAATGAAATGTCAGTGAATCTGGTTAATTTGTGTCGATTCACACAAAAGTGTATCGGTAATCTCCAATTTTCACGTTTATGAACGTTCGGAAACGACATCACTCGTTTGTAAGTTATGATCTCGAATCGCACGTTGGAAAGCTGTTCTGTTCGAATTGTCAGTGAATCTTGATAATTTGTAACGATTCACACAAAAGTTTATTTGTGATCACCAATTTTCATATTTGTGAACGTTCAGAACCGACATCGTTCGAATGTCAGTTCCGGTCTCGAATCGCATTTCGGATTGCGATTCTGATAGAAATGTCGGAAAAAATTGTTGATTCGTAACGATTAACACACAAGATTATCGCTGATTACTTACTTTCATGTTTATGAAAGATTGGAAACGTTCACCGATAAACGTCACATATCAACAATTTTACAGACATTTAGTATCGCAATCCGAAGGGCCATTTGAGATCTGAACTGACAATCGAGCGATGAAAACGTTCCCGAACTTTCATAAACATGAAGATTGGTGATCACCAATAAAATTTTTGTTCAATTCATGACCAATTAACAATATCCAATGACATTTCGATTCGAGATCATAAATTACAATCGAGTGATATCATTTCCGAACGTTCATAAACATGAAAATTGGTGATCACCGATACACTTTTGTGTGAATTGATAAAAATTAACAAGATTCACTGACATTTCGAACAGAACAGCTTTCCCACGTGCGATCCGAGATCATAACTTACAATCGAGTGATGTCATTTCCGAACGTTCATAAACGTGAAAATTGGTGATCACCGATACACTTTTGTGTGAATCGAAACAATTTAACAACATTCACTGACATTTCGAACAGAACAGCTTTCCGACGTGTGATCGGAGATCATAACTTACAATCGAGTGATGTCGTTTCCGAACGTTCATAAACATGAAGAACGGTGATCACCGATAGATTTTTGTGTGAATCGACTCAAATTAACCAGATTCACTGACATTTCGTTCTGAATCGCTTTCCGATGTGCTAATCGCGATCACAGCTTACAATCGAGTGGTGTAGTTTCCAAACGTTCATAAACGTGAAAATTGAAGATCACAGATACACTTTTGTATGAATCGATAGAAATTAACAAGATTCACTGACATTTCGAACAGAACAGCTTTCCGACGTGCGACCCGAGATCATAACTTACAATCGAGTGATGTCATTTCCGAACGTTCATAAACGTGAAAATTGGTTATCACCGATACACTTTTGTGTGAATCAATACAATTTAACAACATTCACTGACATTTCGGCCAGCATCGCTTTCCGACGTGCGATTCGAGATTATTACACGTCGCAAAGCGTTTCAGAACGAAATGTCAGTGTACCTTGTTAATTTGTATCGATTCACCCAAAAGTGTATCGGTGATCACCAATTTTCACGTTTATGAACGTTCCGAAACGACATCACTCGATTGTATGTTATGATCTCGACTTGCACGTCGGAAAGCCGTTCTGTTCGAAATGTCTGTGAATGTTGTTAAATTGTATCGATTCACACAAAAGTGCATCGGTTATCTCCAATTTTCACGTTTCTGAATGTTCGGAAACGACATCACACGATTGTAAGGTGTGATCGCGATTCGCACATAGGAAAGCGATTCAGAACGAAATGTCAGTGAATCTGGTTAATTTGTTTCGATTCACTCAAAAGTGTATCATCGGTGATCTCCAATTTTCACGTTTATGATGGTTCGGAAACGACATCACTCGATTGTAGGTTATGATCTCGATTCGCACATCGGAAAGCGATTCAGAACGAAATGTCAGTGAATCTGGTTAATTTGTGTCGATTCACACAAAAGTGTATCGGTGATGTCCTATTTACACGTTTATGAACGTTCGGAATCGACATCACTCGATTGTAAGTTGTGATCTCGAATCGCACGTCGGAAATCTGTTCTGTTCGAAATGTCAGTGAATGTTGTTAATTTCTATCGATTCATACAAAAGTGTATCGGTGATCACCAATTTTCATGTTTATGCACGTTCGGATACGACATAACTCGATTGTAAGTAATGATCTCGAATCGCACGTCGGAAAGCTGCACTTTTCGAAATGTCAGTGAATGTTGTTAAATTGTATCGATTCACACAATAGTGTATCGGTGAACTCCAATTTTCACGTTTATGATGGTTCGGAAACGACATCACTCGATTGTAAGTTATGATCTCGATTCGCACATCGGAAAGCGATTCAGAAAGAAATGTGTCAGTGAATCTGGTTAATTTGTGTCGATTCACACAAAAGTGTATCGGTGATCTCCAATTTTCACGTTTATGAACGTTCGGAAACGACATCACTCGATTGTAAGCTGTGATCGCGATTCGCACATCGGAAAGCGATTCAGAACGAAATGTCAGTGAATCTGGTTAATTTGTGTCGATTCACACAAAAGTGTATCGGTGATCTCTAATTTTCACGTTTATGAACGTTCCGAAACGACATCACTCGATTGTATGTTATGATCTCGACTTGCACGTCGGAAAGCCGTTCTGTTCGAAATGTCTGTGAATGTTGTTAAATTGTATCGATTCACACAAAAGTGCATCGGTTATCTCCAATTTTCACGTCTCTGAACGTTAGGAAACGACATCACACGATTGTAAGGTGTGATCGCGATTCGCACATAGGAAAGCGATTCAGAACGAAATGTCAGTGAATCTGGTTAATTTGTGTCGATTCACACAAAAGTGTATCGGTGATCTCTAATTTTCACGTTTATGAACGTTCGGAATCGACATCACTCGATGGTAATGCATGCTCTCGATTCGCACATCGGAAAGCGATTCAGAACGAAATGTCAGTGAAACTTGTTAATTTGTGTCGATTCACACAAAAGTGTATCTGTGATCACCAATTTTCATGTTTTTGAACGTTCGGAAACGACATCACTCGATTGTAAGGTATGATCTCGAATCGCACGTCGGAAAGCGATGCTAGTCGAAATGTCAGTGAATCTTGTCGATTTGTTACGCATCTCGCCAAAGTCTATCGGTGATCACCAATTTTCATGTTTATGAACGTTCGGATACGACATAATTCGATTGTAAGTAATGATCTCGAATCGCACGTCGGAAAGCTGCTCTTTTCGAAATGTCAGTGAATGTTGTTAAATTGTATCGATTCACACAAAAGTGTATCGGTGATCTCCAATTTACACGTTTATGCACGTTCGGATACGACATAACTCGATTGTAAGTAATGATCTCGAATCGCACGTCGGAAAGCTGCACTTTTCGAAATGTCAGTGAATGTTGTTAAATTGTATCGATTCACACAATAGTGTATCGGTGAACTCCAATTTTCACGTTTATGATGGTTCGGAAACGACATCACTCGATTGTAAGTTATGATCTCGATTCGCACATCGGAAAGCGATTCAGAAAGAAATGTGTCAGTGAATCTGGTTAATTTGTGTCGATTCACACAAAAGTGTATCGGTGATCTCTAATTTTCACGTTTATGAACGTTCCGAAACGACATCACTCGATTGTAGGTTATGATCTCGATTCGCACATCGGAAAGCGATTCAGAACGAAATGTCAGTGAATCTGGTTAATTTGTGTCGATTCACACAAAAGTGTATCGGTGATGTCCTATTTACACGTTTATGAACGTTCGGAATCGACATCACTCGATTGTAAGTTGTGATCTCGAATCGCACGTCGGAAATCTGTTCTGTTCGAAATGTCAGTGAATGTTGTTAATTTCTATCGATTCATACAAAAGTGTATCGGTGATCACCAATTTTCAGGTTTATGCACGTTCGGATACGACATAACTCGATTGTAAGTAATGATCTCGAATCGCACGTCGGAAAGCTGCACTTTTCGAAATGTCAGTGAATGTTGTTAAATTGTATCGATTCATACAATAGTGTATCGGTGAACTCCAATTTTCACGTTTATGATGGTTCGGAAACGACATCACTCGATTGTAAGTTATGATCTCGATTCGCACATCGGAAAGCGATTCAGAAAGAAATGTGTCAGTGAATCTGGTTAATTTGTGTCGATTCACACAAAAGTGTATCGGTGATCTCTAATTTTCACGTTTATGAACGTTCCGAAACGACATCACTCGATTGTATGTTATGATCTCGACTTGCACGTCGGAAAGCCGTTCTTTTCGAAATGTCTGTGAATGTTGTTAAATTGTATCGATTCACACAAAAGTGCATCGGTTATCTCCAATTTTCACGTCTCTGAACGTTAGGAAACGACATCACACGATTGTAAGGTGTGATCGCGATTCGCACATAGGAAAGCGATTCAGAACGAAATGTCAGTGAATCTGGTTAATTTGTGTCGATTCACACAAAAGTGTATCGGTGATCTCTAATTTTCACGTTTATGAACGTTCGGAATCGACATCACTCGATGGTAATGCATGCTCTCGATTCGCACATCGGAAAGCGATTCAGAACGAAATGTCAGTGAAACTTGTTAATTTGTGTCGATTCACACAAAAGTGTATCTGTGATCACCAATTTTCATGTTTTTGAACGTTCGGAAACGACATCACTCGATTGTAAGGTATGATCTCGAATCGCACGTCGGAAAGCGATGCTAGTCGAAATGTCAGTGAATCTTGTCGATTTGTTACGCATCTCGCCAAAGTCTATCGGTGATCACCAATTTTCATGTTTATGAACGTTCGGATACGACATAACTCGATTGTAAGTAATGATCTCGAATCGCACGTCGGAAAGCTGCTCTTTTCGAAATGTCAGTGAATGTTGTTAAATTGTATCAATTCACACAAAAGTGTATCGGTGATCTCCAATTTACACGTTTATGATGGTTCGGAAACGACATCACTCGATTGTAAGTTATGATCTCGATTCGCACATCGGAAAGCGATTCAGAATGAAATGTCAGTGAATCTGGTTAATTTGTGTCGATTCACACAAAAGTGTATCGGTAATCTCCAATTTTCACGTTTATGAACGTTCGGAAACGACATCACTCGTTTGTAAGTTATGATCTCGAATCGCACGTTGGAAAGCTGTTCTGTTCGAATTGTCAGTGAATCTTGATAATTTGTAACGATTCACACAAAAGTTTATTTGTGATCACCAATTTTCATATTTGTGAACGTTCAGAACCGACATCGTTCGAATGTCAGTTCCGGTCTCGAATCGCATTTCGGATTGCGATTCTGATAGAAATGTCGGAAAAAATTGTTGATTCGTAACGATTAACACACAAGATTATCGCTGATTACTTACTTTCATGTTTATGAAAGATTGGAAACGTTCACCGATAAACGTCACATATCAACAATTTTACAGACATTTAGTATCGCAATCCGAAGGGCCATTTGAGATCTGAACTGACAATCGAGCGATGAAAACGTTCCCGAACTTTCATAAACATGAAGATTGGTGATCACCAATAAAATTTTTGTTCAATTCATGACCAATTAACAATATCCAATGACATTTCGATTCGAGATCATAAATTACAATCGAGTGATATCATTTCCGAACGTTCATAAACATGAAGAACGGTGATCACCGATAGATTTTTGTGTGAATCGACTCAAATTAACCAGATTCACTGACATTTCGTTCTGAATCGCTTTCCGATGTGCTAATCGCGATCACAGCTTACAATCGAGTGGTGTAGTTTCCAAACGTTCATAAACGTGAAAATTGAAGATCACAGATACACTTTTGAGTGAGTCCATACAATTTAACAACATTCACTGACATTTCGAACAGAACAGCTTTCCGACGTGCGATCCGAGATCATAACTTAAAATCGGGTGATGTCGTTTCCGAACGTTCATAAACGTGAAAATTGGTGATCACCGATACACTTTTGTGTGAATCGACTCAAATTAACCAGATTCACTGACATTTCGTTCTGAATCGCTTTCCGATGTGCGAATCGCGATCACAGCTTACAATCGAGTGATGTCGTTTCCGAACCATCATAAACGTGAAAATTGGTGATCACCGATACACTTTTGTATGAATCGATAGAAATGAACAAGAATCACTGACATTTCGAACTGACCAGCTTTCCGACGTGCGATTCGAGATCATACCTTACATTCGAGTGATGTCGTTTCCGAACGTTCATAAACGTGAAAATTGAAGATCACCGATATACTTTTGTGTGAATCGACACAAATTAACCAGATTCACTGACATTTCGTTCTGAATCGCTTTCCGATGTGCTAATCGCGATCACAGCTTACAATCGAGTGGTGTAGTTTCGGAACGTTCATAAACGTGAAAATGGAAGATCACCGATACACTTTTGTATGAATCGATAGAAATTAACAAGCTTCACTGACATTTCGAACAGAACAGCTTTCCGACGTGCGATCCGAGATCATAACTTACAATCGAGTGATGTCATTTCCGAACGTTCACAAACGTGAAAATTGGTGATCACCGATACACTTTTGTGTGAATCGACTCAAATTAACCAGATTCACTGACATTTCGTTCTGAATCGCTTTCCGATGTGCTAATCGCGATCACAGCTTACAATCGAGTGGTGTAGTTTCCGAACGTTCATAAACGTGAAAATTGAAGATCACAGATACACTTTTGAGTGAGTCGATACAATTTAACAACATTCACTGACATTTCGAACAGAACAGCTTTCCGACGTGCGATCCGAGATCATAACTTACAATCGAGTGATGTCATTTCCGAACGTTCATAAACGTGAAAATTGGTGATCACTGATACACTTTTGTGTGAATCGACTCAAATTAACCAGATTCACTGACATTTCGTTCTGAATCGCTTTCCGATGTGCGAATCGCGATCACAGCTTACAATCGAGTGATGTCGTTTCCGAACCATCATAAACGTGAAAATTGGTGATCACCGATACACTTTTGTATGAATCGATAGAACTTAACAAGATTCACTGACATTTCGAACAGAACAGCTTTCCGACGTGCGATCCGAGATCATAACTTACAATCGAGTGATGTCATTTCCGAACGATCATAAACGTGAAAATTGGAGATCACCGATACACTTTTGTGCGATTCGACTCAAATTAACCAGATTCACTGACATTTCGTTCTGAATCGCTTTCCGATGTGTGAATCGCGATCACAGTTTACAATCGAGTGATGTCGTTTCCGAACGTTCATAAACGTGAAAATTTGTGATCACCGATCCACTTTTGTGTGAATCGATACAATTTAACAACATTCACTGACATTTCGAACAGCACAGCTTTCCGATGTGTGAATCGCGATCACAGTTTACAATCGAGTGATGTAGTTTCCGAACGTTCATAAACGTGAAAATTGGAAATCACCGATACACTTTTGTGTGAATCGACACAAATTAACCAGATTCACTGATATTTCGTTCTGAACCGCATTCCGATGTACGAATCGCGATCACACCTTACAATCAAGTGATGACGTTTCCGAACGTTCATAAACGTGAAAATTGGTTATCACCGATACACTTTTGTGTGAATCAATACAATTTAACAACATTCACAGACATTTCGACCAGCATCGCTTTCCGACGTGCGATTCGAGATTATTACACGTCGCAAAGCGTTTCAGAACGAAATGTCAGTGTACCTTGTTAATTTGTATCGATTCACCCAAAAGTGTATCGGTGATCACCAATTTTCACGTTTATGAACGTTCCGAAACGACATCACTCGACTGTATGTTATGATCTCGACTTGCACGTCGGAAAGCCGTTCTGTTCGAAATGTCTGTGAATGTTGTTAAATTGTATCGATTCACACAAAAGTGCATCGGTTATCTCCAATTTTCACGTTTCTGAACGTTCGGAAACGACATCACACGATTGTAAGGTGTGATCGCGATTCGCACATAGGAAAGCGATTCAGAACGAAATGTCAGTGAATCTGGTTAATTTGTTTCGATTCACACAAAAGTGTATCGGTGATCTCCAATTTTCACGTTTATGATGGTTCGGAAACGACATCACTCGATTGTAGGTTATGATCTCGATTCGCACATCGGAAAGCGATTCAGAACGAAATGTCAGTGAATCTGGTTAATTTGTGTCGATTCACACAAAAGTGTATCGGTGATGTCCTATTTACACGTTTATGAACGTTCGGAATCGACATCACTCGATTGTAAGTTGTGATCTCGAATCGCACGTCGAAAATCTGTTCTGTTCGAAATGTCAGTGAATGTTGTTAATTTCTATCGATTCATACAAAAGTGTATCGGTGATCACCAATTTTCATGTTTATGCACGTTCGGATACGACATAACTCGATTGTAAGTAATGATCTCGAATCGCACGTCGGAAAGCTGCACTTTTCGAAATGTCAGTGAATGTTGTTAAATTGTATCGATTCACACAATAGTGTATCGGTGAACTCCAATTTTCACGTTTATGATGGTTCGGAAACGACATCACAAGATTGTAAGTTATGATCTCGATTCGCACATCGGAAAGCGATTCAGAAAGAAATGTGTCAGTGAATCTGGTTAATTTGTGTCGATTCACACAAAAGTGTATCGGTGATCTCTAATTTTCACGTTTATGAACGTTCGGAATCGACATCACTCGATGGTAATGCATGCTCTCGATTCGCACATCGGAAAGCGATTCAGAACGAAATGTCAGTGAAACTTGTTAATTTGTGTCGATTCACACAAAAGTGTATCTGTGATCACCAATTTTCATGTTTTTGAACGTTCGGAAACGACATCACTCGATTGTAAGGTATGATCCCGAATCGCACGTCGGAAAGCGATGCTAGTCGAAATGTCAGTGAATCTTGTCGATTTGTTACGCATCTCGCCAAAGTCTATCGGTGATCACCAATTTTCATGTTTATGAACGTTCGGATACGACATAACTCGATTGTAAGTAATGATCTCGAATCGCACGTCGGAAAGCTGCTCTTTTCGAAATGTCAGTGAATGTTGTTAAATTGTATCGATTCACACAAAAGTGTATCGGTGATCTCCAATTTACACGTTTATGATGGTTCGGAAACGACATCACTCGATTGTAAGTTATGATCTCGATTCGCACATCGGAAAGCGATTCAGAACGAAATGTCAGTGAATCTGGTTAATTTGTGTCGATTCACACAAAAGTGTATCGGTAATCTCCAATTTTCACGTTTATGAACGTTCGGAAACGACATCACTCGTTTGTAAGTTATGATCTCGAATCGCACGTTGGAAAGCTGTTCTGTTCGAATTGTCAGTGAATCTTGATAATTTGTAACGATTCACACAAAAGTTTATTTGTGATCACCAATTTTCATATTTGTGAACGTTCAGAACCGACATCGTTCGAATGTCAGTTCCGGTCTCGAATCGCATTTCGGATTGCGATTCTGATAGAAATGTCGGAAAAAATTGTTGATTCGTAACGATTAACACACAAGATTATCGCTGATTACTTACTTTCATGTTTATGAAAGATTGGAAACGTTCACCGATAAACGTCACATATCAACAATTTTACAGACATTTAGTATCGCAATCCGAAGGGCCATTTGAGATCTGAACTGACAATCGAGCGATGAAAACGTTCCCGAACTTTCATAAACATGAAGATTGGTGATCACCAATAAAATTTTTGTTCAATTCATGACCAATTAACAATATCCAATGACATTTCGATTCGAGATCATAAATTACAATCGAGTGATATCATTTCCGAACGTTCATAAACATGAAAATTGGTGATCACCGATACACTTTTGTGTGAATTGATAAAAATTAACAAGATTCACTGACATTTCGAACAGAACAGCTTTCCCACGTGCGATCCGAGATCATAACTTACAATCGAGTGATGTCATTTCCGAACGTTCATAAACGTGAAAATTGGTGATCACCGATACACTTTTGTGTGAATCGAAACAATTTAACAACATTCACTGACATTTCGAACAGAACAGCTTTCCGACGTGTGATCGGAGATCATAACTTACAATCGAGTGATGTCGTTTCCGAACGTTCATAAACATGAAGAACGGTGATCACCGATAGATTTTTGTGTGAATCGACTCAAATTAACCAGATTCACTGACATTTCGTTCTGAATCGCTTTCCGATGTGCTAATCGCGATCACAGCTTACAATCGAGTGGTGTAGTTTCCAAACGTTCATAAACGTGAAAATTGAAGATCACAGATACACTTTTGAGTGAGTCCATACAATTTAACAACATTCACTGACATTTCGAACAGAACAGCTTTCCGACGTGCGATCCGAGATCATAACTTAAAATCGGGTGATGTCGTTTCCGAACGTTCATAAACGTGAAAATTGGTGATCACCGATACACTTTTGTGTGAATCGACTCAAATTAACCAGATTCACTGACATTTCGTTCTGAATCGCTTTCCGATGTGCGAATCGCGATCACAGCTTACAATCGAGTGGTGTAGTTTCGGAACGTTCATAAACGTGAAAATGGAAGATCACCGATACACTTTTGTATGAATCGATAGAAATTAACAAGCTTCACTGACATTTCGAACAGAACAGCTTTCCGACGTGCGATCCGAGATCATAACTTACAATCGAGTGATGTCATTTCCGAACGTTCATAAACGTGAAAATTGAAGATCACCGATATACTTTTGTGTGAATCGACACAAATTAACCAGATTCACTGACATTTCGTTCTGAATCGCTTTCCGATGTGCTAATCGCGATCACAGCTTACAATCGAGTGGTGTAGTTTCGGAACGTTCATAAACGTGAAAATGGAAGATCACCGATACACTTTTGTATGAATCGATAGAAATTAACAAGCTTCACTGACATTTCGAACAGAACAGCTTTCCGACGTGCGATCCGAGATCATAACTTACAATCGAGTGATGTCATTTCCGAACGTTCATAAACGTGAAAATTGGTGATCACCGATACACTTTTGTGTGAATCGACTCAAATTAACCAGATTCACTGACATTTCGTTCTGAATCGCTTTCCGATGTGCTAATCGCGATCACAGTTTACAATCGAGTGATGTCGTTTCCGAACGTTCATAAACGTGAAAATTTGTGATCACCGATCCACTTTTGTGTGAATCGATACAATTTAACAACATTCACTGACATTTCGAACAGCACAGCTTTCCGATGTGTGAATCGCGATCACAGTTTACAATCGAGTGATGTAGTTTCCGAACGTTCATAAACGTGAAAATTGGAAATCACCGATACACTTTTGTGTGAATCGACACAAATTAACCAGATTCACTGATATTTCGTTCTGAACCGCATTCCGATGTACGAATCGCGATCACACCTTACAATCAAGTGATGACGTTTCCGAACGTTCATAAACGTGAAAATTGGTTATCACCGATACACTTTTGTGTGAATCAATACAATTTAACAACATTCACTGACATTTCGAACAGCACAGCTTTCCGACGTGCGATCCGAGATCATAACTTACAATCGAGTGATGTAGTTTCCGAACGTTCATAAACATGAAAATTGGTGATCACCGATACACTTTTGTGTGAATTGATAAAAATTAACAAGATTCACTGACATTTCGAACAGAACAGCTTTCCCACGTGCGATCCGAGATCATAACTTACAATCGAGTGATGTCATTTCCGAACGTTCATAAACGTGAAAATTGGTGATCACCGATACACTTTTGTGTGAATCGAAACAATTTAACAACATTCACTGACATTTCGAACAGAACAGCTTTCCGACGTGTGATCGGAGATCATAACTTACAATCGAGTGATGTCGTTTCCGAACGTTCATAAACATGAAGAACGGTGATCACCGATAGATTTTTGTGTGAATCGACTCAAATTAACCAGATTCACTGACATTTCGTTCTGAATCGCTTTCCGATGTGCTAATCGCGATCACAGCTTACAATCGAGTGGTGTAGTTTCGGAACGTTCATAAACGTGAAAATTGAAGATCACCGATACACTTTTGTATGAATCGATAGAAATTAACAAGATTCACTGACATTTCGAACAGAACAGCTTTCCGACGTGCGATCCGAGATCATAACTTACAATCGAGTGATGTCATTTCCGAACGTTCATAAACGTGAAAATTGGTGATCACCGATACACTTTTGTGTGAATCGACTCAAATTAACCAGATTCACTGACATTTCGTTCTGAATCGCTTTCCGATGTGCGAATCGCGATCACAGCTTACAATCGAGTGATGTCGTTTCCGAACCATCATAAACGTGAAAATTGGTGATCACCGATACACTTTTGTATGAATCGATAGAAATGAACAAGAATCACTGACATTTCGAACTGACCAGCTTTCCGACGTGCGATTCGAGATCATACCTTACATTCGAGTGATGTCGTTTCCGAACGTTCATAAACGTGAAAATTGAAGATCACCGATATACTTTTGTGTGAATCGACACAAATTAACCAGATTCACTGACATTTCGTTCTGAATCGCTTTCCGATGTGCGAATCGCGGTCTCACCTTACAATCGAGTGATGTCGTTTCCGAACGTTCATAAACGTGAAAATTTGTGATCACCGATCCACTTTTGTGTGAATCGATACAATTTAACAACATTCACTGACATTTCGAACAGCACAGCTTTCCGACGTGCGATCCGAGATCATAACTAACAATCGAGTGATGTAGTTTCCGAACGTTCATAAACGTGAAAATTTGAGATCGACGATACACTTTTGTGTGAATCGACACAAATTAACCAGATTCACTGATATTTCGTTCTGAACCGCATTCCGATGTACGAATCGCGATCACACTTTACAATCAAGTGATGACGTTTCCGAACGTTCATAAACGTGAAAATTGGTTATCACCGATACACTTTTGTGTGAATCAATACAATTTAACAACATTCACTGACATTTCGACCAGCATCGCTTTCCGACGTGCGATTCGAGATTATTACACGTCGCAAAGCGTTTCAGAACGAAATGTCAGTGTACCTTGTTAATTTGTATCGATTCACCCAAAAGTGTATCGGTGATCACCAATTTTCACGTTTATGAACGTTCCGAAACGACATCACTCGATTGTATGTTATGATCTCGACTTGCACGTCGGAAAGCCGTTCTGTTCGAAATGTCTGTGAATGTTGTTAAATTGTATCGATTCACACAAAAGTGCATCGGTTATCTCCAATTTTCACGTTTCTGAACGTTCGGAAACGACATCACACGATTGTAAGGTGTGATCGCGATTCGCACATAGGAAAGCGATTCAGAACGAAATGTCAGTGAATCTGGTTAATTTGTTTCGATTCACTCAAAAGTGTATCATCGGTGATGTCCTATTTACACGTTTATGAACGTTCGGAATCGACATCACTCGATTGTAAGTTGTGATCTCGAATCGCACGTCGGAAATCTGTTCTGTTCGAAATGTCAGTGAATGTTGTTAATTTCTATCGATTCATACAAAAGTGTATCGGTGATCACCAATTTTCATGTTTATGCACGTTCGGATACGACATAACTCGATTGTAAGTAATGATCTCGAATCGCACGTCGGAAAGCTGCACTTTTCGAAATGTCAGTGAATGTTGTTAAATTGTATCGATTCACACAATAGTGTATCGGTGAACTCCAATTTTCACGTTTATGATGGTTCGGAAACGACATCACTCGATTGTAAGTTATGATCTCGATTCGCACATCGGAAAGCGATTCAGAAAGAAATGTGTCAGTGAATCTGGTTAATTTGTGTCGATTCACACAAAAGTGTATCGGTGATCTCCAATTTTCACGTTTATGAACGTTCGGAAACGACATCACTCGATTGTAAGCTGTGATCGCGATTCGCACATCGGAAAGCGATTCAGAACGAAATGTCAGTGAATCTGGTTAATTTGTGTCGATTCACACAAAAGTGTATCGGTGATCTCTAATTTTCACGTTTATGAACGTTCCGAAACGACATCACTCGATTGTATGTTATGATCTCGACTTGCACGTCGGAAAGCCGTTCTGTTCGAAATGTCTGTGAATGTTGTTAAATTGTATCGATTCACACAAAAGTGCATCGGTTATCTCCAATTTTCACGTCTCTGAACGTTAGGAAACGACATCACACGATTGTAAGGTGTGATCGCGATTCGCACATAGGAAAGCGATTCAGAACGAAATGTCAGTGAATCTGGTTAATTTGTGTCGATTCACACAAAAGTGTATCGGTGATCTCTAATTTTCACGTTTATGAACGTTCGGAATCGACATCACTCGATGGTAATGCATGCTCTCGATTCGCACATCGGAAAGCGATTCAGAACGAAATGTCAGTGAAACTTGTTAATTTGTGTCGATTCACACAAAAGTGTATCTGTGATCACCAATTTTCATGTTTTTGAACGTTCGGAAACGTCATCACTCGATTGTAAGGTATGATCTCGAATCGCACGTCGGAAAGCGATGCTAGTCGAAATGTCAGTGAATCTTGTCGATTTGTTACGCATCTCGCCAAAGTCTATCGGTGATCACCAATTTTCATGTTTATGAACGTTCGGATACGACATAATTCGATTGTAAGTAATGATCTCGAATCGCACGTCGGAAAGCTGCTCTTTTCGAAATGTCAGTGAATGTTGTTAAATTGTATCGATTCACACAAAAGTGTATCGGTGATCTCCAATTTACACGTTTATGCACGTTCGGATACGACATAACTCGATTGTAAGTAATGATCTCGAATCGCACGTCGGAAAGCTGCACTTTTCGAAATGTCAGTGAATGTTGTTAAATTGTATCGATTCACACAATAGTGTATCGGTGAACTCCAATTTTCACGTTTATGATGGTTCGGAAACGACATCACTCGATTGTAAGTTATGATCTCGATTCGCACATCGGAAAGCGATTCAGAAAGAAATGTGTCAGTGAATCTGGTTAATTTGTGTCGATTCACACAAAAGTGTATCGGTGATCTCTAATTTTCACGTTTATGAACGTTCCGAAACGACATCACTCGATTGTATGTTATGATCTCGACTTGCACGTCGGAAAGCCGTTCTTTTCGAAATGTCTGTGAATGTTGTTAAATTGTATCGATTCACACAAAAGTGCATCGGTTATCTCCAATTTTCACGTCTCTGAACGTTAGGAAACGACATCACACGATTGTAAGGTGTGATCGCGATTCGCACATAGGAAAGCGATTCAGAACGAAATGTCAGTGAATCTGGTTAATTTGTGTCGATTCACACAAAAGTGTATCGGTGATCTCTAATTTTCACGTTTATGAACGTTCGGAATCGACATCACTCGATGGTAATGCATGCTCTCGATTCGCACATCGGAAAGCGATTCAGAACGAAATGTCAGTGAAACTTGTTAATTTGTGTCGATTCACACAAAAGTGTATCTGTGATCACCAATTTTCATGTTTTTGAACGTTCGGAAACGACATCACTCGATTGTAAGGTATGATCTCGAATCGCACGTCGGAAAGCGATGCTAGTCGAAATGTCAGTGAATCTTGTCGATTTGTTACGCATCTCTCCAAAGTCTATCGGTGATCACCAATTTTCATGTTTATGAACGTTCGGATACGACATAACTCGATTGTAAGTAATGATCTCGAATCGCACGTCGGAAAGCTGCTCTTTTCGAAATGTCAGTGAATGTTGTTAAATTGTATCAATTCACACAAAAGTGTATCGGTGATCTCCAATTTACACGTTTATGATGGTTCGGAAACGACATCACTCGATTGTAAGTTATGATCTCGATTCGCACATCGGAAAGCGATTCAGAATGAAATGTCAGTGAATCTGGTTAATTTGTGTCGATTCACACAAAAGTGTATCGGTAATCTCCAATTTTCACGTTTATGAACGTTCGGAAACGACATCACTCGTTTGTAAGTTATGATCTCGAATCGCACGTTGGAAAGCTGTTCTGTTCGAATTGTCAGTGAATCTTGATAATTTGTAACGATTCACACAAAAGTTTATTTGTGATCACCAATTTTCATATTTGTGAACGTTCAGAACCGACATCGTTCGAATGTCAGTTCCGGTCTCGAATCGCATTTCGGATTGCGATTCTGATAGAAATGTCGGAAAAAATTGTTGATTCGTAACGATTAACACACAAGATTATCGCTGATTACTTACTTTCATGTTTATGAAAGATTGGAAACGTTCACCGATAAACGTCACATATCAACAATTTTACAGACATTTAGTATCGCAATCCGAAGGGCCATTTGAGATCTGAACTGACAATCGAGCGATGAAAACGTTCCCGAACTTTCATAAACATGAAGATTGGTGATCACCAATAAAATTTTTGTTCAATTCATGACCAATTAACAATATCCAATGACATTTCGATTCGAGATCATAAATTACAATCGAGTGATATCATTTCCGATCGTTCATAAACATGAAAATTGGTGATCACCGATACACTTTTGTGTGAATTGATAAAAATTAACAAGATTCACTGACATTTCGAACAGAACAGCTTTCCCACGTGCGATCCGAGATCATAACTTACAATCGAGTGATGTCATTTCCGAACGTTCATAAACGTGAAAATTGGTGATCACCGATACACTTTTGTGTGAATCGAAACAATTTAACAACATTCACTGACATTTCGAACAGAACAGCTTTCCGACGTGTGATCGGAGATCATAACTTACAATCGAGTGATGTCGTTTCCGAACGTTCATAAACATGAAGAACGGTGATCACCGATAGATTTTTGTGTGAATCGACTCAAATTAACCAGATTCACTGACATTTCGTTCTGAATCGCTTTCCGATGTGCTAATCGCGATCACAGCTTACAATCGAGTGGTGTAGTTTCCAAACGTTCATAAACGTGAAAATTGAAGATCACAGATACACTTTTGTATGAATCGATAGAAATTAACAAGATTCACTGACATTTCGAACAGAACAGCTTTCCGACGTGCGACCCGAGATCATAACTTACAATCGAGTGATGTCATTTCCGAACGTTCATAAACGTGAAAATTGGTGATCACCGATACACTTTTGTGTGAATCGATACAATTTAACAACATTCACTGACATTTCGAACAGCACAGCTTTCCGACGTGCGATCCGAGATCATAACTTACAATCGAGTGATGTAGTTTCCGAACGTTCATAAACGTGAAAATTGGAGATCACCGATACACTTTTGTGTGAATCGACACAAATTAACCAGATTCACTGATATTTCGTTCTGAACCGCATTCCGATGTACGAATCGCGATCACACCTTACAATCAAGTGATGACGTTTCCGAACGTTCATAAACGTGAAAATTGGTTATCACCGATACACTTTTGTGTGAATCAATACAATTTAACAACATTCACTGACATTTCGAACAGCACAGCTTTCCGACGTGCGATCCGAGATCATAACTTACAATCGAGTGATGTAGTTTCCGAACGTTCATAAACATGAAAATTGGTGATCACCGATACACTTTTGTGTGAATTGATAAAAATTAACAAGATTCACTGACATTTCGAACAGAACAGCTTTCCCACGTGCGATTCGAGATCATAACTTACAATCGAGTGATGTCATTTCCGAACGTTCATAAACGTGAAAATTGGTGATCACCGATACACTTTTGTGTGAATCGAAACAATTTAACAACATTCACTGACATTTCGAACAGAACAGCTTTCCGACGTGTGATCGGAGATCATAACTTACAATCGAGTGATGTCGTTTCCGAACGTTCATAAACATGAAGAACGGTGATCACCGATAGATTTTTGTGTGAATCGACTCAAATTAACCAGATTCACTGACATTTCGTTCTGAATCGCTTTCCGATGTGCTAATCGCGATCACAGCTTACAATCGAGTGGTGTAGTTTCGGAACGTTCATAAACGTGAAAATTGAAGATCACCGATACACTTTTGTATGAATCGATAGAAATTAACAAGATTCACTGACATTTCGAACAGAACAGCTTTCCGACGTGCGATCCGAGATCATAACTTACAATCGAGTGATGTCATTTCCGAACGTTCATAAACGTGAAAATTGGTGATCACCGATACACTTTTGTGTGAATCGACTCAAATTAACCAGATTCACTGACATTTCGTTCTGAATCGCTTTCCGATGTGCGAATCGCGATCACAGCTTACAATCGAGTGATGTCGTTTCCGAACGTTCATAAACGTGAAAATTGGTTATCACCGATACACTTTTGTGTGAATCAATACAATTTAACAACATTCACTGACATTTCGACCAGCATCGCTTTCCGACGTGCGATTCGAGATTATTACACGTCGCAAAGCGTTTCAGAACGAAATGTCAGTGTACCTTGTTAATTTGTATCGATTCACCCAAAAGTGTATCGGTGATCACCAATTTTCACGTTTATGAACGTTCCGAAACGACATCACTCGATTGTATGTTATGATCTCGACTTGCACGTCGGAAAGCCGTTCTGTTCGAAATGTCTGTGAATGTTGTTAAATTGTATCGATTCACACAAAAGTGCATCGGTTATCTCCAATTTTCACGTTTCTGAACGTTCGGAAACGACATCACACGATTGTAAGGTGTGATCTCGATTCGCACATCGGAAAGCGATTCAGAAAGAAATGTGTCAGTGAATCTGGTTAATTTGTGTCGATTCACACAAAAGTGTATCGGTGATCTCCAATTTTCACGTTTATGAACGTTCGGAAACGACATCACTCGATTGTAAGCTGTGATCGCGATTCGCACATCGGAAAGCGATTCAGAACGAAATGTCAGTGAATCTGGTTAATTTGTGTCGATTCACACAAAAGTGTATCGGTAATCTCCAATTTTCACGTTTTTGAACGTTCGGAAACGACATCACTCGTTTGTAAGTTATGATCTCGAATCGCACGTTGGAAAGCTGTTCTGTTCGAATTGTCAGTGAATCTTGATAATTTGTAACGATTCACACAAAAGTTTATTTGTGATCACCAATTTTCATATTTGTGAACGTTCAGAACCGACATCGTTCGAATGTCAGTTCCGGTCTCGAATCGCATTTCGGATTGCGATTCTGATAGAAATGTCGGAAAAAATTGTTGATTCGTAACGATTAACACACAAGATTATCGCTGATTACTTACTTTCATGTTTATGAAAGATTGGAAACGTTCACCGATAAACGTCACATATCAACAATTTTACAGACATTTAGTATCGCAATCCGAAGGGCCATTTGAGATCTGAACTGACAATCGAGCGATGAAAACGTTCCCGAACTTTCATAAACATGAAGATTGGTGATCACCAATAAAATTTTTGTTCAATTCATGACCAATTAACAATATCCAATGACATTTCGATTCGAGATCATAAATTACAATCGAGTGATATCATTTCCGAACGTTCATAAACATGAAAATTGGTGATCACCGATACACTTTTGTGTGAATTGATAAAAATTAACAAGATTCACTGACATTTCGAACAGAACAGCTTTCCCACGTGCGATCCGAGATCATAACTTACAATCGAGTGATGTCATTTCCGAACGTTCATAAACGTGAAAATTGGTGATCACCGATACACTTTTGTGTGAATCGAAACAATTTAACAACATTCACTGACATTTCGAACAGAACAGCTTTCCGACGTGTGATCGGAGATCATAACTTACAATCGAGTGATGTCGTTTCCGAACGTTCATAAACATGAAGAACGGTGATCACCGATAGATTTTTGTGTGAATCGACTCAAATTAACCAGATTCACTGACATTTCGTTCTGAATCGCTTTCCGATGTGCTAATCGCGATCACAGCTTACAATCGAGTGGTGTAGTTTCCAAACGTTCTTAAACGTGAAAATTGAAGATCACAGATACACTTTTGAGTGAGTCGATACAATTTAACAACATTCACTGACATTTCGAACAGAACAGCTTTCCGACGTGCGATCCGAGATCATAACTTAAAATCGGGTGATGTCGTTTCCGAACGTTCATAAACGTGAAAATTGGTGATCACCGATACACTTTTGTGTGAATCGACTCAAATTAACCAGATTCACTGACATTTCGTTCTGAATCGCTTTCCGATGTGCGAATCGCGATCACAGCTTACAATCGAGTGATGTCGTTTCCGAACCATCATAAACGTGAAAATTGGTGATCACCGATACACTTTTGTATGAATCGATAGAAATTAACAACATTCACTGACATTTCGAACAGCACAGCTTTCCGACGTGCGATCCGAGATCATAACTTACAATCGAGTGATGTAGTATCCGAACGTTCATAAACGTGAAAATTGGAGATCACCGATACACTTTTGTGTGAATCGACACAAATTAACCAGATTCACTGATATTTCGTTCTGAACCGCATTCCGATGTACGAATCGCGATCACACCTTACAATCAAGTGATGACGTTTCCGAACGTTCATAAACGTGAAAATTGGTTATCACCGATACACTTTTGTGTGAATCAATACAATTTAACAACATTCACTGACATTTCGAACAGCACAGCTTTCCGACGTGCGATCCGAGATCATAACTTACAATCGAGTGATGTAGTTTCCGAACGTTCATAAACGTGAAAATTGGAGATCGACGATACACTTTTGTGTGAATCGACACAAATTAACCAGATTCACTGATATTTCGTTCTGAACCGCATTCCGATGTACGAATCGCGATCACACTTTACAATCAAGTGATGACGTTTCCGAACGTTCATAAACGTGAAAATTGGTTATCACCGATACACTTTTGTGTGAATCAATACAATTTAACAACATTCACTGACATTTCGACCAGCATCGCTTTCCGACGTGCGATTCGAGATTATTACACGTCGCAAAGCGTTTCAGAACGAAATGTCAGTGTACCTTGTTAATTTGTATCGATTCACCCAAAAGTGTATCGGTGATCACCAATTTTCACGTTTATGAACGTTCCGAAACGACATCACTCGATTGTATGTTATGATCTCGACTTGCACGTCGGAAAGCCGTTCTGTTCGAAATGTCTGTGAATGTTGTTAAATTGTATCGATTCACACAAAAGTGCATCGGTGATCTCCAATTTTCACGTTTATGAACGTTCGGAAACGACATCACTCGATTGTAAGCTGTGATCGCGATTCGCACATCGGAAAGCGATTCAGAACGAAATGTCAGTGAATCTGGTTAATTTGTGTCGATTCACACAAAAGTGTATCGGTAATCTCCAATTTTCACGTTTTTGAACGTTCGGAAACGACATCACTCGTTTGTAAGTTATGATCTCGAATCGCACGTTGGAAAGCTGTTCTGTTCGAATTGTCAGTGAATCTTGATAATTTGTAACGATTCACACAAAAGTTTATTTGTGATCACCAATTTTCATATTTGTGAACGTTCAGAACCGACATCGTTCGAATGTCAGTTCCGGTCTCGAATCGCATTTCGGATTGCGATTCTGATAGAAATGTCGGAAAAAATTGTTGATTCGTAACGATTAACACACAAGATTATCGCTGATTACTTACTTTCATGTTTATGAAAGATTGGAAACGTTCACCGATAAACGTCACATATCAACAATTTTACAGACATTTAGTATCGCAATCCGAAGGGCCATTTGAGATCTGAACTGACAATCGAGCGATGAAAACGTTCCCGAACTTTCATAAACATGAAGATTGGTGATCACCAATAAAATTTTTGTTCAATTCATGACCAATTAACAATATCCAATGACATTTCGATTCGAGATCATAAATTACAATCGAGTGATATCATTTCCGAACGTTCATAAACATGAAAATTGGTGATCACCGATACACTTTTGTGTGAATTGATAAAAATTAACAAGATTCACTGACATTTCGAACAGAACAGCTTTCCCACGTGCGATCCGAGATCATAACTTACAATCGAGTGATGTCGTTTCCGAACGTTCATAAACATGAAGAACGGTGATCACCGATAGATTTTTGTGTGAATCGACTCAAATTAACCAGATTCACTGACATTTCGTTCTGAATCGCTTTCCGATGTGCTAATCGCGATCACAGCTTACAATCGAGTGGTGTAGTTTCCAAACGTTCTTAAACGTGAAAATTGAAGATCACAGATACACTTTTGAGTGAGTCGATACAATTTAACAACATTCACTGACATTTCGAACAGAACAGCTTTCCGACGTGCGATCCGAGATCATAACTTAAAATCGGGTGATGTCGTTTCCGAACGTTCATAAACGTGAAAATTGGTGATCACCGATACACTTTTGTGTGAATCGACTCAAATTAACCAGATTCACTGACATTTCGTTCTGAATCGCTTTCCGATGTGCGAATCGCGATCACAGCTTACAATCGAGTGATGTCGTTTCCGAACCATCATAAACGTGAAAATTGGTGATCACCGATACACTTTTGTATGAATCGATAGAAATTAACAACATTCACTGACATTTCGAACAGCACAGCTTTCCGACGTGCGATCCGAGATCATAACTTACAATCGAGTGATGTAGTATCCGAACGTTCATAAACGTGAAAATTGGAGATCACCGATACACTTTTGTGTGAATCGACACAAATTAACCAGATTCACTGATATTTCGTTCTGAACCGCATTCCGATGTACGAATCGCGATCACACCTTACAATCAAGTGATGACGTTTCCGAACGTTCATAAACGTGAAAATTGGTTATCACCGATACACTTTTGTGTGAATCAATACAATTTAACAACATTCACTGACATTTCGAACAGCATCGCTTTCCGACGTGCGATTCGAGATCATACCTTACATTCGAGTGATGTCGTTTCCGAACGTTCATAAACGTGAAAATTGAAGATCACCGATATACTTTTGTGTGAATCGACACAAATTAACCAGATTCACTGACATTTCGTTCTGAATCGCTTTCCGATGTGCGAATCGCGGTCTCACCTTACAATCGAGTGATGTCGTTTCCGAACGTTCATAAACGTGAAAATTTGTGATCACCGATCCACTTTTGTGTGAATCGATACAATTTAACAACATTCACTGACATTTCGAACAGCACAGCTTTCCGACGTGCGATCCGAGATCATAACTAACAATCGAGTGATGTAGTTTCCGAACGTTCATAAACGTGAAAATTTGAGATCGACGATACACTTTTGTGTGAATCGACACAAATTAACCAGATTCACTGATATTTCGTTCTGAACCGCATTCCGATGTACGAATCGCGATCACACTTTACAATCAAGTGATGACGTTTCCGAACGTTCATAAACGTGAAAATTGGTTATCACCGATACACTTTTGTGTGAATCAATACAATTTAACAACATTCACTGACATTTCGACCAGCATCGCTTTCCGACGTGCGATTCGAGATTATTACACGTCGCAAAGCGTTTCAGAACGAAATGTCAGTGTACCTTGTTAATTTGTATCGATTCACCCAAAAGTGTATCGGTGATCACCAATTTTCACGTTTATGAACGTTCCGAAACGACATCACTCGATTGTATGTTATGATCTCGACTTGCACGTCGGAAAGCCGTTCTGTTCGAAATGTCTGTGAATGTTGTTAAATTGTATCGATTCACACAAAAGTGCATCGGTTATCTCCAATTTTCACGTTTCTGAACGTTCGGAAACGACATCACACGATTGTAAGGTGTGATCGCGATTCGCACGTAGGAAAGCGATTCAGAACGAAATGTCAGTGAATCTGGTTAATTTGTTTCGATTCACTCAAAAGTGTATCATCGGTGATCTCCAATTTTCACGTTTATGATGGTTCGGAAACGACATCACTCGATTGTAGGTTATGATCTCGATTCGCACATCGGAAAGCGATTCAGAACGAAATGTCAGTTAATCTGGTTAATTTGTGTCGATTCACACAAAAGTGTATCGGTGATGTCCTATTTACACGTTTATGAACGTTCGGAATCGACATCACTCGATTGTAAGTTGTGATCTCGAATCGCACGTCGGAAATCTGTTCTGTTCGAAATGTCAGTGAATGTTGTTAATTTCTATCGATTCATACAAAAGTGTATCGGTGATCACCAATTTTCATGTTTATGCACGTTCGGATACGACATAACTCGATTGTAAGTAATGATCTCGAATCGCACGTCGGAAAGCTGCACTTTTCGAAATGTCAGTGAATGTTGTTAAATTGTATCGATTCACACAATAGTGTATCGGTGAACTCCAATTTTCACGTTTATGATGGTTCGGAAACGACATCACTCGATTGTAAGTTATGATCTCGATTCGCACATCGGAAAGCGATTCAGAAAGAAATGTGTCAGTGAATCTGGTTAATTTTTGTCGATTCACACAAAAGTGTATCGGTGATCTCCAATTTTCACGTTTATGAACGTTCGGAAACGACATCACTCGATTGTAAGCTGTGATCGCGATTCGCACATCGGAAAGCGATTCAGAACGAAATGTCAGTGAATCTGGTTAATTTGTGTCGATTCACACAAAAGTGTATCGGTGATCTCTAATTTTCACGTTTATGAACGTTCCGAAACGACATCACTCGATTGTATGTTATGATCTCGACTTGCACGTCGGAAAGCCGTTCTGTTCGAAATGTCTGTGAATGTTGTTAAATTGTATCGATTCACACAAAAGTGCATCGGTTATCTCCAATTTTCACGTCTCTGAACGTTAGGAAACGACATCACACGATTGTAAGGTGTGATCGCGATTCGCACATAGGAAAGCGATTCAGAACGAAATGTCAGTGAATCTGGTTAATTTGTGTCGATTCACACAAAAGTGTATCGGTGATCTCTAATTTTCACGTTTATGAACGTTCGGAATCGACATCACTCGATGGTAATGCATGCTCTCGATTCGCACATCGGAAAGCGATTCAGAACGAAATGTCAGTGAAACTTGTTAATTTGTGTCGATTCACACAAAAGTGTATCTGTGATCACCAATTTTCATGTTTTTGAACGTTCGGAAACGACATCACTCGATTGTAAGGTATGATCTCGAATCGCACGTCGGAAAGCGATGCTAGTCGAAATGTCAGTGAATCTTGTCGATTTGTTACGCATCTCGCCAAAGTCTATCGGTGATCACCAATTTTCATGTTTATGAACGTTCGGATACGACATAATTCGATTGTAAGTAATGATCTCGAATCGCACGTCGGAAAGCTGCTCTTTTCGAAATGTCAGTGAATGTTGTTAAATTGTATCGATTCACACAAAAGTGTATCGGTGATCTCCAATTTACACGTTTATGCACGTTCGGATACGACATAACTCGATTGTAAGTAATGATCTCGAATCGCACGTCGGAAAGCTGCACTTTTCGAAATGTCAGTGAATGTTGTTAAATTGTATCGATTCACACAATAGTGTATCGGTGAACTCCAATTTTCACGTTTATGATGGTTCGGAAACGACATCACTCGATTGTAAGTTATGATCTCGATTCGCACATCGGAAAGCGATTCAGAAAGAAATGTGTCAGTGAATCTGGTTAATTTGTGTCGATTCACACAAAAGTGTATCGGTGATCTCTAATTTTCACGTTTATGAACGTTCCGAAACGACATCACTCGATTGTAGGTTATGATCTCGATTCGCACATCGGAAAGCGATTCAGAACGAAATGTCAGTGAATCTGGTTAATTTGTGTCGATTCACACAAAAGTGTATCGGTGATGTCCTATTTACACGTTTATGAACGTTCGGAATCGACATCACTCGATTGTAAGTTGTGATCTCGAATCGCACGTCGGAAATCTGTTCTGTTCGAAATGTCAGTGAATGTTGTTAATTTCTATCGATTCATACAAAAGTGTATCGGTGATCACCAATTTTCATGTTTATGCACGTTCGGATACGACATAACTCGATTGTAAGTAATGATCTCGAATCGCACGTCGGAAAGCTGCACTTTTCGAAATGTCAGTGAATGTTGTTAAATTGTATCGATTCACACAATAGTGTATCGGTGAACTCCAATTTTCACGTTTATGATGGTTCGGAAACGACATCACTCGATTGTAAGTTATGATCTCGATTCGCACATCGGAAAGCGATTCAGAAAGAAATGTGTCAGTGAATCTGGTTAATTTGTGTCGATTCACACAAAAGTGTATCGGTGATCTCTAATTTTCACGTTTATGAACGTTCCGAAACGACATCACTCGATTGTATGTTATGATCTCGACTTGCACGTCGGAAAGCCGTTCTTTTCGAAATGTCTGTGAATGTTGTTAAATTATATCGATTCACACAAAAGTGCATCGGTTATCTCCAATTTTCACGTCTCTGAACGTTAGGAAACGACATCACACGATTGTAAGGTGTGATCGCGATTCGCACATAGGAAAGCGATTCAGAACGAAATGTCAGTGAATCTGGTTAATTTGTGTCGATTCACACAAAAGTGTATCGGTGATCTCTAATTTTCACGTTTATGAACGTTCGGAATCGACATCACTCGTTTGTAAGTTATGATCTCGAATCGCACGTTGGAAAGCTGTTCTGTTCGAATTGTCAGTGAATCTTGATAATTTGTAACGATTCACACAAAAGTTTATTTGTGATCACCAATTTTCATATTTGTGAACGTTCAGAACCGACATCGTTCGAATGTCAGTTCCGGTCTCGAATCGCATTTCGGATTGCGATTCTGATAGAAATGTCGGAAAAAATTGTTGATTCGTAACGATTAACACACAAGATTATCGCTGATTACTTACTTTCATGTTTATGAAAGATTGGAAACGTTCACCGATAAACGTCACATATCAACAATTTTACAGACATTTAGTATCGCAATCCGAAGGGCCATTTGAGATCTGTACTGACAATCGAGCGATGAAAACGTTCCCGAACTTTCATAAACATGAAGATTGGTGATCACCAATAAAATTTTTGTTCAATTCATGACCAATTAACAATATCCAATGACATTTCGATTCGAGATCATAAATTACAATCGAGTGATATCATTTCCGAACGTTCATAAACATGAAAATTGGTGATCACCGATACACTTTTGTGTGAATTGATAAAAATTAACAAGATTCACTGACATTTCGAACAGAACAGCTTTCCCACGTGCGATCCGAGATCATAACTTACAATCGAGTGATGTCATTTCCGAACGTTCATAAACGTGAAAATTGGTGATCACCGATACACTTTTGTGTGAATCGAAACAATTTAACAACATTCACTGACATTTCGAACAGAACAGCTTTCCGACGTGTGATCGGAGATCATAACTTACAATCGAGTGATGTCGTTTCCGAACGTTCATAAACATGAAGAACGGTGATCACCGATAGATTTTTGTGTGAATCGACTCAAATTAACCAGATTCACTGACATTTCGTTCTGAATCGCTTTCCGATGTGCTAATCGCGATCACAGCTTACAATCGAGTGGTGTAGTTTCCAAACGTTCATAAACGTGAAAATTGAAGATCACAGATACACTTTTGTATGAATCGATAGAAATTAACAAGATTCACTGACATTTCGAACAGAACAGCTTTCCGACGTGCGACCCGAGATCATAACTTACAATCGAGTGATGTCATTTCCGAACGTTCATAAACGTGAAAATTGGTGATCACCGATACACTTTTGTGTGAATCGATACAATTTAACAACATTCACTGACATTTCGAACAGCACAGCTTTCCGACGTGCGATCCGAGATCATAACTTACAATCGAGTGATGTAGTTTCCGAACGTTCATAAACGTGAAAATTGGAGATCACCGATACACTTTTGTGTGAATCGACACAAATTAACCAGATTCACTGATATTTCGTTCTGAACCGCATTCCGATGTACGAATCGCGATCACACCTTACAATCAAGTGATGACGTTTCCGAACGTTCATAAACGTGAAAATTGGTTATCACCGATACACTTTTGTGTGAATCAATACAATTTAACAACATTCACTGACATTTCGAACAGCACAGCTTTCCGACGTGCGATCCGAGATCATAACTTACAATCGAGTGATGTAGTTTCCGAACGTTCATAAACATGAAAATTGGTGATCACCGATACACTTTTGTGTGAATTGATAAAAATTAACAAGATTCACTGACATTTCGAACAGAACAGCTTTCCCACGTGCGATCCGAGATCATAACTTACAATCGAGTGATGTCATTTCCGAACGTTCATAAACGTGAAGAACGGTGATCACCGATAGATTTTTGTGTGAATCGACTCAAATTAACCAGATTCACTGACATTTCGTTCTGAATCGCTTTCCGATGTGCTAATCGCGATCACAGCTTACAATCGAGTGGTGTAGTTTCGGAACGTTCATAAACGTGAAAATTGAAGATCACCGATACACTTTTGTATGAATCGATAGAAATTAACAAGATTCACTGACATTTCGAACAGAACAGCTTTCCGACGTGCGATCCGAGATCATAACTTACAATCGAGTGATGTCATTTCCGAACGTTCATAAACGTGAAAATTGGTGATCACCGATACACTTTTGTGTGAATCGACTCAAATTAACCAGATTCACTGACATTTCGTTCTGAATCGCTTTCCGATGTGCGAATCGCGATCACAGCTTACAATCGAGTGATGTCGTTTCCGAACGTTCATAAACGTGAAAATTGGTTATCACCGATACACTTTTGTGTGAATCAATACAATTTAACAACATTCACTGACATTTCGACCAGCATCGCTTTCCGACGTGCGATTCAAGATTATTACACGTCGCAAAGCGTTTCAGAACGAAATGTCAGTGTACCTTGTTAATTTGTATCGATTCACCCAAAAGTGTATCGGTGATCACCAATTTTCACGTTTATGAACGTTCCGAAACGACATCACTCGATTGTATGTTATGATCTCGACTTGCACGTCGGAAAGCCGTTCTGTTCGAAATGTCTGTGAATGTTGTTAAATTGTATCGATTCACACAAAAGTGCATCGGTTATCTCCAATTTTCACGTTTCTGAACGTTCGGAAACGACATCACACGATTGTAAGGTGTGATCTCGATTCGCACATCGGAAAGCGATTCAGAAAGAAATGTGTCAGTGAATCTGGTTAATTTGTGTCGATTCACACAAAAGTGTATCGGTGATCTCCAATTTTCACGTTTATGAACGTTCGGAAACGACATCACTCGATTGTAAGCTGTGATCGCGATTCGCACATCGGAAAGCGATTCAGAACGAAATGTCAGTGAATCTGGTTAATTTGTGTCGATTCACACAAAAGTGTATCGGTAATCTCCAATTTTCACGTTTTTGAACGTTCGGAAACGACATCACTCGTTTGTAAGTTATGATCTCGAATCGCACGTTGGAAAGCTGTTCTGTTCGAATTGTCAGTGAATCTTGATAATTTGTAACGATTCACACAAAAGTTTATTTGTGATCACCAATTTTCATATTTGTGAACGTTCAGAACCGACATCGTTCGAATGTCAGTTCCGGTCTCGAATCGCATTTCGGATTGCGATTCTGATAGAAATGTCGGAAAAAATTGTTGATTCGTAACGATTAACACACAAGATTATCGCTGATTACTTACTTTCATGTTTATGAAAGATTGGAAACGTTCACCGATAAACGTCACATATCAACAATTTTACAGACATTTAGTATCGCAATCCGAAGGGCCATTTGAGATCTGAACTGACAATCGAGCGATGAAAACGTTCCCGAACTTTCATAAACATGAAGATTGGTGATCACCAATAAAATTTTTGTTCAATTCATGACCAATTAACAATATCCAATGACATTTCGATTCGAGATCATAAATTACAATCGAGTGATATCATTTCCGAACGTTCATAAACATGAAAATTGGTGATCACCGATACACTTTTGTGTGAATTGATAAAAATTAACAAGATTCACTGACATTTCGAACAGAACAGCTTTCCCACGTGCGATCCGAGATCATAACTTACAATCGAGTGATGTCATTTCCGAACGTTCATAAACGTGAAAATTGGTGATCACCGATACACTTTTGTGTGAATCGAAACAATTTAACAACATTCACTGACATTTCGAACAGAACAGCTTTCCGACGTGTGATCGGAGATCATAACTTACAATCGAGTGATGTCGTTTCCGAACGTTCATAAACATGAAGAACGGTGATCACCGATAGATTTTTGTGTGAATCGACTCAAATTAACCAGATTCACTGACATTTCGTTCTGAATCGCTTTCCGATGTGCTAATCGCGATCACAGCTTACAATCGAGTGGTGTAGTTTCCAAACGTTCTTAAACGTGAAAATTGAAGATCACAGATACACTTTTGAGTGAGTCGATACAATTTAACAACATTCACTGACATTTCGAACAGAACAGCTTTCCGACGTGCGATCCGAGATCATAACTTAAAATCGGGTGATGTCGTTTCCGAACGTTCATAAACGTGAAAATTGGTGATCACCGATACACTTTTGTGTGAATCGACTCAAATTAACCAGATTCACTGACATTTCGTTCTGAATCGCTTTCCGATGTGCGAATCGCGATCACAGCTTACAATCGAGTGATGTCGTTTCCGAACCATCATAAACGTGAAAATTGGTGATCACCGATACACTTTTGTATGAATCGATAGAAATTAACAACATTCACTGACATTTCGAACAGCACAGCTTTCCGACGTGCGATCCGAGATCATAACTTACAATCGAGTGATGTAGTATCCGAACGTTCATAAACGTGAAAATTGGAGATCGACGATACACTTTTGTGTGAATCGACACAAATTAACCAGATTCACTGATATTTCGTTCTGAACCGCATTCCGATGTACGAATCGCGATCACACTTTACAATCAAGTGATGACGTTTCCGAACGTTCATAAACGTGAAAATTGGTTATCACCGATACACTTTTGTGTGAATCAATACAATTTAACAACATTCACTGACATTTCGACCAGCATCGCTTTCCGACGTGCGATTCGAGATTATTACACGTCGCAAAGCGTTTCAGAACGAAATGTCAGTGTACCTTGTTAATTTGTATCGATTCACCCAAAAGTGTATCGGTGATCACGAATTTTCACGTTTATGAACGTTCCGAAACGACATCACTCGATTGTATGTTATGATCTCGACTTGCACGTCGGAAAGCCGTTCTGTTCGAAATGTCTGTGAATGTTGTTAAATTGTATCGATTCACACAAAAGTGCATCGATGATCTCCAATTTTCACGTTTATGAACGTTCGGAAACGACATCACTCGATTGTAAGCTGTGATCGCGATTCGCACATCGGAAAGCGATTCAGAACGAAATGTCAGTGAATCTGGTTAATTTGTGTCGATTCACACAAAAGTGTATCGGTGATGTCCTATTTACACGTTTATGAACGTTCGGAATCGACATCACTCGATTGTAAGTTGTGATCTCGAATCGCACGTCGAAAATCTGTTCTGTTCGAAATGTCAGTGAATGTTGTTAATTTCTATCGATTCATACAAAAGTGTATCGGTGATCACCAATTTTCATGTTTATGCACGTTCGGATACGACATAACTCGATTGTAAGTAATGATCTCGAATCGCACGTCGGAAAGCTGCACTTTTTGAAATGTCAGTGAATGTTGTTAAATTGTATCGATTCACACAATAGTGTATCGGTGAACTCCAATTTTCACGTTTATGATGGTTCGGAAACGACATCACAAGATTGTAAGTTATGATCTCGATTCGCACATCGGAAAGCGATTCAGAAAGAAATGTGTCTGTGAATCTGGTTAATTTGTGTCGATTCACACAAAAGTGTATCGGTGATCTCCAATTTTCACGTTTATGAACGTTCGGAAACGACATCACTCGATTGTAAGCTGTGATCGCGATTCGCACATCGGAAAGCGATTCAGAACGAAATGTCAGTGAATCTGGTTAATTTGTGTCGATTCACACAAAAGTGTATCGGTGATCTCTAATTTTCACGTTTATGAACGTTCCGAAACGACATCACTCGATTGTATGTTATGATCTCGACTTGCACGTCGGAAAGCCGTTCTGTTCGAAATGTCTGTGAATGTTGTTAAATTGTATCGATTCACACAAAAGTGCATCGGTTATCTCCAATTTTCACGTCTCTGAACGTTAGGAAACGACATCACACGATTGTAAGGTGTGATCGCGATTCGCACATAGGAAAGCGATTCAGAACGAAATGTCAGTGAATCTGGTTAATTTGTGTCGATTCACACAAAAGTGTATCGGTGATCTCTAGTTTTCACGTTTATGAACGTTCGGAATCGACATCACTCGATGGTAATGCATGCTCTCGATTCGCACATCGGAAAGCGATTCAGAACGAAATGTCAGTGAAACTTGTTAATTTGTGTCGATTCACACAAAAGTGTATCTGTGATCACCAATTTTCATGTTTTTGAACGTTCGGAAACGACATCACTCGATTGTAAGGTATGATCTCGAATCGCACGTCGGAAAGCGATGCTAGTCGAAATGTCAGTGAATCTTGTCGATTTGTTACGCATCTCGCCAAAGTCTATCGGTGATCACCAATTTTCATGTTTATGAACGTTCGGATACGACATAACTCGATTGTAAGTAATGATCTCGAATCGCACGTCGGAAAGCTGCTCTTTTCGAAATGTCAGTGAATGTTGTTAAATTGTATCGATTCACACAAAAGTGTATCGGTGATCTCCAATTTACACGTTTATGATGGTTCGGAAACGACATCACTCGATTGTAAGTTATGATCTCGATTCGCACATCGGAAAGCGATTCAGAACGAAATGTCAGTGAATCTGGTTAATTTGTGTCGATTCACGCAAAAGTGTATCGGTAATCTCCAATTTTCACGTTTATGAACGTTCGGAAACGACATCACTCGTTTCTAAGTTATGATCTCGAATCGCACGTTGGAAAGCTGTTCTGTTCGAATTGTCAGTGAATCTTGATAATTTGTAACGATTCACACAAAAGTTTATTTGTGATCACCAATTTTCATATTTGTGAACGTTCAGAACCGACATCGTTCGAATGTCAGTTCCGGTCTCGAATCGCATTTCGGATTGCGATTCTGATTGAAATGTCGGAAAAAATTGTTGATTCGTAACGATTAACACACAAGATTATCGCTGATTACTTACTTTCATGTTTATGAAAGATTGGAAACGTTCACCGATAAACGTCACATATCAACAATTTTACAGACATTTAGTATCGCAATCCGAAGGGCCATTTGAGATCTGAACTGACAATCGAGCGATGAAAACGTTCCCGAACTTTCATAAACATGAAGATTGGTGATCACCAATAAAATTTTTGTTCAATTCATGACCAATTAACAATATCCAATGACATTTCGATTCGAGATCATAACTTACAATCGAGTGATGTAGTTTCCGAACGTTCATAAACATGAAAATTGGTGATCACCGATACACTTTTGTGTGAATTGATAAAAATTAACAAGATTCACTGACATTTCGAACAGAACAGCTTTCCCACGTGCGATCCGAGATCATAACTTACAATCGAGTGATGTCATTTCCGAACGTTCATAAACGTGAAAATTGGTGATCACCGATACACTTTTGTGTGAATCGAAACAATTTAACAACATTCACTGACATTTCGAACAGAACAGCTTTCCGACGTGTGATCGGAGATCATAACTTACAATCGAGTGATGTCGTTTCCGAACGTTCATAAACATGAAGAACGGTGATCACCGATAGATTTTTGTGTGAATCGACTCAAATTAACCAGATTCACTGACATTTCGTTCTGAATCGCTTTCCGATGTGCTAATCGCGATCACAGCTTACAATCGAGTGGTGTAGTTTCCAAACGTTCATAAACGTGAAAATTGAAGATCACAGATACACTTTTGAGTGAGTCGATACAATTTAACAACATTCACTGACATTTCGAACAGAACAGCTTTCCGACGTGCGATCCGAGATCATAACTTAAAATCGGGTGATGTCGTTTCCGAACGTTCATAAACGTGAAAATTGGTGATCACCGATACACTTTTGTGTGAATCGACTCAAATTAACCAGATTCACTGACATTTCGTTCTGAATCGCTTTCCGATGTGCGAATCGCGATCACAGCTTACAATCGAGTGATGTTTCCGAACCATCATAAACGTGAAAATTGGTGATCACCGATACACTTTTGTATGAATTGATAGAAATTAACAAGATTCACTGACATTTCGAACAGAACAGCTTTCCGACGTGCGATCCGAGATCATAACTTACAATCGAGTGATGTCATTTCCGAACGTTCATAAACGTGAAAATTGGTGATCACCGATAGACTTTTGTGTGAATCGATACAATTTAACAACATTCACTGACATTTCGAACAGCACAGCTTTCCGACGTGCGATCCGAGATCATAACTTACAATCGGGTGATGTCGTTTCCGAACGTTCATAAACGTGAAAATTGGTGATCACCGATACACTTTTGTGTGAATCGACTCAAATTAACCAGATTCACTGACATTTCGTTCTGAATCGCTTTCCGATGTGCGAATCGCGATCACAGCTTACAATCGAGTGATGTCGTTTCCGAACCATCATAAACGTGAAAATTGGTGATCACCGATACACTTTTGTATGAATCGATAGAAATGAACAAGAATCACTGACATTTCGAACTGACCAGCTTTCCGACGTGCGATTCGAGATCATACCTTACATTCGAGTGATGTCGTTTCCGAACGTTCATAAACGTGAAAATTGAAGATCACCGATATACTTTTGTGTGAATCGACACAAATTAACCAGATTCACTGACATTTCGTTCTGAATCGCTTTCCGATGTGCTAATCGCGATCACAGCTTACAATCGAGTGGTGTAGTTTCGGAACGTTCATAAACGTGAAAATGGAAGATCACCGATACACTTTTGTATGAATCGATAGAAATTAACAAGCTTCACTGACATTTCGAACAGAACAGCTTTCCGACGTGCGATCCGAGATCATAACTTTCAATCGAGTGATGTCATTTCCGAACGTTCATAAACGTGAAAATTGGTGATCACCGATACACTTTTGTGTGAATCGACTCAAATTAACCAGATTCACTGACATTTCGTTCTGAATCGCTTTCCGATGTGCTAATCGCGATCACAGCTTACAATCGAGTGGTGTAGTTTCCGAACGTTCATAAACGTGAAAATTGAAGATCACAGATACACTTTTGAGTGAGTCGATACAATTTAACAAGATTCACTGACATTTCGAACAGAACAGCTTTCCGAAGTGCGATCCGAGATCATAACTTACAATCGAGTGATGTCATTTCCGAACGATCATAAACGTGAAAATTGGAGATCACCGATACACTTTTGTGTGATTCGACTCAAATTAACCAGATTCACTGACATTTCGTTCTGAATCGCTTTCCGATGTGTGAATCGCGATCACAGTTTACAATCGAGTGATGTCGTTTCCGAACGTTCATAAACGTGAAAATTTGTGATCACCGATCCACTTTTGTGTGAATCGATACAATTTAACAACATTCACTGACATTTCGAACAGCACAGCTTTCCGATGTGTGAATCGCGATCACAGTTTACAATCGAGTGATGTAGTTTCCGAACGTTCATAAACGTGAAAATTGGAAATCACCGATACACTTTTGTGTGAATCGACACAAATTAACCAGATTCACTGATATTTCGTTCTGAACCGCATTCCGATGTACGAATCGCGATCACACCTTACAATCAAGTGATGACGTTTCCGAACGTTCATAAACGTGAAAATTGGTTATCACCGATACACTTTTGTGTGAATCAATACAATTTAACAACATTCACAGACATTTCGACCAGCATCGCTTTCCGACGTGCGATTCGAGATTATTACACGTCGCAAAGCGTTTCAGAACGAAATGTCAGTGTACCTTGTTAATTTGTATCGATTCACCCAAAAGTGTATCGGTGATCACCAATTTTCACGTTTATGAACGTTCCGAAACGACATCACTCGATTGTATGTTATGATCTCGACTTGCACGTCGGAAAGCCGTTCTGTTCGAAATGTCTGTGAATGTTGCTAAATTGTATCGATTCACACAAAAGTGCATCGGTTATCTCCAATTTTCACGTTTCTGAACGTTCGGAAACGACATCACACGATTGTAAGGTGTGATCGCGATTCGCACATAGGAAAGCGATTCAGAACGAAATGTCAGTGAATCTGGTTAATTTGTTTCGATTCACACAAAAGTGTATCGGTGATCTCCAATTTTCACGTTTATGATGGTTCGGAAACGACATCACTCGATTGTAGGTTATGATCTCGATTCGCACATCGGAAAGCGATTCAGAACGAAATGTCAGTGAATCTGGTTAATTTGTGTCGATTCACACAAAAGTGTATCGGTGATGTCCTATTTACACGTTTATGAACGTTCGGAATCGACATCACTCGATTGTAAGTTGTGATCTCGAATCGCACGTCGAAAATCTGTTCTGTTCGAAATGTCAGTGAATGTTGTTAATTTCTATCGATTCATACAAAAGTGTATCGGTGATCACCAATTTTCATGTTTATGCACGTTCGGATACGACATAACTCGATTGTAAGTAATGATCTCGAATCGCACGTCGGAAAGCTGCACTTTTCGAAATGTCAGTGAATGTTGTTAAATTGTATCGATTCACACAATAGTGTATCGGTGAACTCCAATTTTCACGTTTATGATGGTTCGGAAACGACATCACAAGATTGTAAGTTATGATCTCGATTCGCACATCGGAAAGCGATTCAGAAAGAAATGTGTCAGTGAATCTGGTTAATTTGTGTCGATTCACACAAAAGTGTATCGGTGATCTCTAATTTTCACGTTTATGAACGTTCGGAATCGACATCACTCGATGGTAATGCATGCTCTCGATTCGCACATCGGAAAGCGATTCAGAACGAAATGTCAGTGAAACTTGTTAATTTGTGTCGATTCACACAAAAGTGTATCTGTGATCACCAATTTTCATGTTTTTGAACGTTCGGAAACGACATCACTCGATTGTAAGGTATGATCCCGAATCGCACGTCGGAAAGCGATGCTAGTCGAAATGTCAGTGAATCTTGTCGATTTGTTACGCATCTCGCCAAAGTCTATCGGTGATCACCAATTTTCATGTTTATGAACGTTCGGATACGACATAACTCGATTGTAAGTAATGATCTCGAATCGCACGTCGGAAAGCTGCTCTTTTCGAAATGTCAGTGAATGTTGTTAAATTGTATCGATTCACACAAAAGTGTATCGGTGATCTCCAATTTACACGTTTATGATGGTTCGGAAACGACATCACTCGATTGTAAGTTATGATCTCGATTCGCACATCGGAAAGCGATTCAGAACGAAATGTCAGTGAATCTGGTTAATTTGTGTCGATTCACACAAAAGTGTATCGGTAATCTCCAATTTTCACGTTTATGAACGTTCGGAAACGACATCACTCGTTTGTAAGTTATGATCTCGAATCGCACGTTGGAAAGCTGTTCTGTTCGAATTGTCAGTGAATCTTGATAATTTGTAACGATTCACACAAAAGTTTATTTGTGATCACCAATTTTCATATTTGTGAACGTTCAGAACCGACATCGTTCGAATGTCAGTTCCGGTCTCGAATCGCATTTCGGATTGCGATTCTGATAGAAATGTCGGAAAAAATTGTTGATTCGTAACGATTAACACACAAGATTATCGCTGATTACTTACTTTCATGTTTATGAAAGATTGGAAACGTTCACCGATAAACGTCACATATCAACAATTTTACAGACATTTAGTATCGCAATCCGAAGGGCCATTTGAGATCTGAACTGACAATCGAGCGATGAAAACGTTCCCGAACTTTCATAAACATGAAGATTGGTGATCACCAATAAAATTTTTGTTCAATTCATGACCAATTAACAATATCCAATGACATTTCGATTCGAGATCATAAATTACAATCGAGTGATATCATTTCCGAACGTTCATAAACATGAAAATTGGTGATCACCGATACACTTTTGTGTGAATTGATAAAAATTAACAAGATTCACCAACATTTCGAACAGAACAGCTTTCCCACGTGCGATCCGAGATCATAACTTACAATCGAGTGATGTCATTTCCGAACGTTCATAAACGTGAAAATTGGTGATCACCGATATACTTTTGTGTGAATCGAAACAATTTAACAACATTCACTGACATTTCGAACAGAACAGCTTTCCGACGTGTGATCGGAGATCATAACTTACAATCGAGTGATGTCGTTTCCGAACGTTCATAAACATGAAGAACGGTGATCACCGATAGATTTTTGTGTGAATCGACTCAAATTAACCAGATTCACTGACATTTCGTTCTGAATCGCTTTCCGATGTGCTAATCGCGATCACAGCTTACAATCGAGTGGTGTAGTTTCCAAACGTTCATAAACGTGAAAATTGAAGATCACAGATACACTTTTGAGTGAGTCCATACAATTTAACAACATTCACTGACATTTCGAACAGAACAGCTTTCCGACGTGCGATCCGAGATCATAACTTAAAATCGGGTGATGTCGTTTCCGAACGTTCATAAACGTGAAAATTGGTGATCACCGATACACTTTTGTGTGAATCGACTCAAATTAACCAGATTCACTGACATTTCGTTCTGAATCGCTTTCCGATGTGCGAATCGCGATCACAGCTTACAATCGAGTGATGTCGTTTCCGAACCATCATAAACGTGAAAATTGGTGATCACCGATACACTTTTGTATGAATCGATAGAAATGAACAAGAATCACTGACATTTCGAACTGACCAGCTTTCCGACGTGCGATTCGAGATCATACCTTACATTCGAGTGATGTCGTTTCCGAACGTTCATAAACGTGAAAATTGAAGATCACCGATATACTTTTGTGTGAATCGACACAAATTAACCAGATTCACTGACATTTCGTTCTGAATCGCTTTCCGATGTGCTAATCGCGATCACAGCTTACAATCGAGTGGTGTAGTTTCGGAACGTTCATAAACGTGAAAATGGAAGATCACCGATACACTTTTGTATGAATCGATAGAAATTAACAAGCTTCACTGACATTTCGAACAGAACAGCTTTCCGACGTGCGATCCGAGATCATAACTTACAATCGAGTGATGTCATTTCCGAACGTTCATAAACGTGAAAATTGGTGATCACCGATACACTTTTGTGTGAATCGACTCAAATTAACCAGATTCACTGACATTTCGTTCTGAATCGCTTTCCGATGTGCTAATCGCGATCACAGTTTACAATCGAGTGATGTCGTTTCCGAACGTTCATAAACGTGAAAATTTGTGATCACCGATCCACTTTTGTGTGAATCGATACAATTTAACAACATTCACTGACATTTCGAACAGCACAGCTTTCCGATGTGTGAATCGCGATCACAGTTTACAATCGAGTGATGTAGTTTCCGAACGTTCATAAACGTGAAAATTGGAAATCACCGATACACTTTTGTGTGAATCGACACAAATTAACCAGATTCACTGATATTTCGTTCTGAACCGCATTCCGATGTACGAATCGCGATCACACCTTACAATCAAGTGATGACGTTTCCGAACGTTCATAAACGTGAAAATTGGTTATCACCGATACACTTTTGTGTGAATCAATACAATTTAACAACATTCACTGACATTTCGAACAGCACAGCTTTCCGACGTGCGATCCGAGATCATAACTTACAATCGAGTGATGTAGTTTCCGAACGTTCATAAACATGAAAATTGGTGATCACCGATACACTTTTGTGTGAATTGATAAAAATTAACAAGATTCACTGACATTTCGAACAGAACAGCTTTCCCACGTGCGATCCGAGATCATAACTTACAATCGAGTGATGTCATTTCCGAACGTTCATAAACGTGAAAATTGGTGATCACCGATACACTTTTGTGTGAATCGAAACAATTTAACAACATTCACTGACATTTCGAACAGAACAGCTTTCCGACGTGTGATCGGAGATCATAACTTACAATCGAGTGATGTCGTTTCCGAACGTTCATAAACATGAAGAACGGTGATCACCGATAGATTTTTGTGTGAATCGACTCAAATTAACCAGATTCACTGACATTTCGTTCTGAATCGCTTTCCGATGTGCTAATCGCGATCACAGCTTACAATCGAGTGGTGTAGTTTCGGAACGTTCATAAACGTGAAAATTGAAGATCACCGATACACTTTTGTATGAATCGATAGAAATTAACAAGATTCACTGACATTTCGAACAGAACAGCTTTCCGACGTGCGATCCGAGATCATAACTTACAATCGAGTGATGTCATTTCCGAACGTTCATAAACGTGAAAATTGGTGATCACCGATACACTTTTGTGTGAATCGACTCAAATTAACCAGATTCACTGACATTTCGTTCTGAATCGCTTTCCGATGTGCGAATCGCGATCACAGCTTACAATCGAGTGATGTCGTTTCCGAACCATCATAAACGTGAAAATTGGTGATCACCGATACACTTTTGTATGAATCGATAGAAATGAACAAGAATCACTGACATTTCGAACTGACCAGCTTTCCGACGTGCGATTCGAGATCATACCTTACATTCGAGTGATGTCGTTTCCGAACGTTCATAAACGTGAAAATTGAAGATCACCGATATACTTTTGTGTGAATCGACACAAATTAACCAGATTCACTGACATTTCGTTCTGAATCGCTTTCCGATGTGCGAATCGCGGTCTCACCTTACAATCGAGTGATGTCGTTTCCGAACGTTCATAAACGTGAAAATTTGTGATCACCGATCCACTTTTGTGTGAATCGATACAATTTAACAACATTCACTGACATTTCGAACAGCACAGCTTTCCGACGTGCGATCCGAGATCATAACTAACAATCGAGTGATGTAGTTTCCGAACGTTCATAAACGTGAAAATTTGAGATCGACGATACACTTTTGTGTGAATCGACACAAATTAACCAGATTCACTGATATTTCGTTCTGAACCGCATTCCGATGTACGAATCGCGATCACACTTTACAATCAAGTGATGACGTTTCCGAACGTTCATAAACGTGAAAATTGGTTATCACCGATACACTTTTGTGTGAATCAATACAATTTAACAACATTCACTGACATTTCGACCAGCATCGCTTTCCGACGTGCGATTCGAGATTATTACACGTCGCAAAGCGTTTCAGAACGAAATGTCAGTGTACCTTGTTAATTTGTATCGATTCACCCAAAAGTGTATCGGTGATCACCAATTTTCACGTTTATGAACGTTCCGAAACGACATCACTCGATTGTATGTTATGATCTCGACTTGCACGTCGGAAAGCCGTTCTGTTCGAAATGTCTGTGAATGTTGTTAAATTGTATCGATTCACACAAAAGTGCATCGGTTATCTCCAATTTTCACGTTTCTGAACGTTCGGAAACGACATCACACGATTGTAAGGTGTGATCGCGATTCGCACATAGGAAAGCGATTCAGAACGAAATGTCAGTGAATCTGGTTAATTTGTTTCGATTCACTCAAAAGTGTATCATCGGTGATCTCCAATTTTCACGTTTATGATGGTTCGGAAACGACATCACTCGATTGTAGGTTATGATCTCGATTCGCACATCGGAAAGCGATTCAGAACGAAATGTCAGTGAATCTGGTTAATTTGTGTCGATTCACACAAAAGTGTATCGGTGATGTCCTATTTACACGTTTATGAACGTTCGGAATCGACATCACTCGATTGTAAGTTGTGATCTCGAATCGCACGTCGGAAATCTGTTCTGTTCGAAATGTCAGTGAATGTTGTTAATTTCTATCGATTCATACAAAAGTGTATCGGTGATCACCAATTTTCATGTTTATGCACGTTCGGATACGACATAACTCGATTGTAAGTAATGATCTCGAATCGCACGTCGGAAAGCTGCACTTTTCGAAATGTCAGTGAATGTTGTTAAATTGTATCGATTCACACAATAGTGTATCGGTGAACTCCAATTTTCACGTTTATGATGGTTCGGAAACGACATCACTCGATTGTAAGTTATGATCTCGATTCGCACATCGGAAAGCGATTCAGAAAGAAATGTGTCAGTGAATCTGGTTAATTTGTGTCGATTCACACAAAAGTGTATCGGTGATCTCCAATTTTCACGTTTATGAACGTTCGGAAACGACATCACTCGATTGTAAGCTGTGATCGCGATTCGCACATCGGAAAGCGATTCAGAACGAAATGTCAGTGAATCTGGTTAATTTGTGTCGATTCACACAAAAGTGTATCGGTGATCTCTAATTTTCACGTTTATGAACGTTCCGAAACGACATCACTCGATTGTATGTTATGATCTCGACTTGCACGTCGGAAAGCCGTTCTGTTCGAAATGTCTGTGAATGTTGTTAAATTGTATCGATTCACACAAAAGTGCATCGGTTATCTCCAATTTTCACGTTTCTGAACGTTCGGAATCGACATCACTCGATGGTAATGCATGCTCTCGATTCGCACATCGGAAAGCGATTCAGAACGAAATGTCAGTGAAACTTGTTAATTTGTGTCGATTCACACAAAAGTGTATCTGTGATCACCAATTTTCATGTTTTTGAACGTTCGGAAACGACATCACTCGATTGTAAGGTATGATCTCGAATCGCACGTCGGAAAGCGATGCTAGTCGAAATGTCAGTGAATCTTGTCGATTTGTTACGCATCTCGCCAAAGTCTATCGGTGATCACCAATTTTCATGTTTATGAACGTTCGGATACGACATAATTCGATTGTAAGTAATGATCTCGAATCGCACGTCGGAAAGCTGCTCTTTTCGAAATGTCAGTGAATGTTGTTAAATTGTATCGATTCACACAAAAGTGTATCGGTGATCTCCAATTTACACGTTTATGCACGTTCGGATACGACATAACTCGATTGTAAGTAATGATCTCGAATCGCACGTCGGAAAGCTGCACTTTTCGAAATGTCAGTGAATGTTGTTAAATTGTATCGATTCACACAATAGTGTATCGGTGAACTCCAATTTTCACGTTTATGATGGTTCGGAAACGACATCACTCGATTGTAAGTTATGATCTCGATTCGCACATCGGAAAGCGATTCAGAAAGAAATGTGTCAGTGAATCTGGTTAATTTGTGTCGATTCACACAAAAGTGTATCGGTGATCTCTAATTTTCACGTTTATGAACGTTCCGAAACGACATCACTCGATTGTAGGTTATGATCTCGATTCGCACATCGGAAAGCGATTCAGAACGAAATGTCAGTGAATCTGGTTAATTTGTGTCGATTCACACAAAAGTGTATCGGTGATGTCCTATTTACACGTTTATGAACGTTCGGAATCGACATCACTCGATTGTAAGTTGTGATCTCGAATCGCACGTCGGAAATCTGTTCTGTTCGAAATGTCAGTGAATGTTGTTAATTTCTATCGATTCATACAAAAGTGTATCGGTGATCACCAATTTTCATGTTTATGCACGTTCGGATACGACATAACTCGATTGTAAGTAATGATCTCGAATCGCACGTCGGAAAGCTGCACTTTTCGAAATGTCAGTGAATGTTGTTAAATTGTATCGATTCACACAATAGTGTATCGGTGAACTCCAATTTTCACGTTTATGATGGTTCGGAAACGACATCACTCGATTGTAAGTTATGATCTCGATTCGCACATCGGAAAGCGATTCAGAAAGAAATGTGTCAGTGAATCTGGTTAATTTGTGTCGATTCACACAAAAGTGTATCGGTGATCTCTAATTTTCACGTTTATGAACGTTCCGAAACGACATCACTCGATTGTATGTTATGATCTCGACTTGCACGTCGGAAAGCCGTTCTTTTCGAAATGTCTGTGAATGTTGTTAAATTGTATCGATTCACACAAAAGTGCATCGGTTATCTCCAATTTTCACGTCTCTGAACGTTAGGAAACGACATCACACGATTGTAAGGTGTGATCTCGATTCGCACATAGGAAAGCGATTCAGAACGAAATGTCAGTGAATCTGGTTAATTTGTGTCGATTCACACAAAAGTGTATCGGTGATCTCTAATTTTCACGTTTATGAACGTTCGGAATCGACATCACTCGATGGTAATGCATGCTCTCGATTCGCACATCGGAAAGCGATTCAGAACGAAATGTCAGTGAAACTTGTTAATTTGTGTCGATTCACACAAAAGTGTATCTGTGATCACCAATTTTCATGTTTTTGAACGTTCGGAAACGACATCACTCGATTGTAAGGTATGATCCCGAATCGCACGTCGGAAAGCGATGCTAGTCGAAATGTCAGTGAATCTTGTCGATTTGTTACGCATCTCGCCAAAGTCTATCGGTGATCACCAATTTTCATGTTTATGAACGTTCGGATACGACATAACTCGATTGTAAGTAATGATCTCGAATCGCACGTCGGAAAGCTGCTCTTTTCGAAATGTCAGTGAATGTTGTTAAATTGTATCGATTCACACAAAAGTGTATCGGTGATCTCCAATTTACACGTTTATGATGGTTCGGAAACGACATCACTCGATTGTAAGTTATGATCTCGATTCGCACATCGGAAAGCGATTCAGAATGAAATGTCAGTGAATCTGGTTAATTTGTGTCGATTCACACAAAAGTGTATCGGTAATCTCCAATTTTCACGTTTATGAACGTTCGGAAACGACATCACTCGTTTGTAAGTTATGATCTCGAATCGCACGTTGGAAAGCTGTTCTGTTCGAATTGTCAGTGAATCTTGATAATTTGTAACGATTCACACAAAAGTTTATTTGTGATCACCAATTTTCATATTTGTGAACGTTCAGAACCGACATCGTTCGAATGTCAGTTCCGGTCTCGAATCGCATTTCGGATTGCGATTCTGATAGAAATGTCGGAAAAAATTGTTGATTCGTAACGATTAACACACAAGATTATCGCTGATTACTTACTTTCATGTTTATGAAAGATTGGAAACGTTCACCGATAAACGTCACATATCAACAATTTTACAGACATTTAGTATCGCAATCCGAAGGGCCATTTGAGATCTGAACTGACAATCGAGCGATGAAAACGTTCCCGAACTTTCATAAACATGAAGATTGGTGATCACCAATAAAATTTTTGTTCAATTCATGACCAATTAACAATATCCAATGACATTTCGATTCGAGATCATAAATTACAATCGAGTGATATCATTTCCGAACGTTCATAAACATGAAAATTGGTGATCACCGATACACTTTTGTGTGAATTGATAAAAATTAACAAGATTCACTGACATTTCGAACAGAACAGCTTTCCCACGTGCGATCCGAGATCATAACTTACAATCGAGTGATGTCATTTCCGAACGTTCATAAACGTGAAAATTGGTGATCACCGATATACTTTTGTGTGAATCGAAACAATTTAACAACATTCACTGACATTTCGAACAGAACAGCTTTCCGACGTGTGATCGGAGATCATAACTTACAATCGAGTGATGTCGTTTCCGAACGTTCATAAACATGAAGAACGGTGATCACCGATAGATTTTTGTGTGAATCGACTCAAATTAACCAGATTCACTGACATTTCGTTCTGAATCGCTTTCCGATGTGCTAATCGCGATCACAGCTTACAATCGAGTGGTGTAGTTTCCAAACGTTCATAAACGTGAAAATTGAAGATCACAGATACACTTTTGAGTGAGTCCATACAATTTAACAACATTCACTGACATTTCGAACAGAACAGCTTTCCGACGTGCGATCCGAGATCATAACTTAAAATCGGGTGATGTCGTTTCCGAACGTTCATAAACGTGAAAATTGGTGATCACCGATACACTTTTGTGTGAATCGACTCAAATTAACCAGATTCACTGACATTTCGTTCTGAATCGCTTTCCGATGTGCGAATCGCGATCACAGCTTACAATCGAGTGATGTCGTTTCCGAACCATCATAAACGTGAAAATTGGTGATCACCGATACACTTTTGTATGAATCGATAGAAATGAACAAGAATCACTGACATTTCGAACTGACCAGCTTTCCGACGTGCGATTCGAGATCATACCTTACATTCGAGTGATGTCGTTTCCGAACGTTCATAAACGTGAAAATTGAAGATCACCGATATACTTTTGTGTGAATCGACACAAATTAACCAGATTCACTGACATTTCGTTCTGAATCGCTTTCCGATGTGCTAATCGCGATCACAGCTTACAATCGAGTGGTGTAGTTTCGGAACGTTCATAAACGTGAAAATGGAAGATCACCGATACACTTTTGTATGAATCGATAGAAATTAACAAGCTTCACTGACATTTCGAACAGAACAGCTTTCCGACGTGCGATCCGAGATCATAACTTACAATCGAGTGATGTCATTTCCGAACGTTCATAAACGTGAAAATTGGTGATCACCGATACACTTTTGTGTGAATCGACTCAAATTAACCAGATTCACTGACATTTCGTTCTGAATCGCTTTCCGATGTGCTAATCGCGATCACAGTTTACAATCGAGTGATGTCGTTTCCGAACGTTCATAAACGTGAAAATTTGTGATCACCGATCCACTTTTGTGTGAATCGATACAATTTAACAACATTCACTGACATTTCGAACAGCACAGCTTTCCGATGTGTGAATCGCGATCACAGTTTACAATCGAGTGATGTAGTTTCCGAACGTTCATAAACGTGAAAATTGGAAATCACCGATACACTTTTGTGTGAATCGACACAAATTAACCAGATTCAGTGATATTTCGTTCTGAACCGCATTCCGATGTACGAATCGCGATCACACCTTACAATCAAGTGATGACGTTTCCGAACGTTCATAAACGTGAAAATTGGTTATCACCGATACACTTTTGTGTGAATCAATACAATTTAACAACATTCACTGACATTTCGAACAGCACAGCTTTCCGACGTGCGATCCGAGATCATAACTTACAATCGAGTGATGTAGTTTCCGAACGTTCATAAACATGAAAATTGGTGATCACCGATACACTTTTGTGTGAATTGATAAAAATTAACAAGATTCACTGACATTTCGAACAGAACAGCTTTCCCACGTGCGATCCGAGATCATAACTTACAATCGAGTGATGTCATTTCCGAACGTTCATAAACGTGAAAATTGGTGATCACCGATACACTTTTGTGTGAATCGAAACAATTTAACAACATTCACTGACATTTCGAACAGAACAGCTTTCCGACGTGTGATCGGAGATCATAACTTACAATCGAGTGATGTCGTTTCCGAACGTTCATAAACATGAAGAACGGTGATCACCGATAGATTTTTGTGTGAATCGACTCAAATTAACCAGATTCACTGACATTTCGTTCTGAATCGCTTTCCGATGTGCTAATCGCGATCACAGCTTACAATCGAGTGGTGTAGTTTCGGAACGTTCATAAACGTGAAAATTGAAGATCACCGATACACTTTTGTATGAATCGATAGAAATTAACAAGATTCACTGACATTTCGAACAGAACAGCTTTCCGACGTGCGATCCGAGATCATAACTTACAATCGAGTGATGTCATTTCCGAACGTTCATAAACGTGAAAATTGGTGATCACCGATACGTTTTGTGTGAATCGACTCAAATTAACCAGATTCACTGACATTTCGTTCTGAATCGCTTTCCGATGTGCGAATCGCGATCACAGCTTACAATCGAGTGATGTCGTTTCCGAACCATCATAAACGTGAAAATTGGTGATCACCGATACACTTTTGTATGAATCGATAGAAATGAACAAGAATCACTGACATTTCGAACTGACCAGCTTTCCGACGTGCGATTCGAGATCATACCTTACATTCGAGTGATGTCGTTTCCGAACGTTCATAAACGTGAAAATTGAAGATCACCGATATACTTTTGTGTGAATCGACACAAATTAACCAGATTCACTGACATTTCGTTCTGAATCGCTTTCCGATGTGCGAATCGCGGTCTCACCTTACAATCGAGTGATGTCGTTTCCGAACGTTCATAAACGTGAAAATTTGTGATCACCGATCCACTTTTGTGTGAATCGATACAATTTAACAACATTCACTGACATTTCGAACAGCACAGCTTTCCGACGTGCGATCCGAGATCATAACTAACAATCGAGTGATGTAGTTTCCGAACGTTCATAAACGTGAAAATTTGAGATCGACGATACACTTTTGTGTGAATCGACACAAATTAACCAGATTCACTGATATTTCGTTCTGAACCGCATTCCGATGTACGAATCGCGATCACACTTTACAATCAAGTGATGACGTTTCCGAACGTTCATAAACGTGAAAATTGGTTATCACCGATACACTTTTGTGTGAATCAATACAATTTAACAACATTCACTGACATTTCGACCAGCATCGCTTTCCGACGTGCGATTCGAGATTATTACACGTCGCAAAGCGTTTCAGAACGAAATGTCAGTGTACCTTGTTAATTTGTATCGATTCACCCAAAAGTGTATCGGTGATCACCAATTTTCACGTTTATGAACGTTCCGAAACGACATCACTCGATTGTATGTTATGATCTCGACTTGCACGTCGGAAAGCCGTTCTGTTCGAAATGTCTATGAATGTTGTTAAATTGTATCGATTCACACAAAAGTGCATCGGTTATCTCCAATTTTCACGTTTCTGAACGTTCGGAAACGACATCACACGATTGTAAGGTGTGATCGCGATTCGCACATAGGAAAGCGATTCAGAACGAAATGTCAGTGAATCTGGTTAATTTGTTTCGATTCACTCAAAAGTGTATCATCGGTGATCTCCAATTTTCACGTTTATGATGGTTCGGAAACGACATCACTCGATTGTAGGTTATGATCTCGATTCGCACATCGGAAAGCGATTCAGAACGAAATGTCAGTGAATCTGGTTAATTTGTGTCGATTCACACAAAAGTGTATCGGTGATGTCCTATTTACACGTTTATGAACGTTCGGAATCGACATCACTCGATTGTAAGTTGTGATCTCGAATCGCACGTCGGAAATCTGTTCTGTTCGAAATGTCAGTGAATGTTGTTAATTTCTATCGATTCATACAAAAGTGTATCGGTGATCACCAATTTTCATGTTTATGCACGTTCGGATACGACATAACTCGATTGTAAGTAATGATCTCGAATCGCACGTCGGAAAGCTGCACTTTTCGAAATGTCAGTGAATGTTGTTAAATTGTATCGATTCACACAATAGTGTATCGGTGAACTCCAATTTTCACGTTTATGATGGTTCGGAAACGACATCACTCGATTGTAAGTTATGATCTCGATTCGCACATCGGAAAGCGATTCAGAAAGAAATGTGTCAGTGAATCTGGTTAATTTGTGTCGATTCACACAAAAGTGTATCGGTGATCTCCAATTTTCACGTTTATGAACGTTCGGAAACGACATCACTCGATTGTAAGCTGTGATCGCGATTCGCACATCGGAAAGCGATTCAGAACGAAATGTCAGTGAATCTGGTTAATTTGTGTCGATTCACACAAAAGTGTATCGGTGATCTCTAATTTTCACGTTTATGAACGTTCCGAAACGACATCACTCGATTGTATGTTATGATCTCGACTTGCACGTCGGAAAGCCGTTCTGTTCGAAATGTCTGTGAATGTTGTTAAATTGTATCGATTCACACAAAAGTGCATCGGTTATCTCCAATTTTCACGTCTCTGAACGTTAGGAAACGACATCACACGATTGTAAGGTGTGATCGCGATTCGCACATAGGAAAGCGATTCAGAACGAAATGTCAGTGAATCTGGTTAATTTGTGTCGATTCACACAAAAGTGTATCGGTGATCTCTAGTTTTCACGTTTATGAACGTTCGGAATCGACATCACTCGATGGTAATGCATGCTCTCGATTCGCACATCGGAAAGCGATTCAGAACGAAATGTCAGTGAAACTTGTTAATTTGTGTCGATTCACACAAAAGTGTATCTGTGATCACCAATTTTCATGTTTTTGAACGTTCGGAAACGACATCACTCGATTGTAAGGTATGATCTCGAATCGCACGTCGGAAAGCGATGCTAGTCGAAATGTCAGTGAATCTTGTCGATTTGTTACGCATCTCGCCAAAGTCTATCGGTGATCACCAATTTTCATGTTTATGAACGTTCGGATACGACATAATTCGATTGTAAGTAATGATCTCGAATCGCACGTCGGAAAGCTGCTCTTTTCGAAATGTCAGTGAATGTTGTTAAATTGTATCGATTCACACAAAAGTGTATCGGTGATCTCCAATTTACACGTTTATGCACGTTCGGATACGACATAACTCGATTGTAAGTAATGATCTCGAATCGCACGTCGGAAAGCTGCACTTTTCGAAATGTCAGTGAATGTTGTTAAATTGTATCGATTCACACAATAGTGTATCGGTGAACTCCAATTTTCACGTTTATGATGGTTCGGAAACGACATCACTCGATTGTAAGTTATGATCTCGATTCGCACATCGGAAAGCGATTCAGAAAGAAATGTGTCAGTGAATCTGGTTAATTTGTGTCGATTCACACAAAAGTGTATCGGTGATCTCTAATTTTCACGTTTATGAACGTTCCGAAACGACATCACTCGATTGTAGGTTATGATCTCGATTCGCACATCGGAAAGCGATTCAGAACGAAATGTCAGTGAATCTGGTTAATTTGTGTCGATTCACACAAAAGTGTATCGGTGATGTCCTATTTACACGTTTATGAACGTTCGGAATCGACATCACTCGATTGTAAGTTGTGATCTCGAATCGCACGTCGGAAATCTGTTCTGTTCGAAATGTCAGTGAATGTTGTTAATTTCTATCGATTCATACAAAAGTGTATCGGTGATCACCAATTTTCATGTTTATGCACGTTCGGATACGACATAACTCGATTGTAAGTAATGATCTCGAATCGCACGTCGGAAAGCTGCACTTTTCGAAATGTCAGTGAATGTTGTTAAATTGTATCGATTCACACAATAGTGTATCGGTGAACTCCAATTTTCACGTTTATGATGGTTCGGAAACGACATCACTCGATTGTAAGTTATGATCTCGATTCGCACATCGGAAAGCGATTCAGAAAGAAATGTGTCAGTGAATCTGGTTAATTTGTGTCGATTCACACAAAAGTGTATCGGTGATCTCTAATTTTCACGTTTATGAACGTTCCGAAACGACATCACTCGATTGTATGTTATGATCTCGACTTGCACGTCGGAAAGCCGTTCTTTTCGAAATGTCTGTGAATGTTGTTAAATTGTATCGATTCACACAAAAGTGCATCGGTTATCTCCAATTTTCACGTCTCTGAACGTTAGGAAACGACATCACACGATTGTAAGGTGTGATCGCGATTCGCACATAGGAAAGCGATTCAGAACGAAATGTCAGTGAATCTGGTTAATTTGTGTCGATTCACACAAAAGTGTATCGGTGATCTCTAATTTTCACGTTTATGAACGTTCGGAATCGACATCACTCGATGGTAATGCATGCTCTCGATTCGCACATCGGAAAGCGATTCAGAACGAAATGTCAGTGAAACTTGTTAATTTGTGTCGATTCACACAAAAGTGTATCTGTGATCACCAATTTTCATGTTTTTGAACGTTCGGAAACGACATCACTCGATTGTAAGGTATGATCTCGAATCGCACGTCGGAAAGCGATGCTAGTCGAAATGTCAGTGAATCTTGTCGATTTGTTACGCATCTCGCCAAAGTCTATCGGTGATCACCAATTTTCATGTTTATGAACGTTCGGATACGACATAACTCGATTGTAAGTAATGATCTCGAATCGCACGTCGGAAAGCTGCTCTTTTCGAAATGTCAGTGAATGTTGTTAAATTGTATCAATTCACACAAAAGTGTATCGGTGATCTCCAATTTACACGTTTATGATGGTTCGGAAACGACATCACTCGATTGTAAGTTATGATCTCGATTCGCACATCGGAAAGCGATTCAGAATGAAATGTCAGTGAATCTGGTTAATTTGTGTCGATTCACACAAAAGTGTATCGGTAATCTCCAATTTTCACGTTTATGAACGTTCGGAAACGACATCACTCGTTTGTAAGTTATGATCTCGAATCGCACGTTGGAAAGCTGTTCTGTTCGAATTGTCAGTGAATCTTGATAATTTGTAACGATTCACACAAAAGTTTATTTGTGATCACCAATTTTCATATTTGTGAACGTTCAGAACCGACATCGTTCGAATGTCAGTTCCGGTCTCGAATCGCATTTCGGATTGCGATTCTGATAGAAATGTCGGAAAAAATTGTTGATTCGTAACGATTAACACACAAGATTATCGCTGATTACTTACTTTCATGTTTATGAAAGATTGGAAACGTTCACCGATAAACGTCACATATCAACAATTTTACAGACATTTAGTATCGCAATCCGAAGGGCCATTTGAGATCTGAACTGACAATCGAGCGATGAAAACGTTCCCGAACTTTCATAAACATGAAGATTGGTGATCACCAATAAAATTTTTGTTCAATTCATGACCAATTAACAATATCCAATGACATTTCGATTCGAGATCATAAATTACAATCGAGTGATATCATTTCCGAACGTTCATAAACATGAAAATTGGTGATCACCGATACACTTTTGTGTGAATTGATAAAAATTAACAAGATTCACTGACATTTCGAACAGAACAGCTTTCCCACGTGCGATCCGAGATCATAACTTACAATCGAGTGATGTCATTTCCGAACGTTCATAAACGTGAAAATTGGTGATCACCGATACACTTTTGTGTGAATCGAAACAATTTAACAACATTCACTGACATTTCGAACAGAACAGCTTTCCGACGTGTGATCGGAGATCATAACTTACAATCGAGTGATGTCGTTTCCGAACGTTCATAAACATGAAGAACGGTGATCACCGATAGATTTTTGTGTGAATCGACTCAAATTAACCAGATTCACTGACATTTCGTTCTGAATCGCTTTCCGATGTGCTAATCGCGATCACAGCTTACAATCGAGTGGTGTAGTTTCCAAACGTTCATAAACGTGAAAATTGAAGATCACAGATACACTTTTGTATGAATCGATAGAAATTAACAAGATTCACTGACATTTCGAACAGAACAGCTTTCCGACGTGCGACCCGAGATCATAACTTACAATCGAGTGATGTCATTTCCGAACGTTCATAAACGTGAAAATTGGTTATCACCGATACACTTTTGTGTGAATCAATACAATTTAACAACATTCACTGACATTTCGGCCAGCATCGCTTTCCGACGTGCGATTCGAGATTATTACACGTCGCAAAGCGTTTCAGAACGAAATGTCAGTGTACCTTGTTAATTTGTATCGATTCACCCAAAAGTGTATCGGTGATCACCAATTTTCACGTTTATGAACGTTCCGAAACGACATCACTCGATTGTATGTTATGATCTCGACTTGCACGTCGGAAAGCCGTTCTGTTCGAAATGTCTGTGAATGTTGTTAAATTGTATCGATTCACACAAAAGTGCATCGGTTATCTCCAATTTTCACGTTTCTGAATGTTCGGAAACGACATCACACGATTGTAAGGTGTGATCGCGATTCGCACATAGGAAAGCGATTCAGAACGAAATGTCAGTGAATCTGGTTAATTTGTTTCGATTCACTCAAAAGTGTATCATCGGTGATCTCCAATTTTCACGTTTATGATGGTTCGGAAACGACATCACTCGATTGTAGGTTATGATCTCGATTCGCACATCGGAAAGCGATTCAGAACGAAATGTCAGTGAATCTGGTTAATTTGTGTCGATTCACACAAAAGTGTATCGGTGATGTCCTATTTACACGTTTATGAACGTTCGGAATCGACATCACTCGATTGTAAGTTGTGATCTCGAATCGCACGTCGGAAATCTGTTCTGTTCGAAATGTCAGTGAATGTTGTTAATTTCTATCGATTCATACAAAAGTGTATCGGTGATCACCAATTTTCATGTTTATGCACGTTCGGATACGACATAACTCGATTGTAAGTAATGATCTCGAATCGCACGTCGGAAAGCTGCACTTTTCGAAATGTCAGTGAATGTTGTTAAATTGTATCGATTCACACAATAGTGTATCGGTGAACTCCAATTTTCACGTTTATGATGGTTCGGAAACGACATCACTCGATTGTAAGTTATGATCTCGATTCGCACATCGGAAAGCGATTCAGAAAGAAATGTGTCAGTGAATCTGGTTAATTTGTGTCGATTCACACAAAAGTGTATCGGTGATCTCCAATTTTCACGTTTATGAACGTTCGGAAACGACATCACTCGATTGTAAGCTGTGATCGCGATTCGCACATCGGAAAGCGATTCAGAACGAAATGTCAGTGAATCTGGTTAATTTGTGTCGATTCACACAAAAGTGTATCGGTGATCTCTAATTTTCACGTTTATGAACGTTCCGAAACGACATCACTCGATTGTATGTTATGATCTCGACTTGCACGTCGGAAAGCCGTTCTGTTCGAAATGTCTGTGAATGTTGTTAAATTGTATCGATTCACACAAAAGTGCATCGGTTATCTCCAATTTTCACGTCTCTGAACGTTAGGAAACGACATCACACGATTGTAAGGTGTGATCGCGATTCGCACATAGGAAAGCGATTCAGAACGAAATGTCAGTGAATCTGGTTAATTTGTGTCGATTCACACAAAAGTGTATCGGTGATCTCTAATTTTCACGTTTATGAACGTTCGGAATCGACATCACTCGATGGTAATGCATGCTCTCGATTCGCACATCGGAAAGCGATTCAGAACGAAATGTCAGTGAATCTTGTCGATTTGTTACGCATCTCGCCAAAGTCTATCGGTGATCACCAATTTTCATGTTTATGAACGTTCGGATACGACATAATTCGATTGTAAGTAATGATCTCGAATCGCACGTCGGAAAGCTGCTCTTTTCGAAATGTCAGTGAATGTTGTTAAATTGTATCGATTCGCACAAAAGTGTATCGGTGATCTCCAATTTACACGTTTATGCACGTTCGGATACGACATAACTCGATTGTAAGTAATGATCTCGAATCGCACGTCGGAAAGCTGCACTTTTCGAAATGTCAGTGAATGTTGTTAAATTGTATCGATTCACACAATAGTGTATCGGTGAACTCCAATTTTCACGTTTATGATGGTTCGGAAACGACATCACTCGATTGTAAGTTATGATCTCGATTCGCACATCGGAAAGCGATTCATAAAGAAATGTGTCAGTGAATCTGGTTAATTTGTGTCGATTCACACAAAAGTGTATCGGTGATCTCTAATTTTCACGTTTATGAACGTTCCGAAACGACATCACTCGATTGTAGGTTATGATCTCGATTCGCACATCGGAAAGCGATTCAGAACGAAATGTCAGTGAATCTGGTTAATTTGTGTCGATTCACACAAAAGTGTATCGGTGATGTCCTATTTACACGTTTATGAACGTTCGGAATCGACATCACTCGATTGTAAGTTGTGATCTCGAATCGCACGTCGGAAATCTGTTCTGTTCGAAATGTCAGTGAATGTTGTTAATTTCTATCGATTCATACAAAAGTGTATCGGTGATCACCAATTTTCATGTTTATGCACGTTCGGATACGACATAACTCGATTGTAAGTAATGATCTCGAATCGCACGTCGGAAAGCTGCACTTTTCGAAATGTCAGTGAATGTTGTTAAATTGTATCGATTCACACAATAGTGTATCGGTGAACTCCAATTTTCACGTTTATGATGGTTCGGAAACGACATCACTCGATTGTAAGTTATGATCTCGATTCGCACATCGGAAAGCGATTCAGAAAGAAATGTGTCAGTGAATCTGGTTAATTTGTGTCGATTCACACAAAAGTGTATCGGTGATCTCTAATTTTCACGTTTATGAACGTTCCGAAACGACATCACTCGATTGTATGTTATGATCTCGACTTGCACGTCGGAAAGCCGTTCTTTTCGAAATGTCTGTGAATGTTGTTAAATTGTATCGATTCACACAAAAGTGCATCGGTTATCTCCAATTTTCACGTCTCTGAACGTTAGGAAACGACATCACACGATTGTAAGGTGTGATCGCGATTCGCACATAGGAAAGCGATTCAGAACGAAATGTCAGTGAATCTGGTTAATTTGTGTCGATTCACACAAAAGTGTATCGGTGATCTCTAATTTTCACGTTTATGAACGTTCGGAATCGACATCACTCGATGGTAATGCATGCTCTCGATTCGCACATCGGAAAGCGATTCAGAACGAAATGTCAGTGAAACTTGTTAATTTGTGTCGATTCACACAAAAGTGTATCTGTGATCACCAATTTTCATGTTTTTGAACGTTCGGAAACGACATCACTCGATTGTAAGGTATGATCTCGAATCGCACGTCGGAAAGCGATGCTAGTCGAAATGTCAGTGAATCTTGTCGATTTGTTACGCATCTCGCCAAAGTCTATCGGTGATCACCAATTTTCATGTTTATGAACGTTCGGATACGACATAACTCGATTGTAAGTAATGATCTCGAATCGCACGTCGGAAAGCTGCTCTTTTCGAAATGTCAGTGAATGTTGTTAAATTGTATCAATTCACACAAAAGTGTATCGGTGATCTCCAATTTACACGTTTATGATGGTTCGGAAACGACATCACTCGATTGTAAGTTATGATCTCGATTCGCACATCGGAAAGCGATTCAGAATGAAATGTCAGTGAATCTGGTTAATTTGTGTCGATTCACACAAAAGTGTATCGGTAATCTCCAATTTTCACGTTTATGAACGTTCGGAAACGACATCACTCGTTTGTAAGTTATGATCTCGAATCGCACGTTGGAAAGCTGTTCTGTTCGAATTGTCAGTGAATCTTGATAATTTGTAACGATTCACACAAAAGTTTATTTGTGATCACCAATTTTCATATTTGTGAACGTTCAGAACCGACATCGTTCGAATGTCAGTTCCGGTCTCGAATCGCATTTCGGATTGCGATTCTGATAGAAATGTCGGAAAAAATTGTTGATTCGTAACGATTAACACACAAGATTATCGCTGATTACTTACTTTCATGTTTATGAAAGATTGGAAACGTTCACCGATAAACGTCACATATCAACAATTTTACAGACATTTAGTATCGCAATCCGAAGGGCCATTTGAGATCTGAACTGACAATCGAGCGATGAAAACGTTCCCGAACTTTCATAAACATGAAGATTGGTGATCACCAATAAAATTTTTGTTCAATTCATGACCAATTAACAATATCCAATGACATTTCGATTCGAGATCATAAATTACAATCGAGTGATATCATTTCCGAACGTTCATAAACATGAAAATTGGTGATCACCGATACACTTTTGTGTGAATTGATAAAAATTAACAAGATTCACTGACATTTCGAACAGAACAGCTTTCCCACGTGCGATCCGAGATCATAACTTACAATCGAGTGATGTCATTTCCGAACGTTCATAAACGTGAAAATTGGTGATCACCGATACACTTTTGTGTGAATCGAAACAATTTAACAACATTCACTGACATTTCGAACAGAACATCTTTCCGACGTGTGATCGGAGATCATAACTTACAATCGAGTGATGTCGTTTCCGAACGTTCATAAACATGAAGAACGGTGATCACCGATAGATTTTTGTGTGAATCGACTCAAATTAACCAGATTCACTGACATTTCGTTCTGAATCGCTTTCCGATGTGCTAATCGCGATCACAGCTTACAATCGAGTGGTGTAGTTTCCAAACGTTCTTAAACGTGAAAATTGAAGATCACAGATACACTTTTGAGTGAGTCGATACAATTTAACAACATTCACTGACATTTCGAACAGAACAGCTTTCCGACGTGCGATCCGAGATCATAACTTAAAATCGGGTGATGTCGTTTCCGAACGTTCATAAACGTGAAAATTGGTGATCACCGATACACTTTTGTGTGAATCGACTCAAATTAACCAGATTCACTGACATTTCGTTCTGAATCGCTTTCCGATGTGCGAATCGCGATCACAGCTTACAATCGAGTGATGTCGTTTCCGAACCATCATAAACGTGAAAATTGGTGATCACCGATACACTTTTGTATGAATCGATAGAAATTAACAACATTCACTGACATTTCGAACAGCACAGCTTTCCGACGTGCGATCCGAGATCATAACTTACAATCGAGTGATGTAGTATCCGAACGTTCATAAACGTGAAAATTGGAGATCGACGATACACTTTTGTGTGAATCGACACAAATTAACCAGATTCACTGATATTTCGTTCTGAACCGCATTCCGATGTACGAATCGCGATCACACTTTACAATCAAGTGATGACGTTTCCGAACGTTCATAAACGTGAAAATTGGTTATCACCGATACACTTTTGTGTGAATCAATACAATTTAACAACATTCACTGACATTTCGACCAGCATCGCTTTCCGACGTGCGATTCGAGATTATTACACGTCGCAAAGCGTTTCAGAACGAAATGTCAGTGTACCTTGTTAATTTGTATCGATTCACCCAAAAGTGTATCGGTGATCACCAATTTTCACGTTTATGAACGTTCCGAAACGACATCACTCGATTGTATGTTATGATCTCGACTTGCACGTCGGAAAGCCGTTCTGTTCGAAATGTCTGTGAATGTTGTTAAATTGTATCGATTCACACAAAAGTGCATCGATGATCTCCAATTTTCACGTTTATGAACGTTCGGAAACGACATCACTCGATTGTAAGCTGTGATCGCGATTCGCACATCGGAAAGCGATTCAGAACGAAATGTCAGTGAATCTGGTTAATTTGTGTCGATTCACACAAAAGTGTATCGGTGATGTCCTATTTACACGTTTATGAACGTTCGGAATCGACATCACTCGATTGTAAGTTGTGATCTCGAATCGCACGTCGAAAATCTGTTCTGTTCGAAATGTCAGTGAATGTTGTTAATTTCTATCGATTCATACAAAAGTGTATCGGTGATCACCAATTTTCATGTTTATGCACGTTCGGATACGACATAACTCGATTGTAAGTAATGATCTCGAATCGCACGTCGGAAAGCTGCACTTTTCGAAATGTCAGTGAATGTTGTTAAATTGTATCGATTCACACAATAGTGTATCGGTGAACTCCAATTTTCACGTTTATGATGGTTCGGAAACGACATCACAAGATTGTAAGTTATGATCTCGATTCGCACATCGGAAAGCGATTCAGAAAGAAATGTGTCAGTGAATCTGGTTAATTTGTGTCGATTCACACAAAAGTGTATCGGTGATCTCTAATTTTCACGTTTATGAACGTTCGGAATCGACATCACTCGATGGTAATGCATGCTCTCGATTCGCACATCGGAAAGCGATTCAGAACGAAATGTCAGTGAAACTTGTTAATTTGTATCGATTCACCCAAAAGTGTATCGGTGATCACCAATTTTCACGTTTATGAACGTTCCGAAACGACATCACTCGATTGTATGTTATGATCTCGACTTGCACGTCGGAAAGCCGTTCTGTTCGAAATGTCTGTGAATGTTGTTAAATTGTATCGATTCACACAAAAGTGCATCGGTTATCTCCAATTTTCACGTTTCTGAATGTTCGGAAACGACATCACACGATTGTAAGGTGTGATCGCGATTCGCACATAGGAAAGCGATTCAGAACGAAATGTCAGTGAATCTGGTTAATTTGTTTCGATTCACTCAAAAGTGTATCATCGGTGATCTCCAATTTTCACGTTTATGATGGTTCGGAAACGACATCACTCGATTGTAGGTTATGATCTCGATTCGCACATCGGAAAGCGATTCAGAACGAAATGTCAGTGAATCTGGTTAATTTGTGTCGATTCACACAAAAGTGTATCGGTGATGTCCTATTTACACGTTTATGAACGTTCGGAATCGACATCACTCGATTGTAAGTTGTGATCTCGAATCGCACGTCGGAAATCTGTTCTGTTCGAAATGTCAGTGAATGTTGTTAATTTCTATCGATTCATACAAAAGTGTATCGGTGATCACCAATTTTCATGTTTATGCACGTTCGGATACGACATAACTCGATTGTAAGTAATGATCTCGAATCGCACGTCGGAAAGCTGCACTTTTCGAAATGTCAGTGAATGTTGTTAAATTGTATCGATTCACACAATAGTGTATCGGTGAACTCCAATTTTCACGTTTATGATGGTTCGGAAACGACATCACTCGATTGTAAGTTATGATCTCGATTCGCACATCGGAAAGCGATTCAGAAAGAAATGTGTCAGTGAATCTGGTTAATTTGTGTCGATTCACACAAAAGTGTATCGGTGATCTCTAATTTTCACGTTTATGAACGTTCGGAATCGACATCACTCGATGGTAATGCATGCTCTCGATTCGCACATCGGAAAGCGATTCAGAACGAAATGTCAGTGAAACTTGTTAATTTGTGTCGATTCACACAAAAGTGTATCTGTGATCACCAATTTTCATGTTTTTGAACGTTCGGAAACGACATCACTCGATTGTAAGGTATGATCCCGAATCGCACGTCGGAAAGCGATGCTAGTCGAAATGTCAGTGAATCTTGTCGATTTGTTACGCATCTCGCCAAAGTCTATCGGTGATCACCAATTTTCATGTTTATGAACGTTCGGATACGACATAACTCGATTGTAAGTAATGATCTCGAATCGCACGTCGGAAAGCTGCTCTTTTCGAAATGTCAGTGAATGTTGTTAAATTGTATCGATTCACACAAAAGTGTATCGGTGATCTCCAATTTACACGTTTATGATGGTTCGGAAACGACATCACTCGATTGTAAGTTATGATCTCGATTCGCACATCGGAAAGCGATTCAGAACGAAATGTCAGTGAATCTGGTTAATTTGTGTCGATTCACACAAAAGTGTATCGGTAATCTCCAATTTTCACGTTTATGAACGTTCGGAAACGACATCACTCGTTTCTAAGTTATGATCTCGAATCGCACGTTGGAAAGCTGTTCTGTTCGAATTGTCAGTGAATCTTGATAATTTGTAACGATTCACACAAAAGTTTATTTGTGATCACCAATTTTCATATTTGTGAACGTTCAGAACCGACATCGTTCGAATGTCAGTTCCGGTCTCGAATCGCATTTCGGATTGCGATTCTGATAGAAATGTCGGAAAAAATTGTTGATTCGTAACGATTAACACACAAGATTATCGCTGATTACTTACTTTCATGTTTATGAAAGATTGGAAACGTTCACCGATAAACGTCACATATCAACAATTTTACAGACATTTAGTATCGCAATCCGAAGGGCCATTTGAGATCTGAACTGACAATCGAGCGATGAAAACGTTCCCGAACTTTCATAAACATGAAGATTGGTGATCACCAATAAAATTTTTGTTCAATTCATGACCAATTAACAATATCCAATGACATTTCGATTCGAGATCATAAATTACAATCGAGTGATATCATTTCCGAACGTTCATAAACATGAAAATTGGTGATCACCGATACACTTTTGTGTGAATTGATAAAAATTAACAAGATTCACCAACATTTCGAACAGAACAGCTTTCCCACGTGCGATCCGAGATCATAACTTACAATCGAGTGATGTCATTTCCGAACGTTCATAAACGTGAAAATTGGTGATCACCGATACACTTTTGTGTGAATCGAAACAATTTAACAACATTCACTGACATTTCGAACAGAACAGCTTTCCGACGTGTGATCGGAGATCATAACTTACAATCGAGTGATGTCGTTTCCGAACGTTCATAAACATGAAGAACGGTGATCACCGATAGATTTTTGTGTGAATCGACTCAAATTAACCAGATTCACTGACATTTCGTTCTGAATCGCTTTCCGATGTGCTAATCGCGATCACAGCTTACAATCGAGTGGTGTAGTTTCCAAACGTTCATAAACGTGAAAATTGAAGATCACAGATACACTTTTGAGTGAGTCCATACAATTTAACAACATTCACTGACATTTCGAACACAACAGCTTTCCGACGTGCGATCCGAGATCATAACTTAAAATCGGGTGATGTCGTTTCCGAACGTTCATAAACGTGAAAATTGGTGATCACCGATACACTTTTGTGTGAATCGACTCAAATTAACCAGATTCACTGACATTTCGTTCTGAATCGCTTTCCGATGTGCGAATCGCGATCACAGCTTACAATCGAGTGATGTCGTTTCCGAACCATCATAAACGTGAAAATTGGTGATCACCGATACACTTTTGTATGAATCGATAGAAATGAACAAGAATCACTGACATTTCGAACTGACCAGCTTTCCGACGTGCGATTCGAGATCATACCTTACATTCGAGTGATGTCGTTTCCGAACGTTCATAAACGTGAAAATTGAAGATCACCGATATACTTTTGTGTGAATCGACACAAATTAACCAGATTCACTGACATTTCGTTCTGAATCGCTTTCCGATGTGCTAATCGCGATCACAGCTTACAATCGAGTGGTGTAGTTTCGGAACGTTCATAAACGTGAAAATGGAAGATCACCGATACACTTTTGTATGAATCGATAGAAATTAACAAGCTTCACTGACATTTCGAACAGAACAGCTTTCCGACGTGCGATCCGAGATCATAACTTACAATCGAGTGATGTCATTTCCGAACGTTCATAAACGTGAAAATTGGTGATCACCGATACACTTTTGTGTGAATCGACTCAAATTAACCAGATTCACTGACATTTCGTTCTGAATCGCTTTCCGATGTGCTAATCGCGATCACAGTTTACAATCGAGTGATGTCGTTTCCGAACGTTCATAAACGTGAAAATTTGTGATCACCGATCCACTTTTGTGTGAATCGATACAATTTAACAACATTCACTGACATTTCGAACAGCACAGCTTTCCGATGTGTGAATCGCGATCACAGTTTACAATCGAGTGATGTAGTTTCCGAACGTTCATAAACGTGAAAATTGGAAATCACCGATACACTTTTGTGTGAATCGACACAAATTAACCAGATTCACTGATATTTCGTTCTGAACCGCATTCCGATGTACGAATCGCGATCACACCTTACAATCAAGTGATGACGTTTCCGAACGTTCATAAACGTGAAAATTGGTTATCACCGATACACTTTTGTGTGAATCAATACAATTTAACAACATTCACTGACATTTCGAACAGCACAGCTTTCCGACGTGCGATCCGAGATCATAACTTACAATCGAGTGATGTAGTTTCCGAACGTTCATAAACATGAAAATTGGTGATCACCGATACACTTTTGTGTGAATTGATAAAAATTAACAAGATTCACTGACATTTCGAACAGAACAGCTTTCCCACGTGCGATCCGAGATCATAACTTACAATCGAGTGATGTCATTTCCGAACGTTCATAAACGTGAAAATTGGTGATCACCGATACACTTTTGTGTGAATCGAAACAATTTAACAACATTCACTGACATTTCGAACAGAACAGCTTTCCGACGTGTGATCGGAGATCATAACTTACAATCGAGTGATGTCGTTTCCGAACGTTCATAAACATGAAGAACGGTGATCACCGATAGATTTTTGTGTGAATCGACTCAAATTAACCAGATTCACTGACATTTCGTTCTGAATCGCTTTCCGATGTGCTAATCGCGATCACAGCTTACAATCGAGTGGTGTAGTTTCGGAACGTTCATAAACGTGAAAATTGAAGATCACCGATACACTTTTGTATGAATCGATAGAAATTAACAAGATTCACTGACATTTCGAACAGAACAGCTTTCCGACGTGCGATCCGAGATCATAACTTACAATCGAGTGATGTCATTTCCGAACGTTCATAAACGTGAAAATTGGTGATCACCGATACGTTTTGTGTGAATCGACTCAAATTAACCAGATTCACTGACATTTCGTTCTGAATCGCTTTCCGATGTGCGAATCGCGATCACAGCTTACAATCGAGTGATGTCGTTTCCGAACCATCATAAACGTGAAAATTGGTGATCACCGATACACTTTTGTATGAATCGATAGAAATGAACAAGAATCACTGACATTTCGAACTGACCAGCTTTCCGACGTGCGATTCGAGATCATACCTTACATTCGAGTGATGTCGTTTCCGAACGTTCATAAACGTGAAAATTGAAGATCACCGATATACTTTTGTGTGAATCGACACAAATTAACCAGATTCACTGACATTTCGTTCTGAATCGCTTTCCGATGTGCGAATCGCGGTCTCACCTTACAATCGAGTGATGTCGTTTCCGAACGTTCATAAACGTGAAAATTTGTGATCACCGATCCACTTTTGTGTGAATCGATACAATTTAACAACATTCACTGACATTTCGAACAGCACAGCTTTCCGACGTGCGATCCGAGATCATAACTAACAATCGAGTGATGTAGTTTCCGAACGTTCATAAACGTGAAAATTTGAGATCGACGATACACTTTTGTGTGAATCGACACAAATTAACCAGATTCACTGATATTTCGTTCTGAACCGCATTCCGATGTACGAATCGCGATCACACTTTACAATCAAGTGATGACGTTTCCGAACGTTCATAAACGTGAAAATTGGTTATCACCGATACACTTTTGTGTGAATCAATACAATTTAACAACATTCACTGACATTTCGACCAGCATCGCTTTCCGACGTGCGATTCGAGATTATTACACGTCGCAAAGCGTTTCAGAACGAAATGTCAGTGTACCTTGTTAATTTGTATCGATTCACCCAAAAGTGTATCGGTGATCACCAATTTTCACGTTTATGAACGTTCCGAAACGACATCACTCGATTGTATGTTATGATCTCGACTTGCACGTCGGAAAGCCGTTCTGTTCGAAATGTCTATGAATGTTGTTAAATTGTATCGATTCACACAAAAGTGCATCGGTTATCTCCAATTTTCACGTTTCTGAACGTTCGGAAACGACATCACACGATTGTAAGGTGTGATCGCGATTCGCACATAGGAAAGCGATTCAGAACGAAATGTCAGTGAATCTGGTTAATTTGTTTCGATTCACTCAAAAGTGTATCATCGGTGATCTCCAATTTTCACGTTTATGATGGTTCGGAAACGACATCACTCGATTGTAGGTTATGATCTCGATTCGCACATCGGAAAGCGATTCAGAACGAAATGTCAGTGAATCTGGTTAATTTGTGTCGATTCACACAAAAGTGTATCGGTGATGTCCTATTTACACGTTTATGAACGTTCGGAATCGACATCACTCGATTGTAAGTTGTGATCTCGAATCGCACGTCGGAAATCTGTTCTGTTCGAAATGTCAGTGAATGTTGTTAATTTCTATCGATTCATACAAAAGTGTATCGGTGATCACCAATTTTCATGTTTATGCACGTTCGGATACGACATAACTCGATTGTAAGTAATGATCTCGAATCGCACGTCGGAAAGCTGCACTTTTCGAAATGTCAGTGAATGTTGTTAAATTGTATCGATTCACACAATAGTGTATCGGTGAACTCCAATTTTCACGTTTATGATGGTTCGGAAACGACATCACTCGATTGTAAGTTATGATCTCGATTCGCACATCGGAAAGCGATTCAGAAAGAAATGTGTCAGTGAATCTGGTTAATTTGTGTCGATTCACACAAAAGTGTATCGGTGATCTCCAATTTTCACGTTTATGAACGTTCGGAAACGACATCACACGATTGTAAGGTGTGATCGCGATTCGCACATAGGAAAGCGATTCAGAACGAAATGTCAGTGAATCTGGTTAATTTGTGTCGATTCACACAAAAGTGTATCGGTGATCTCTAGTTTTCACGTTTATGAACGTTCGGAATCGACATCACTCGATGGTAATGCATGCTCTCGATTCGCACATCGGAAAGCGATTCAGAACGAAATGTCAGTGAAACTTGTTAATTTGTGTCGATTCACACAAAAGTGTATCTGTGATCACCAATTTTCATGTTTTTGAACGTTCGGAAACGACATCACTCGATTGTAAGGTATGATCTCGAATCGCACGTCGGAAAGCGATGCTAGTCGAAATGTCAGTGAATCTTGTCGATTTGTTACGCATCTCGCCAAAGTCTATCGGTGATCACCAATTTTCATGTTTATGAACGTTCGGATACGACATAATTCGATTGTAAGTAATGATCTCGAATCGCACGTCGGAAAGCTGCTCTTTTCGAAATGTCAGTGAATGTTGTTAAATTGTATCGATTCACACAAAAGTGTATCGGTGATCTCCAATTTACACGTTTATGCACGTTCGGATACGACATAACTCGATTGTAAGTAATGATCTCGAATCGCACGTCGGAAAGCTGCACTTTTCGAAATGTCAGTGAATGTTGTTAAATTGTATCGATTCACACAATAGTGTATCGGTGAACTCCAATTTTCACGTTTATGATGGTTCGGAAACGACATCACTCGATTGTAAGTTATGATCTCGATTCGCACATCGGAAAGCGATTCAGAAAGAAATGTGTCAGTGAATCTGGTTAATTTGTGTCGATTCACACAAAAGTGTATCGGTGATCTCTAATTTTCACGTTTATGAACGTTCCGAAACGACATCACTCGATTGTAGGTTATGATCTCGATTCGCACATCGGAAAGCGATTCAGAACGAAATGTCAGTGAATCTGGTTAATTTGTGTCGATTCACACAAAAGTGTATCGGTGATGTCCTATTTACACGTTTATGAACGTTCGGAATCGACATCACTCGATTGTAAGTTGTGATCTCGAATCGCACGTCGGAAATCTGTTCTGTTCGAAATGTCAGTGAATGTTGTTAATTTCTATCGATTCATACAAAAGTGTATCGGTGATCACCAATTTTCATGTTTATGCACGTTCGGATACGACATAACTCGATTGTAAGTAATGATCTCGAATCGCACGTCGGAAAGCTGCACTTTTCGAAATGTCAGTGAATGTTGTTAAATTGTATCGATTCACACAATAGTGTATCGGTGAACTCCAATTTTCACGTTTATGATGGTTCGGAAACGACATCACTCGATTGTAAGTTATGATCTCGATTCGCACATCGGAAAGCGATTCAGAAAGAAATGTGTCAGTGAATCTGGTTAATTTGTGTCGATTCACACAAAAGTGTATCGGTGATCTCTAATTTTCACGTTTATGAACGTTCCGAAACGACATCACTCGATTGTATGTTATGATCTCGACTTGCACGTCGGAAAGCCGTTCTTTTCGAAATGTCTGTGAATGTTGTTAAATTGTATCGATTCACACAAAAGTGCATCGGTTATCTCCAATTTTCACGTCTCTGAACGTTAGGAAACGACATCACACGATTGTAAGGTGTGATCGCGATTCGCACATAGGAAAGCGATTCAGAACGAAATGTCAGTGAATCTGGTTAATTTGTGTCGATTCACACAAAAGTGTATCGGTGATCTCTAATTTTCACGTTTATGAACGTTCGGAATCGACATCACTCGATGGTAATGCATGCTCTCGATTCGCACATCGGAAAGCGATTCAGAACGAAATGTCAGTGAAACTTGTTAATTTGTGTCGATTCACACAAAAGTGTATCTGTGATCACCAATTTTCATGTTTTTGAACGTTCGGAAACGACATCACTCGATTGTAAGGTATGATCTCGAATCGCACGTCGGAAAGCGATGCTAGTCGAAATGTCAGTGAATCTTGTCGATTTGTTACGCATCTCGCCAAAGTCTATCGGTGATCACCAATTTTCATGTTTATGAACGTTCGGATACGACATAACTCGATTGTAAGTAATGATCTCGAATCGCACGTCGGAAAGCTGCTCTTTTCGAAATGTCAGTGAATGTTGTTAAATTGTATCAATTCACACAAAAGTGTATCGGTGATCTCCAATTTACACGTTTATGATGGTTCGGAAACGACATCACTCGATTGTAAGTTATGATCTCGATTCGCACATCGGAAAGCGATTCAGAATGAAATGTCAGTGAATCTGGTTAATTTGTGTCGATTCACACAAAAGTGTATCGGTAATCTCCAATTTTCACGTTTATGAACGTTCGGAAACGACATCACTCGTTTGTAAGTTATGATCTCGAATCGCACGTTGGAAAGCTGTTCTGTTCGAATTGTCAGTGAATCTTGATAATTTGTAACGATTCACACAAAAGTTTATTTGTGATCACCAATTTTCATATTTGTGAACGTTCAGAACCGACATCGTTCGAATGTCAGTTCCGGTCTCGAATCGCATTTCGGATTGCGATTCTGATAGAAATGTCGGAAAAAATTGTTGATTCGTAACGATTAACACACAAGATTATCGCTGATTACTTACTTTCATGTTTATGAAAGATTGGAAACGTTCACCGATAAACGTCACATATCAACAATTTTACAGACATTTAGTATCGCAATCCGAAGGGCCATTTGAGATCTGAACTGACAATCGAGCGATGAAAACGTTCCCGAACTTTCATAAACATGAAGATTGGTGATCACCAATAAAATTTTTGTTCAATTCATGACCAATTAACAATATCCAATGACATTTCGATTCGAGATCATAAATTACAATCGAGTGATATCATTTCCGAACGTTCATAAACATGAAAATTGGTGATCACCGATACACTTTTGTGTGAATTGATAAAAATTAACAAGATTCACTGACATTTCGAACAGAACAGCTTTCCCACGTGCGATCCGAGATCATAACTTACAATCGAGTGATGTCATTTCCGAACGTTCATAAACGTGAAAATTGGTGATCACCGATACACTTTTGTGTGAATCGAAACAATTTAACAACATTCACTGACATTTCGAACAGAACAGCTTTCCGACGTGTGATCGGAGATCATAACTTACAATCGAGTGATGTCGTTTCCGAACGTTCATAAACATGAAGAACGGTGATCACCGATAGATTTTTGTGTGAATCGACTCAAATTAACCAGATGCACTGACATTTCGTTCTGAATCGCTTTCCGATGTGCTAATCGCGATCACAGCTTACAATCGAGTGGTGTAGTTTCCAAACGTTCATAAACGTGAAAATTGAAGATCACAGATACACTTTTGTATGAATCGATAGAAATTAACAAGATTCACTGACATTTCGAACAGAACAGCTTTCCGACGTGCGACCCGAGATCATAACTTACAATCGAGTGATGTCATTTCCGAACGTTCATAAACGTGAAAATTGGTTATCACCGATACACTTTTGTGTGAATCAATACAATTTAACAACATTCACTGACATTTCGGCCAGCATCGCTTTCCGACGTGCGATTCGAGATTATTACACGTCGCAAAGCGTTTCAGAACGAAATGTCAGTGTACCTTGTTAATTTGTATCGATTCACCCAAAAGTGTATCGGTGATCACCAATTTTCACGTTTATGAACGTTCCGAAACGACATCACTCGATTGTATGTTATGATCTCGACTTGCACGTCGGAAAGCCGTTCTGTTCGAAATGTCTGTGAATGTTGTTAAATTGTATCGATTCACACAAAAGTGCATCGGTTATCTCCAATTTTCACGTTTCTGAATGTTCGGAAACGACATCACACGATTGTAAGGTGTGATCGCGATTCGCACATAGGAAAGCGATTCAGAACGAAATGTCAGTGAATCTGGTTAATTTGTTTCGATTCACTCAAAAGTGTATCATCGGTGATCTCCAATTTTCACGTTTATGATGGTTCGGAAACGACATCACTCGATTGTAGGTTATGATCTCGATTCGCACATCGGAAAGCGATTCAGAACGAAATGTCAGTGAATCTGGTTAATTTGTGTCGATTCACACAAAAGTGTATCGGTGATGTCCTATTTACACGTTTATGAACGTTCGGAATCGACATCACTCGATTGTAAGTTGTGATCTCGAATCGCACGTCGGAAATCTGTTCTGTTCGAAATGTCAGTGAATGTTGTTAATTTCTATCGATTCATACAAAAGTGTATCGGTGATCACCAATTTTCATGTTTATGCACGTTCGGATACGACATAACTCGATTGTAAGTAATGATCTCGAATCGCACGTCGGAAAGCTGCACTTTTCGAAATGTCAGTGAATGTTGTTAAATTGTATCGATTCACACAATAGTGTATCGGTGAACTCCAATTTTCACGTTTATGATGGTTCGGAAACGACATCACTCGATTGTAAGTTATGATCTCGATTCGCACATCGGAAAGCGATTCAGAAAGAAATGTGTCAGTGAATCTGGTTAATTTGTGTCGATTCACACAAAAGTGTATCGGTGATCTCCAATTTTCACGTTTATGAACGTTCGGAAACGACATCACTCGATTGTAAGCTGTGATCGCGATTCGCACATCGGAAAGCGATTCAGAACGAAATGTCAGTGAATCTGGTTAATTTGTGTCGATTCACACAAAAGTGTATCGGTGATCTCTAATTTTCACGTTTATGAACGTTCGGAATCGACATCACTCGATGGTAATGCATGCTCTCGATTCGCACATCGGAAAGCGATTCAGAACGAAATGTCAGTGAATCTTGTCGATTTGTTACGCATCTCGCCAAAGTCTATCGGTGATCACCAATTTTCATGTTTATGAACGTTCGGATACGACATAATTCGATTGTAAGTAATGATCTCGAATCGCACGTCGGAAAGCTGCTCTTTTCGAAATGTCAGTGAATGTTGTTAAATTGTATCGATTCACACAAAAGTGTATCGGTGATCTCCAATTTACACGTTTATGCACGTTCGGATACGACATAACTCGATTGTAAGTAATGATCTCGAATCGCACGTCGGAAAGCTGCACTTTTCGAAATGTCAGTGAATGTTGTTAAATTGTATCGATTCACACAATAGTGTATCGGTGAACTCCAATTTTCACGTTTATGATGGTTCGGAAACGACATCACTCGATTGTAAGTTATGATCTCGATTCGCACATCGGAAAGCGATTCAGAAAGAAATGTGTCAGTGAATCTGGTTAATTTGTGTCGATTCACACAAAAGTGTATCGGTGATCTCTAATTTTCACGTTTATGAACGTTCCGAAACGACATCACTCGATTGTAGGTTATGATCTCGATTCGCACATCGGAAAGCGATTCAGAACGAAATGTCAGTGAATCTGGTTAATTTGTGTCGATTCACACAAAAGTGTATCGGTGATGTCCTATTTACACGTTTATGAACGTTCGGAATCGACATCACTCGATTGTAAGTTGTGATCTCGAATCGCACGTCGGAAATCTGTTCTGTTCGAAATGTCAGTGAATGTTGTTAATTTCTATCGATTCATACAAAAGTGTATCGGTGATCACCAATTTTCATGTTTATGCACGTTCGGATACGACATAACTCGATTGTAAGTAATGATCTCGAATCGCACGTCGGAAAGCTGCACTTTTCGAAATGTCAGTGAATGTTGTTAAATTGTATCGATTCACACAATAGTGTATCGGTGAACTCCAATTTTCACGTTTATGATGGTTCGGAAACGACATCACTCGATTGTAAGTTATGATCTCGATTCGCACATCGGAAAGCGATTCAGAAAGAAATGTGTCAGTGAATCTGGTTAATTTGTGTCGATTCACACAAAAGTGTATCGGTGATCTCTAATTTTCACGTTTATGAACGTTCCGAAACGACATCACTCGATTGTATGTTATGATCTCGACTTGCACGTCGGAAAGCCGTTCTTTTCGAAATGTCTGTGAATGTTGTTAAATTGTATCGATTCACACAAAAGTGCATCGGTTATCTCCAATTTTCACGTCTCTGAACGTTAGGAAACGACATCACACGATTGTAAGGTGTGATCGCGATTCGCACATAGGAAAGCGATTCAGAACGAAATGTCAGTGAATCTGGTTAATTTGTGTCGATTCACACAAAAGTGTATCGGTGATCTCTAATTTTCACGTTTATGAACGTTCGGAATCGACATCACTCGATGGTAATGCATGCTCTCGATTCGCACATCGGAAAGCGATTCAGAACGAAATGTCAGTGAAACTTGTTAATTTGTGTCGATTCACACAAAAGTGTATCTGTGATCACCAATTTTCATGTTTTTGAACGTTCGGAAACGACATCACTCGATTGTAAGGTATGATCTCGAATCGCACGTCGGAAAGCGATGCTAGTCGAAATGTCAGTGAATCTTGTCGATTTGTTACGCATCTCGCCAAAGTCTATCGGTGATCACCAATTTTCATGTTTATGAACGTTCGGATACGACATAACTCGATTGTAAGTAATGATCTCGAATCGCACGTCGGAAAGCTGCTCTTTTCGAAATGTCAGTGAATGTTGTTAAATTGTATCAATTCACACAAAAGTGTATCGGTGATCTCCAATTTACACGTTTATGATGGTTCGGAAACGACATCACTCGATTGTAAGTTATGATCTCGATTCGCACATCGGAAAGCGATTCAGAATGAAATGTCAGTGAATCTGGTTAATTTGTGTCGATTCACACAAAAGTGTATCGGTAATCTCCAATTTTCACGTTTATGAACGTTCGGAAACGACATCACTCGTTTGTAAGTTATGATCTCGAATCGCACGTTGGAAAGCTGTTCTGTTCGAATTGTCAGTGAATCTTGATAATTTGTAACGATTCACACAAAAGTTTATTTGTGATCACCAATTTTCATATTTGTGAACGTTCAGAACCGACATCGTTCGAATGTCAGTTCCGGTCTCGAATCGCATTTCGGATTGCGATTCTGATAGAAATGTCGGAAAAAATTGTTGATTCGTAACGATTAACACACAAGATTATCGCTGATTACTTACTTTCATGTTTATGAAAGATTGGAAACGTTCACCGATAAACGTCACATATCAACAATTTTACAGACATTTAGTATCGCAATCCGAAGGGCCATTTGAGATCTGAACTGACAATCGAGCGATGAAAACGTTCCCGAACTTTCATAAACATGAAGATTGGTGATCACCAATAAAATTTTTGTTCAATTCATGACCAATTAACAATATCCAATGACATTTCGATTCGAGATCATAAATTACAATCGAGTGATATCATTTCCGAACGTTCATAAACATGAAAATTGGTGATCACCGATACACTTTTGTGTGAATTGATAAAAATTAACAAGATTCACTGACATTTCGAACAGAACAGCTTTCCCACGTGCGATCCGAGATCATAACTTACAATCGAGTGATGTCATTTCCGAACGTTCATAAACGTGAAAATTGGTGATCACCGATACACTTTTGTGTGAATCGAAACAATTTAACAACATTCACTGACATTTCGAACAGAACAGCTTTCCGACGTGTGATCGGAGATCATAACTTACAATCGAGTGATGTCGTTTCCGAACGTTCATAAACATGAAGAACGGTGATCACCGATAGATTTTTGTGTGAATCGACTCAAATTAACCAGATTCACTGACATTTCGTTCTGAATCGCTTTCCGATGTGCTAATCGCGATCACAGCTTACAATCGAGTGGTGTAGTTTCCAAACGTTCATAAACGTGAAAATTGAAGATCACAGATACACTTTTGTATGAATCGATAGAAATTAACAAGATTCACTGACATTTCGAACAGAACAGCTTTCCGACGTGCGACCCGAGATCATAACTTACAATCGAGTGATGTCATTTCCGAACGTTCATAAACGTGAAAATTGGTTATCACCGATACACTTTTGTGTGAATCAATACAATTTAACAACATTCACTGACATTTCGGCCAGCATCGCTTTCCGACGTGCGATTCGAGATTATTACACGTCGCAAAGCGTTTCAGAACGAAATGTCAGTGTACCTTGTTAATTTGTATCGATTCACCCAAAAGTGTATCGGTGATCACCAATTTTCACGTTTATGAACGTTCCGAAACGACATCACTCGATTGTATGTTATGATCTCGACTTGCACGTCGGAAAGCCGTTCTGTTCGAAATGTCTGTGAATGTTGTTAAATTGTATCGATTCACACAAAAGTGCATCGGTTATCTCCAATTTTCACGTTTCTGAATGTTCGGAAACGACATCACACGATTGTAAGGTGTGATCGCGATTCGCACATAGGAAAGCGATTCAGAACGAAATGTCAGTGAATCTGGTTAATTTGTTTCGATTCACTCAAAAGTGTATCATCGGTGATCTCCAATTTTCACGTTTATGATGGTTCGGAAACGACATCACTCGATTGTAGGTTATGATCTCGATTCGCACATCGGAAAGCGATTCAGAACGAAATGTCAGTGAATCTGGTTAATTTGTGTCGATTCACACAAAAGTGTATCGGTGATGTCCTATTTACACGTTTATGAACGTTCGGAATCGACATCACTCGATTGTAAGTTGTGATCTCGAATCGCACGTCGGAAATCTGTTCTGTTCGAAATGTCAGTGAATGTTGTTAATTTCTATCGATTCATACAAAAGTGTATCGGTGATCACCAATTTTCATGTTTATGCACGTTCGGATACGACATAACTCGATTGTAAGTAATGATCTCGAATCGCACGTCGGAAAGCTGCACTTTTCGAAATGTCAGTGAATGTTGTTAAATTGTATCGATTCACACAATAGTGTATCGGTGAACTCCAATTTTCACGTTTATGATGGTTCGGAAACGACATCACTCGATTGTAAGTTATGATCTCGATTCGCACATCGGAAAGCGATTCAGAAAGAAATGTGTCAGTGAATCTGGTTAATTTGTGTCGATTCACACAAAAGTGTATCGGTGATCTCCAATTTTCACGTTTATGAACGTTCGGAAACGACATCACTCGATTGTAAGCTGTGATCGCGATTCGCACATCGGAAAGCGATTCAGAACGAAATGTCAGTGAATCTGGTTAATTTGTGTCGATTCACACAAAAGTGTATCGGTGATCTCTAATTTTCACGTTTATGAACGTTCCGAAACGACATCACTCGATTGTATGTTATGATCTCGACTTGCACGTCGGAAAGCCGTTCTGTTCGAAATGTCTGTGAATGTTGTTAAATTGTATCGATTCACACAAAAGTGCATCGGTTATCTCCAATTTTCACGTCTCTGAACGTTAGGAAACGACATCACACGATTGTAAGGTGTGATCGCGATTCGCACATAGGAAAGCGATTCAGAACGAAATGTCAGTGAATCTGGTTAATTTGTGTCGATTCACACAAAAGTGTATCGGTGATCTCTAATTTTCACGTTTATGAACGTTCGGAATCGACATCACTCGATGGTAATGCATGCTCTCGATTCGCACATCGGAAAGCGATTCAGAACGAAATGTCAGTGAAACTTGTTAATTTGTGTCGATTCACACAAAAGTGTATCTGTGATCACCAATTTTCATGTTTTTGAACGTTCGGAAACGACATCACTCGATTGTAAGGTATGATCTCGAATCGCACGTCGGAAAGCGATGCTAGTCGAAATGTCAGTGAATCTTGTCGATTTGTTACGCATCTCGCCAAAGTCTATCGGTGATCACCAATTTTCATGTTTATGAACGTTCGGATACGACATAATTCGATTGTAAGTAATGATCTCGAATCGCACGTCGGAAAGCTGCTCTTTTCGAAATGTCAGTGAATGTTGTTAAATTGTATCGATTCACACAAAAGTGTATCGGTGATCTCCAATTTACACGTTTATGCACGTTCGGATACGACATAACTCGATTGTAAGTAATGATCTCGAATCGCACGTCGGAAAGCTGCACTTTTCGAAATGTCAGTGAATGTTGTTAAATTGTATCGATTCACACAATAGTGTATCGGTGAACTCCAATTTTCACGTTTATGATGGTTCGGAAACGACATCACTCGATTGTAAGTTATGATCTCGATTCGCACATCGGAAAGCGATTCAGAAAGAAATGTGTCAGTGAATCTGGTTAATTTGTGTCGATTCACACAAAAGTGTATCGGTGATCTCTAATTTTCACGTTTATGAACGTTCCGAAACGACATCACTCGATTGTAGGTTATGATCTCGATTCGCACATCGGAAAGCGATTCAGAACGAAATGTCAGTGAATCTGGTTAATTTGTGTCGATTCACACAAAAGTGTATCGGTGATGTCCTATTTACACGTTTATGAACGTTCGGAATCGACATCACTCGATTGTAAGTTGTGATCTCGAATCGCACGTCGGAAATCTGTTCTGTTCGAAATGTCAGTGAATGTTGTTAATTTCTATCGATTCATACAAAAGTGTATCGGTGATCACCAATTTTCAGGTTTATGCACGTTCGGATACGACATAACTCGATTGTAAGTAATGATCTCGAATCGCACGTCGGAAAGCTGCACTTTTCGAAATGTCAGTGAATGTTGTTAAATTGTATCGATTCATACAATAGTGTATCGGTGAACTCCAATTTTCACGTTTATGATGGTTCGGAAACGACATCACTCGATTGTAAGTTATGATCTCGATTCGCACATCGGAAAGCGATTCAGAAAGAAATGTGTCAGTGAATCTGGTTAATTTGTGTCGATTCACACAAAAGTGTATCGGTGATCTCTAATTTTCACGTTTATGAACGTTCCGAAACGACATCACTCGATTGTATGTTATGATCTCGACTTGCACGTCGGAAAGCCGTTCTTTTCGAAATGTCTGTGAATGTTGTTAAATTGTATCGATTCACACAAAAGTGCATCGGTTATCTCCAATTTTCACGTCTCTGAACGTTAGGAAACGACATCACACGATTGTAAGGTGTGATCGCGATTCGCACATAGGAAAGCGATTCAGAACGAAATGTCAGTGAATCTGGTTAATTTGTGTCGATTCACACAAAAGTGTATCGGTGATCTCTAATTTTCACGTTTATGAACGTTCGGAATCGACATCACTCGATGGTAATGCATGCTCTCGATTCGCACATCGGAAAGCGATTCAGAACGAAATGTCAGTGAAACTTGTTAATTTGTGTCGATTCACACAAAAGTGTATCTGTGATCACCAATTTTCATGTTTTTGAACGTTCGGAAACGACATCACTCGATTGTAAGGTATGATCTCGAATCGCACGTCGGAAAGCGATGCTAGTCGAAATGTCAGTGAATCTTGTCGATTTGTTACGCATCTCGCCAAAGTCTATCGGTGATCACCAATTTTCATGTTTATGAACGTTCGGATACGACATAACTCGATTGTAAGTAATGATCTCGAATCGCACGTCGGAAAGCTGCTCTTTTCGAAATGTCAGTGAATGTTGTTAAATTGTATCAATTCACACAAAAGTGTATCGGTGATCTCCAATTTACACGTTTATGCACGTTCGGATACGACATAACTCGATTGTAAGTAATGATCTCGAATCGCACGTCGGAAAGCTGCACTTTTCGAAATGTCAGTGAATGTTGTTAAATTGTATCGATTCACACAATAGTGTATCGGTGAACTCCAATTTTCACGTTTATGAACGTTCGGAAACGACATCACTCGTTTGTAAGTTATGATCTCGAATCGCACGTTGGAAAGCTGTTCTGTTCGAATTGTCAGTGAATCTTGATAATTTGTAACGATTCACACAAAAGTTTATTTGTGATCACCAATTTTCATATTTGTGAACGTTCAGAACCGACATCGTTCGAATGTCAGTTCCGGTCTCGAATCGCATTTCGGATTGCGATTCTGATAGAAATGTCGGAAAAAATTGTTGATTCGTAACGATTAACACACAAGATTATCGCTGATTACTTACTTTCATGTTTATGAAAGATTGGAAACGTTCACCGATAAACGTCACATATCAACAATTTTACAGACATTTAGTATCGCAATCCGAAGGGCCATTTGAGATCTGAACTGACAATCGAGCGATGAAAACGTTCCCGAACTTTCATAAACATGAAGATTGGTGATCACCAATAAAATTTTTGTTCAATTCATGACCAATTAACAATATCCAATGACATTTCGATTCGAGATCATAAATTACAATCGAGTGATATCATTTCCGAACGTTCATAAACATGAAGAACGGTGATCACCGATAGATTTTTGTGTGAATCGACTCAAATTAACCAGATTCACTGACATTTCGTTCTGAATCGCTTTCCGATGTGCTAATCGCGATCACAGCTTACAATCGAGTGGTGTAGTTTCCAAACGTTCATAAACGTGAAAATTGAAGATCACAGATACACTTTTGAGTGAGTCCATACAATTTAACAACATTCACTGACATTTCGAACAGAACAGCTTTCCGACGTGCGATCCGAGATCATAACTTAAAATCGGGTGATGTCGTTTCCGAACGTTCATAAACGTGAAAATTGGTGATCACCGATACACTTTTGTGTGAATCGACTCAAATTAACCAGATTCACTGACATTTCGTTCTGAATCGCTTTCCGATGTGCGAATCGCGATCACAGCTTACAATCGAGTGATGTCGTTTCCGAACCATCATAAACGTGAAAATTGGTGATCACCGATACACTTTTGTATGAATCGATAGAAATGAACAAGAATCACTGACATTTCGAACTGACCAGCTTTCCGACGTGCGATTCGAGATCATACCTTACATTCGAGTGATGTCGTTTCCGAACGTTCATAAACGTGAAAATTGAAGATCACCGATATACTTTTGTGTGAATCGACACAAATTAACCAGATTCACTGACATTTCGTTCTGAATCGCTTTCCGATGTGCTAATCGCGATCACAGCTTACAATCGAGTGGTGTAGTTTCGGAACGTTCATAAACGTGAAAATGGAAGATCACCGATACACTTTTGTATGAATCGATAGAAATTAACAAGCTTCACTGACATTTCGAACAGAACAGCTTTCCGACGTGCGATCCGAGATCATAACTTACAATCGAGTGATGTCATTTCCGAACGTTCACAAACGTGAAAATTGGTGATCACCGATACACTTTTGTGTGAATCGACTCAAATTAACCAGATTCACTGACATTTCGTTCTGAATCGCTTTCCGATGTGCTAATCGCGATCACAGCTTACAATCGAGTGGTGTAGTTTCCGAACGTTCATAAACGTGAAAATTGAAGATCACAGATACACTTTTGAGTGAGTCGATACAATTTAACAACATTCACTGACATTTCGAACAGAACAGCTTTCCGACGTGCGATCCGAGATCATAACTTACAATCGAGTGATGTCATTTCCGAACGTTCATAAACGTGAAAATTGGTGATCACTGATACACTTTTGTGTGAATCGACTCAAATTAACCAGATTCACTGACATTTCGTTCTGAATCGCTTTCCGATGTGCGAATCGCGATCACAGCTTACAATCGAGTGATGTCGTTTCCGAACCATCATAAACGTGAAAATTGGTGATCACCGATACACTTTTGTATGAATCGATAGAACTTAACAAGATTCACTGACATTTCGAACAGAACAGCTTTCCGACGTGCGATCCGAGATCATAACTTACAATCGAGTGATGTCATTTCCGAACGATCATAAACGTGAAAATTGGAGATCACCGATACACTTTTGTGCGATTCGACTCAAATTAACCAGATTCACTGACATTTCGTTCTGAATCGCTTTCCGATGTGTGAATCGCGATCACAGTTTACAATCGAGTGATGTCGTTTCCGAACGTTCATAAACGTGAAAATTTGTGATCACCGATCCACTTTTGTGTGAATCGATACAATTTAACAACATTCACTGACATTTCGAACAGCACAGCTTTCCGATGTGTGAATCGCGATCACAGTTTACAATCGAGTGATGTAGTTTCCGAACGTTCATAAACGTGAAAATTGGAAATCACCGATACACTTTTGTGTGAATCGACACAAATTAACCAGATTCACTGATATTTCGTTCTGAACCGCATTCCGATGTACGAATCGCGATCACACCTTACAATCAAGTGATGACGTTTCCGAACGTTCATAAACGTGAAAATTGGTTATCACCGATACACTTTTGTGTGAATCAATACAATTTAACAACATTCACAGACATTTCGACCAGCATCGCTTTCCGACGTGCGATTCGAGATTATTACACGTCGCAAAGCGTTTCAGAACGAAATGTCAGTGTACCTTGTTAATTTGTATCGATTCACCCAAAAGTGTATCGGTGATCACCAATTTTCACGTTTATGAACGTTCCGAAACGACATCACTCGACTGTATGTTATGATCTCGACTTGCACGTCGGAAAGCCGTTCTGTTCGAAATGTCTGTGAATGTTGTTAAATTGTATCGATTCACACAAAAGTGCATCGGTTATCTCCAATTTTCACGTTTCTGAACGTTCGGAAACGACATCACACGATTGTAAGGTGTGATCGCGATTCGCACATAGGAAAGCGATTCAGAACGAAATGTCAGTGAATCTGGTTAATTTGTTTCGATTCACACAAAAGTGTATCGGTGATCTCCAATTTTCACGTTTATGATGGTTCGGAAACGACATCACTCGATTGTAGGTTATGATCTCGATTCGCACATCGGAAAGCGATTCAGAACGAAATGTCAGTGAATCTGGTTAATTTGTGTCGATTCACACAAAAGTGTATCGGTGATGTCCTATTTACACGTTTATGAACGTTCGGAATCGACATCACTCGATTGTAAGTTGTGATCTCGAATCGCACGTCGAAAATCTGTTCTGTTCGAAATGTCAGTGAATGTTGTTAATTTCTATCGATTCATACAAAAGTGTATCGGTGATCACCAATTTTCATGTTTATGCACGTTCGGATACGACATAACTCGATTGTAAGTAATGATCTCGAATCGCACGTCGGAAAGCTGCACTTTTCGAAATGTCAGTGAATGTTGTTAAATTGTATCGATTCACACAATAGTGTATCGGTGAACTCCAATTTTCACGTTTATGATGGTTCGGAAACGACATCACAAGATTGTAAGTTATGATCTCGATTCGCACATCGGAAAGCGATTCAGAAAGAAATGTGTCAGTGAATCTGGTTAATTTGTGTCGATTCACACAAAAGTGTATCGGTGATCTCTAATTTTCACGTTTATGAACGTTCGGAATCGACATCACTCGATGGTAATGCATGCTCTCGATTCGCACATCGGAAAGCGATTCAGAACGAAATGTCAGTGAAACTTGTTAATTTGTGTCGATTCACACAAAAGTGTATCTGTGATCACCAATTTTCATGTTTTTGAACGTTCGGAAACGACATCACTCGATTGTAAGGTATGATCCCGAATCGCACGTCGGAAAGCGATGCTAGTCGAAATGTCAGTGAATCTTGTCGATTTGTTACGCATCTCGCCAAAGTCTATCGGTGATCACCAATTTTCATGTTTATGAACGTTCGGATACGACATAACTCGATTGTAAGTAATGATCTCGAATCGCACGTCGGAAAGCTGCTCTTTTCGAAATGTCAGTGAATGTTGTTAAATTGTATCGATTCACACAAAAGTGTATCGGTGATCTCCAATTTACACGTTTATGATGGTTCGGAAACGACATCACTCGATTGTAAGTTATGATCTCGATTCGCACATCGGAAAGCGATTCAGAACGAAATGTCAGTGAATCTGGTTAATTTGTGTCGATTCACACAAAAGTGTATCGGTAATCTCCAATTTTCACGTTTATGAACGTTCGGAAACGACATCACTCGTTTGTAAGTTATGATCTCGAATCGCACGTTGGAAAGCTGTTCTGTTCGAATTGTCAGTGAATCTTGATAATTTGTAACGATTCACACAAAAGTTTATTTGTGATCACCAATTTTCATATTTGTGAACGTTCAGAACCGACATCGTTCGAATGTCAGTTCCGGTCTCGAATCGCATTTCGGATTGCGATTCTGATAGAAATGTCGGAAAAAATTGTTGATTCGTAACGATTAACACACAAGATTATCGCTGATTACTTACTTTCATGTTTATGAAAGATTGGAAACGTTCACCGATAAACGTCACATATCAACAATTTTACAGACATTTAGTATCGCAATCCGAAGGGCCATTTGAGATCTGAACTGACAATCGAGCGATGAAAACGTTCCCGAACTTTCATAAACATGAAGATTGGTGATCACCAATAAAATTTTTGTTCAATTCATGACCAATTAACAATATCCAATGACATTTCGATTCGAGATCATAAATTACAATCGAGTGATATCATTTCTGAACGTTCATAAACATGAAAATTGGTGATCACCGATACACTTTTGTGTGAATTGATAAAAATTAACAAGATTCACTGACATTTCGAACAGAACAGCTTTCCCACGTGCGATCCGAGATCATAACTTACAATCGAGTGATGTCATTTCCGAACGTTCATAAACGTGAAAATTGGTGATCACCGATACACTTTTGTGTGAATCGAAACAATTTAACAACATTCACTGACATTTCGAACAGAACAGCTTTCCGACGTGTGATCGGAGATCATAACTTACAATCGAGTGATGTCGTTTCCGAACGTTCATAAACATGAAGAACGGTGATCACCGATAGATTTTTGTGTGAATCGACTCAAATTAACCAGATTCACTGACATTTCGTTCTGAATCGCTTTCCGATGTGCTAATCGCGATCACAGCTTACAATCGAGTGGTGTAGTTTCCAAACGTTCATAAACGTGAAAATTGAAGATCACAGATACACTTTTGAGTGAGTCCATACAATTTAACAACATTCACTGACATTTCGAACAGAACAGCTTTCCGACGTGCGATCCGAGATCATAACTTAAAATCGGGTGATGTCGTTTCCGAACGTTCATAAACGTGAAAATTGGTGATCACCGATACACTTTTGTGTGAATCGACTCAAATTAACCAGATTCACTGACATTTCGTTCTGAATCGCTTTCCGATGTGCGAATCGCGATCACAGCTTACAATCGAGTGGTGTAGTTTCGGAACGTTCATAAACGTGAAAATGGAAGATCACCGATACACTTTTGTATGAATCGATAGAAATTAACAAGCTTCACTGACATTTCGAACAGAACAGCTTTCCGACGTGCGATCCGAGATCATAACTTACAATCGAGTGATGTCATTTCCGAACGTTCATAAACGTGAAAATTGAAGATCACCGATATACTTTTGTGTGAATCGACACAAATTAACCAGATTCACTGACATTTCGTTCTGAATCGCTTTCCGATGTGCTAATCGCGATCACAGCTTACAATCGAGTGGTGTAGTTTCGGAACGTTCATAAACGTGAAAATGGAAGATCACCGATACACTTTTGTATGAATCGATAGAAATTAACAAGCTTCACTGACATTTCGAACAGAACAGCTTTCCGACGTGCGATCCGAGATCATAACTTACAATCGAGTGATGTCATTTCCGAACGTTCATAAACGTGAAAATTGGTGATCACCGATACACTTTTGTGTGAATCGACTCAAATTAACCAGATTCACTGACATTTCGTTCTGAATCGCTTTCCGATGTGCTAATCGCGATCACAGTTTACAATCGAGTGATGTCGTTTCCGAACGTTCATAAACGTGAAAATTTGTGATCACCGATCCACTTTTGTGTGAATCGATACAATTTAACAACATTCACTGACATTTCGAACAGCACAGCTTTCCGATGTGTGAATCGCGATCACAGTTTACAATCGAGTGATGTAGTTTCCGAACGTTCATAAACGTGAAAATTGGAAATCACCGATACACTTTTGTGTGAATCGACACAAATTAACCAGATTCACTGATATTTCGTTCTGAACCGCATTCCGATGTACGAATCGCGATCACACCTTACAATCAAGTGATGACGTTTCCGAACGTTCATAAACGTGAAAATTGGTTATCACCGATACACTTTTGTGTGAATCAATACAATTTAACAACATTCACTGACATTTCGAACAGCACAGCTTTCCGACGTGCGATCCGAGATCATAACTTACAATCGAGTGATGTAGTTTCCGAACGTTCATAAACATGAAAATTGGTGATCACCGATACACTTTTGTGTGAATTGATAAAAATTAACAAGATTCACTGACATTTCGAACAGAACAGCTTTCCCACGTGCGATCCGAGATCATAACTTACAATCGAGTGATGTCATTTCCGAACGTTCATAAACGTGAAAATTGGTGATCACCGATACACTTTTGTGTGAATCGAAACAATTTAACAACATTCACTGACATTTCGAACAGAACAGCTTTCCGACGTGTGATCGGAGATCATAACTTACAATCGAGTGATGTCGTTTCCGAACGTTCATAAACATGAAGAACGGTGATCACCGATAGATTTTTGTGTGAATCGACTCAAATTAACCAGATTCACTGACATTTCGTTCTGAATCGCTTTCCGATGTGCTAATCGCGATCACAGCTTACAATCGAGTGGTGTAGTTTCGGAACGTTCATAAACGTGAAAATTGAAGATCACCGATACACTTTTGTATGAATCGATAGAAATTAACAAGATTCACTGACATTTCGAACAGAACAGCTTTCCGACGTGCGATCCGAGATCATAACTTACAATCGAGTGATGTCATTTCCGAACGTTCATAAACGTGAAAATTGGTGATCACCGATACACTTTTGTGTGAATCGACTCAAATTAACCAGATTCACTGACATTTCGTTCTGAATCGCTTTCCGATGTGCGAATCGCGATCACAGCTTACAATCGAGTGATGTCGTTTCCGAACCATCATAAACGTGAAAATTGGTGATCACCGATACACTTTTGTATGAATCGATAGAAATGAACAAGAATCACTGACATTTCGAACTGACCAGCTTTCCGACGTGCGATTCGAGATCATACCTTACATTCGAGTGATGTCGTTTCCGAACGTTCATAAACGTGAAAATTGAAGATCACCGATATACTTTTGTGTGAATCGACTCAAATTAACCAGATTCACTGACATTTCGTTCTGAATCGCTTTCCGATGTGCGAATCGCGGTCTCACCTTACAATCGAGTGATGTCGTTTCCGAACGTTCATAAACGTGAAAATTTGTGATCACCGATCCACTTTTGTGTGAATCGATACAATTTAACAACATTCACTGACATTTCGAACAGCACAGCTTTCCGACGTGCGATCCGAGATCATAACTAACAATCGAGTGATGTAGTTTCCGAACGTTCATAAACGTGAAAATTTGAGATCGACGATACACTTTTGTGTGAATCGACACAAATTAACCAGATTCACTGATATTTCGTTCTGAACCGCATTCCGATGTACGAATCGCGATCACACTTTACAATCAAGTGATGACGTTTCCGAACGTTCATAAACGTGAAAATTGGTTATCACCGATACACTTTTGTGTGAATCAATACAATTTAACAACATTCACTGACATTTCGACCAGCATCGCTTTCCGACGTGCGATTCGAGATTATTACACGTCGCAAAGCGTTTCAGAACGAAATGTCAGTGTACCTTGTTAATTTGTATCGATTCACCCAAAAGTGTATCGGTGATCACCAATTTTCACGTTTATGAACGTTCCGAAACGACATCACTCGATTGTATGTTATGATCTCGACTTGCACGTCGGAAAGCCGTTCTGTTCGAAATGTCTGTGAATGTTGTTAAATTGTATCGATTCACACAAAAGTGCATCGGTTATCTCCAATTTTCACGTTTCTGAACGTTCGGAAACGACATCACACGATTGTAAGGTGTGATCGCGATTCGCACATAGGAAAGCGATTCAGAACGAAATGTCAGTGAATCTGGTTAATTTGTTTCGATTCACTCAAAAGTGTATCATCGGTGATGTCCTATTTACACGTTTATGAACGTTCGGAATCGACATCACTCGATTGTAAGTTGTGATCTCGAATCGCACGTCGGAAATCTGTTCTGTTCGAAATGTCAGTGAATGTTGTTAATTTCTATCGATTCATACAAAAGTGTATCGGTGATCACCAATTTTCATGTTTATGCACGTTCGGATACGACATAACTCGATTGTAAGTAATGATCTCGAATCGCACGTCGGAAAGCTGCACTTTTCGAAATGTCAGTGAATGTTGTTAAATTGTATCGATTCACACAATAGTGTATCGGTGAACTCCAATTTTCACGTTTATGATGGTTCGGAAACGACATCACTCGATTGTAAGTTATGATCTCGATTCGCACATCGGAAAGCGATTCAGAAAGAAATGTGTCAGTGAATCTGGTTAATTTGTGTCGATTCACACAAAAGTGTATCGGTGATCTCCAATTTTCACGTTTATGAACGTTCGGAAACGACATCACTCGATTGTAAGCTGTGATCGCGATTCGCACATCGGAAAGCGATTCAGAACGAAATGTCAGTGAATCTGGTTAATTTGTGTCGATTCACACAAAAGTGTATCGGTGATCTCTAATTTTCACGTTTATGAACGTTCCGAAACGACATCACTCGATTGTATGTTATGATCTCGACTTGCACGTCGGAAAGCCGTTCTGTTCGAAATGTCTGTGAATGTTGTTAAATTGTATCGATTCACACAAAAGTGCATCGGTTATCTCCAATTTTCACGTCTCTGAACGTTAGGAAACGACATCACACGATTGTAAGGTGTGATCGCGATTCGCACATAGGAAAGCGATTCAGAACGAAATGTCAGTGAATCTGGTTAATTTGTGTCGATTCACACAAAAGTGTATCGGTGATCTCTAATTTTCACGTTTATGAACGTTCGGAATCGACATCACTCGATGGTAATGCATGCTCTCGATTCGCACATCGGAAAGCGATTCAGAACGAAATGTCAGTGAAACTTGTTAATTTGTGTCGATTCACACAAAAGTGTATCTGTGATCACCAATTTTCATGTTTTTGAACGTTCGGAAACGTCATCACTCGATTGTAAGGTATGATCTCGAATCGCACGTCGGAAAGCGATGCTAGTCGAAATGTCAGTGAATCTTGTCGATTTGTTACGCATCTCGCCAAAGTCTATCGGTGATCACCAATTTTCATGTTTATGAACGTTCGGATACGACATAATTCGATTGTAAGTAATGATCTCGAATCGCACGTCGGAAAGCTGCTCTTTTCGAAATGTCAGTGAATGTTGTTAAATTGTATCGATTCACACAAAAGTGTATCGGTGATCTCCAATTTACACGTTTATGCACGTTCGGATACGACATAACTCGATTGTAAGTAATGATCTCGAATCGCACGTCGGAAAGCTGCACTTTTCGAAATGTCAGTGAATGTTGTTAAATTGTATCGATTCACACAATAGTGTATCGGTGAACTCCAATTTTCACGTTTATGATGGTTCGGAAACGACATCACTCGATTGTAAGTTATGATCTCGATTCGCACATCGGAAAGCGATTCAGAAAGAAATGTGTCAGTGAATCTGGTTAATTTGTGTCGATTCACACAAAAGTGTATCGGTGATCTCTAATTTTCACGTTTATGAACGTTCCGAAACGACATCACTCGATTGTATGTTATGATCTCGACTTGCACGTCGGAAAGCCGTTCTTTTCGAAATGTCTGTGAATGTTGTTAAATTGTATCGATTCACACAAAAGTGCATCGGTTATCTCCAATTTTCACGTCTCTGAACGTTAGGAAACGACATCACACGATTGTAAGGTGTGATCGCGATTCGCACATAGGAAAGCGATTCAGAACGAAATGTCAGTGAATCTGGTTAATTTGTGTCGATTCACACAAAAGTGTATCGGTGATCTCTAATTTTCACGTTTATGAACGTTCGGAATCGACATCACTCGATGGTAATGCATGCTCTCGATTCGCACATCGGAAAGCGATTCAGAACGAAATGTCAGTGAAACTTGTTAATTTGTGTCGATTCACACAAAAGTGTATCTGTGATCACCAATTTTCATGTTTTTGAACGTTCGGAAACGACATCACTCGATTGTAAGGTATGATCTCGAATCGCACGTCGGAAAGCGATGCTAGTCGAAATGTCAGTGAATCTTGTCGATTTGTTACGCATCTCTCCAAAGTCTATCGGTGATCACCAATTTTCATGTTTATGAACGTTCGGATACGACATAACTCGATTGTAAGTAATGATCTCGAATCGCACGTCGGAAAGCTGCTCTTTTCGAAATGTCAGTGAATGTTGTTAAATTGTATCAATTCACACAAAAGTGTATCGGTGATCTCCAATTTACACGTTTATGATGGTTCGGAAACGACATCACTCGATTGTAAGTTATGATCTCGATTCGCACATCGGAAAGCGATTCAGAATGAAATGTCAGTGAATCTGGTTAATTTGTGTCGATTCACACAAAAGTGTATCGGTAATCTCCAATTTTCACGTTTATGAACGTTCGGAAACGACATCACTCGTTTGTAAGTTATGATCTCGAATCGCACGTTGGAAAGCTGTTCTGTTCGAATTGTCAGTGAATCTTGATAATTTGTAACGATTCACACAAAAGTTTATTTGTGATCACCAATTTTCATATTTGTGAACGTTCAGAACCGACATCGTTCGAATGTCAGTTCCGGTCTCGAATCGCATTTCGGATTGCGATTCTGATAGAAATGTCGGAAAAAATTGTTGATTCGTAACGATTAACACACAAGATTATCGCTGATTACTTACTTTCATGTTTATGAAAGATTGGAAACGTTCACCGATAAACGTCACATATCAACAATTTTACAGACATTTAGTATCGCAATCCGAAGGGCCATTTGAGATCTGAACTGACAATCGAGCGATGAAAACGTTCCCGAACTTTCATAAACATGAAGATTGGTGATCACCAATAAAATTTTTGTTCAATTCATGACCAATTAACAATATCCAATGACATTTCGATTCGAGATCATAAATTACAATCGAGTGATATCATTTCCGATCGTTCATAAACATGAAAATTGGTGATCACCGATACACTTTTGTGTGAATTGATAAAAATTAACAAGATTCACTGACATTTCGAACAGAACAGCTTTCCCACGTGCGATCCGAGATCATAACTTACAATCGAGTGATGTCATTTCCGAACGTTCATAAACGTGAAAATTGGTGATCACCGATACACTTTTGTGTGAATCGAAACAATTTAACAACATTCACTGACATTTCGAACAGAACAGCTTTCCGACGTGTGATCGGAGATCATAACTTACAATCGAGTGATGTCGTTTCCGAACGTTCATAAACATGAAGAACGGTGATCACCGATAGATTTTTGTGTGAATCGACTCAAATTAACCAGATTCACTGACATTTCGTTCTGAATCGCTTTCCGATGTGCTAATCGCGATCACAGCTTACAATCGAGTGGTGTAGTTTCCAAACGTTCATAAACGTGAAAATTGAAGATCACAGATACACTTTTGTATGAATCGATAGAAATTAACAAGATTCACTGACATTTCGAACAGAACAGCTTTCCGACGTGCGACCCGAGATCATAACTTACAATCGAGTGATGTCATTTCCGAACGTTCATAAACGTGAAAATTGGTGATCACCGATACACTTTTGTGTGAATCGATACAATTTAACAACATTCACTGACATTTCGAACAGCACAGCTTTCCGACGTGCGATCCGAGATCATAACTTACAATCGAGTGATGTAGTTTCCGAACGTTCATAAACGTGAAAATTGGAGATCACCGATACACTTTTGTGTGAATCGACACAAATTAACCAGATTCACTGATATTTCGTTCTGAACCGCATTCCGATGTACGAATCGCGATCACACCTTACAATCAAGTGATGACGTTTCCGAACGTTCATAAACGTGAAAATTGGTTATCACCGATACACTTTTGTGTGAATCAATACAATTTAACAACATTCACTGACATTTCGAACAGCACAGCTTTCCGACGTGCGATCCGAGATCATAACTTACAATCGAGTGGTGTAGTTTCGGAACGTTCATAAACGTGAAAATTGAAGATCACCGATACACTTTTGTATGAATCGATAGAAATTAACAAGATTCACTGACATTTCGAACAGAACAGCTTTCCGACGTGCGATCCGAGATCATAACTTACAATCGAGTGATGTCATTTCCGAACGTTGATAAACGTGAAAATTGGTGATCACCGATACACTTTTGTGTGAATCGACTCAAATTAACCAGATTCACTGACATTTCGTTCTGAATCGCTTTCCGATGTGCGAATCGCGATCACAGCTTACAATCGAGTGATGTCGTTTCCGAACGTTCATAAACGTGAAAATTGGTTATCACCGATACACTTTTGTGTGAATCAATACAATTTAACAACATTCACTGACATTTCGACCAGCATCGCTTTCCGACGTGCGATTCGAGATTATTACACGTCGCAAAGCGTTTCAGAACGAAATGTCAGTGTACCTTGTTAATTTGTATCGATTCACCCAAAAGTGTATCGGTGATCACCAATTTTCACGTTTATGAACGTTCCGAAACGACATCACTCGATTGTATGTTATGATCTCGACTTGCACGTCGGAAAGCCGTTCTGTTCGAAATGTCTGTGAATGTTGTTAAATTGTATCGATTCACACAAAAGTGCATCGGTTATCTCCAATTTTCACGTTTCTGAACGTTCGGAAACGACATCACACGATTGTAAGGTGTGATCTCGATTCGCACATCGGAAAGCGATTCAGAAAGAAATGTGTCAGTGAATCTGGTTAATTTGTGTCGATTCACACAAAAGTGTATCGGTGATCTCCAATTTTCACGTTTATGAACGTTCGGAAACGACATCACTCGATTGTAAGCTGTGATCGCGATTCGCACATCGGAAAGCGATTCAGAACGAAATGTCAGTGAATCTGGTTAATTTGTGTCGATTCACACAAAAGTGTATCGGTAATCTCCAATTTTCACGTTTTTGAACGTTCGGAAACGACATCACTCGTTTGTAAGTTATGATCTCGAATCGCACGTTGGAAAGCTGTTCTGTTCGAATTGTCAGTGAATCTTGATAATTTGTAACGATTCACACAAAAGTTTATTTGTGATCACCAATTTTCATATTTGTGAACGTTCAGAACCGACATCGTTCGAATGTCAGTTCCGGTCTCGAATCGCATTTCGGATTGCGATTCTGATAGAAATGTCGGAAAAAATTGTTGATTCGTAACGATTAACACACAAGATTATCGCTGATTACTTACTTTCATGTTTATGAAAGATTGGAAACGTTCACCGATAAACGTCACATATCAACAATTTTACAGACATTTAGTATCGCAATCCGAAGGGCCATTTGAGATCTGAACTGACAATCGAGCGATGAAAACGTTCCCGAACTTTCATAAACATGAAGATTGGTGATCACCAATAAAATTTTTGTTCAATTCATGACCAATTAACAATATCCAATGACATTTCGATTCGAGATCATAAATTACAATCGAGTGATATCATTTCCGAACGTTCATAAACATGAAAATTGGTGATCACCGATACACTTTTGTGTGAATTGATAAAAATTAACAAGATTCACTGACATTTCGAACAGAACAGCTTTCCCACGTGCGATCCGAGATCATAACTTACAATCGAGTGATGTCATTTCCGAACGTTCATAAACGTGAAAATTGGTGATCACCGATACACTTTTGTGTGAATCGAAACAATTTAACAACATTCACTGACATTTCGAACAGAACAGCTTTCCGACGTGTGATCGGAGATCATAACTTACAATCGAGTGATGTCGTTTCCGAACGTTCATAAACATGAAGAACGGTGATCACCGATAGATTTTTGTGTGAATCGACTCAAATTAACCAGATTCACTGACATTTCGTTCTGAATCGCTTTCCGATGTGCTAATCGCGATCACAGCTTACAATCGAGTGGTGTAGTTTCCAAACGTTCTTAAACGTGAAAATTGAAGATCACAGATACACTTTTGAGTGAGTCGATACAATTTAACAACATTCACTGACATTTCGAACAGAACAGCTTTCCGACGTGCGATCCGAGATCATAACTTAAAATCGGGTGATGTCGTTTCCGAACGTTCATAAACGTGAAAATTGGTGATCACCGATACACTTTTGTGTGAATCGACTCAAATTAACCAGATTCACTGACATTTCGTTCTGAATCGCTTTCCGATGTGCGAATCGCGATCACAGCTTACAATCGAGTGATGTCGTTTCCGAACCATCATAAACGTGAAAATTGGTGATCACCGATACACTTTTGTATGAATCGATAGAAATTAACAACATTCACTGACATTTCGAACAGCACAGCTTTCCGACGTGCGATCCGAGATCATAACTTACAATCGAGTGATGTAGTATCCGAACGTTCATAAACGTGAAAATTGGAGATCACCGATACACTTTTGTGTGAATCGACACAAATTAACCAGATTCACTGATATTTCGTTCTGAACCGCATTCCGATGTACGAATCGCGATCACACCTTACAATCAAGTGATGACGTTTCCGAACGTTCATAAACGTGAAAATTGGTTATCACCGATACACTTTTGTGTGAATCAATACAATTTAACAACATTCACTGACATTTCGAACAGCACAGCTTTCCGACGTGCGATCCGAGATCATAACTTACAATCGAGTGATGTAGTTTCCGAACGTTCATAAACGTGAAAATTGGAGATCGACGATACACTTTTGTGTGAATCGACACAAATTAACCAGATTCACTGATATTTCGTTCTGAACCGCATTCCGATGTACGAATCGCGATCACACTTTACAATCAAGTGATGACGTTTCCGAACGTTCATAAACGTGAAAATTGGTTATCACCGATACACTTTTGTGTGAATCAATACAATTTAACAACATTCACTGACATTTCGACCAGCATCGCTTTCCGACGTGCGATTCGAGATTATTACACGTCGCAAAGCGTTTCAGAACGAAATGTCAGTGTACCTTGTTAATTTGTATCGATTCACCCAAAAGTGTATCGGTGATCACCAATTTTCACGTTTATGAACGTTCCGAAACGACATCACTCGATTGTATGTTATGATCTCGACTTGCACGTCGGAAAGCCGTTCTGTTCGAAATGTCTGTGAATGTTGTTAAATTGTATCGATTCACACAAAAGTGCATCGGTGATCTCCAATTTTCACGTTTATGAACGTTCGGAAACGACATCACTCGATTGTAAGCTGTGATCGCGATTCGCACATCGGAAAGCGATTCAGAACGAAATGTCAGTGAATCTGGTTAATTTGTGTCGATTCACACAAAAGTGTATCGGTAATCTCCAATTTTCACGTTTTTGAACGTTCGGAAACGACATCACTCGTTTGTAAGTTATGATCTCGAATCGCACGTTGGAAAGCTGTTCTGTTCGAATTGTCAGTGAATCTTGATAATTTGTAACGATTCACACAAAAGTTTATTTGTGATCACCAATTTTCATATTTGTGAACGTTCAGAACCGACATCGTTCGAATGTCAGTTCCGGTCTCGAATCGCATTTCGGATTGCGATTCTGATAGAAATGTCGGAAAAAATTGTTGATTCGTAACGATTAACACACAAGATTATCGCTGATTACTTACTTTCATGTTTATGAAAGATTGGAAACGTTCACCGATAAACGTCACATATCAACAATTTTACAGACATTTAGTATCGCAATCCGAAGGGCCATTTGAGATCTGAACTGACAATCGAGCGATGAAAACGTTCCCGAACTTTCATAAACATGAAGATTGGTGATCACCAATAAAATTTTTGTTCAATTCATGACCAATTAACAATATCCAATGACATTTCGATTCGAGATCATAAATTACAATCGAGTGATATCATTTCCGAACGTTCATAAACATGAAAATTGGTGATCACCGATACACTTTTGTGTGAATTGATAAAAATTAACAAGATTCACTGACATTTCGAACAGAACAGCTTTCCCACGTGCGATCCGAGATCATAACTTACAATCGAGTGATGTCGTTTCCGAACGTTCATAAACATGAAGAACGGTGATCACCGATAGATTTTTGTGTGAATCGACTCAAATTAACCAGATTCACTGACATTTCGTTCTGAATCGCTTTCCGATGTGCTAATCGCGATCACAGCTTACAATCGAGTGGTGTAGTTTCCAAACGTTCTTAAACGTGAAAATTGAAGATCACAGATACACTTTTGAGTGAGTCGATACAATTTAACAACATTCACTGACATTTCGAACAGAACAGCTTTCCGACGTGCGATCCGAGATCATAACTTAAAATCGGGTGATGTCGTTTCCGAACGTTCATAAACGTGAAAATTGGTGATCACCGATACACTTTTGTGTGAATCGACTCAAATTAACCAGATTCACTGACATTTCGTTCTGAATCGCTTTCCGATGTGCGAATCGCGATCACAGCTTACAATCGAGTGATGTCGTTTCCGAACCATCATAAACGTGAAAATTGGTGATCACCGATACACTTTTGTATGAATCGATAGAAATTAACAACATTCACTGACATTTCGAACAGAACAGCTTTCCGACGTGCGATCCGAGATCATAACTTACAATCGAGTGATGTAGTATCCGAACGTTCATAAACGTGAAAATTGGAGATCACCGATACACTTTTGTGTGAATCGACACAAATTAACCAGATTCACTGATATTTCGTTCTGAACCGCATTCCGATGTACGAATCGCGATCACACCTTACAATCAAGTGATGACGTTTCCGAACGTTCATAAACGTGAAAATTGGTTATCACCGATACACTTTTGTGTGAATCAATACAATTTAACAACATTCACTGACATTTCGAACAGCATCGCTTTCCGACGTGCGATTCGAGATCATACCTTACATTCGAGTGATGTCGTTTCCGAACGTTCATAAACGTGAAAATTGAAGATCACCGATATACTTTTGTGTGAATCGACACAAATTAACCAGATTCACTGACATTTCGTTCTGAATCGCTTTCCGATGTGCGAATCGCGGTCTCACCTTACAATCGAGTGATGTCGTTTCCGAACGTTCATAAACGTGAAAATTTGTGATCACCGATCCACTTTTGTGTGAATCGATACAATTTAACAACATTCACTGACATTTCGAACAGCACAGCTTTCCGACGTGCGATCCGAGATCATAACTAACAATCGAGTGATGTAGTTTCCGAACGTTCATAAACGTGAAAATTTGAGATCGACGATACACTTTTGTGTGAATCGACACAAATTAACCAGATTCACTGATATTTCGTTCTGAACCGCATTCCGATGTACGAATCGCGATCACACTTTACAATCAAGTGATGACGTTTCCGAACGTTCATAAACGTGAAAATTGGTTATCACCGATACACTTTTGTGTGAATCAATACAATTTAACAACATTCACTGACATTTCGACCAGCATCGCTTTCCGACGTGCGATTCGAGATTATTACACGTCGCAAAGCGTTTCAGAACGAAATGTCAGTGTACCTTGTTAATTTGTATCGATTCACCCAAAAGTGTATCGGTGATCACCAATTTTCACGTTTATGAACGTTCCGAAACGACATCACTCGATTGTATGTTATGATCTCGACTTGCACGTCGGAAAGCCGTTCTGTTCGAAATGTCTGTGAATGTTGTTAAATTGTATCGATTCACACAAAAGTGCATCGGTTATCTCCAATTTTCACGTTTCTGAACGTTCGGAAACGACATCACACGATTGTAAGGTGTGATCGCGATTCGCACATAGGAAAGCGATTCAGAACGAAATGTCAGTGAATCTGGTTAATTTGTTTCGATTCACTCAAAAGTGTATCATCGGTGATCTCCAATTTTCACGTTTATGATGGTTCGGAAACGACATCACTCGATTGTAGGTTATGATCTCGATTCGCACATCGGAAAGCGATTCAGAACGAAATGTCAGTTAATCTGGTTAATTTGTGTCGATTCACACAAAAGTGTATCGGTGATGTCCTATTTACACGTTTATGAACGTTCGGAATCGACATCACTCGATTGTAAGTTGTGATCTCGAATCGCACGTCGGAAATCTGTTCTGTTCGAAATGTCAGTGAATGTTGTTAATTTCTATCGATTCATACAAAAGTGTATCGGTGATCACCAATTTTCATGTTTATGCACGTTCGGATACGACATAACTCGATTGTAAGTAATGATCTCGAATCGCACGTCGGAAAGCTGCACTTTTCGAAATGTCAGTGAATGTTGTTAAATTGTATCGATTCACACAATAGTGTATCGGTGAACTCCAATTTTCACGTTTATGATGGTTCGGAAACGACATCACTCGATTGTAAGTTATGATCTCGATTCGCACATCGGAAAGCGATTCAGAAAGAAATGTGTCAGTGAATCTGGTTAATTTGTGTCGATTCACACAAAAGTGTATCGGTGATCTCCAATTTTCACGTTTATGAACGTTCGGAAACGACATCACTCGATTGTAAGCTGTGATCGCGATTCGCACATCGGAAAGCGATTCAGAACGAAATGTCAGTGAATCTGGTTAATTTGTGTCGATTCACACAAAAGTGTATCGGTGATCTCTAATTTTCACGTTTATGAACGTTCCGAAACGACATCACTCGATTGTATGTTATGATCTCGACTTGCACGTCGGAAAGCCGTTCTGTTCGAAATGTCTGTGAATGTTGTTAAATTGTATCGATTCACACAAAAGTGCATCGGTTATCTCCAATTTTCACGTCTCTGAACGTTAGGAAACGACATCACACGATTGTAAGGTGTGATCGCGATTCGCACATAGGAAAGCGATTCAGAACGAAATGTCAGTGAATCTGGTTAATTTGTGTCGATTCACACAAAAGTGTATCGGTGATCTCTAATTTTCACGTTTATGAACGTTCGGAATCGACATCACTCGATGGTAATGCATGCTCTCGATTCGCACATCGGAAAGCGATTCAGAACGAAATGTCAGTGAAACTTGTTAATTTGTGTCGATTCACACAAAAGTGTATCTGTGATCACCAATTTTCATGTTTTTGAACGTTCGGAAACGACATCACTCGATTGTAAGGTATGATCTCGAATCGCACGTCGGAAAGCGATGCTAGTCGAAATGTCAGTGAATCTTGTCGATTTGTTACGCATCTCGCCAAAGTCTATCGGTGATCACCAATTTTCATGTTTATGAACGTTCGGATACGACATAATTCGATTGTAAGTAATGATCTCGAATCGCACGTCGGAAAGCTGCTCTTTTCGAAATGTCAGTGAATGTTGTTAAATTGTATCGATTCACACAAAAGTGTATCGGTGATCTCCAATTTACACGTTTATGCACGTTCGGATACGACATAACTCGATTGTAAGTAATGATCTCGAATCGCACGTCGGAAAGCTGCACTTTTCGAAATGTCAGTGAATGTTGTTAAATTGTATCGATTCACACAATAGTGTATCGGTGAACTCCAATTTTCACGTTTATGATGGTTCGGAAACGACATCACTCGATTGTAAGTTATGATCTCGATTCGCACATCGGAAAGCGATTCAGAAAGAAATGTGTCAGTGAATCTGGTTAATTTGTGTCGATTCACACAAAAGTGTATCGGTGATCTCTAATTTTCACGTTTATGAACGTTCCGAAACGACATCACTCGATTGTAGGTTATGATCTCGATTCGCACATCGGAAAGCGATTCAGAACGAAATGTCAGTGAATCTGGTTAATTTGTGTCGATTCACACAAAAGTGTATCGGTGATGTCCTATTTACACGTTTATGAACGTTCGGAATCGACATCACTCGATTGTAAGTTGTGATCTCGAATCGCACGTCGGAAATCTGTTCTGTTCGAAATGTCAGTGAATGTTGTTAATTTCTATCGATTCATACAAAAGTGTATCGGTGATCACCAATTTTCATGTTTATGCACGTTCGGATACGACATAACTCGATTGTAAGTAATGATCTCGAATCGCACGTCGGAAAGCTGCACTTTTCGAAATGTCAGTGAATGTTGTTAAATTGTATCGATTCACACAATAGTGTATCGGTGAACTCCAATTTTCACGTTTATGATGGTTCGGAAACGACATCACTCGATTGTAAGTTATGATCTCGATTCGCACATCGGAAAGCGATTCAGAAAGAAATGTGTCAGTGAATCTGGTTAATTTGTGTCGATTCACACAAAAGTGTATCGGTGATCTCTAATTTTCACGTTTATGAACGTTCCGAAACGACATCACTCGATTGTATGTTATGATCTCGACTTGCACGTCGGAAAGCCGTTCTTTTCGAAATGTCTGTGAATGTTGTTAAATTATATCGATTCACACAAAAGTGCATCGGTTATCTCCAATTTTCACGTCTCTGAACGTTAGGAAACGACATCACACGATTGTAAGGTGTGATCGCGATTCGCACATAGGAAAGCGATTCAGAACGAAATGTCAGTGAATCTGGTTAATTTGTGTCGATTCACACAAAAGTGTATCGGTGATCTCTAATTTTCACGTTTATGAACGTTCGGAATCGACATCACTCGATGGTAATGCATGCTCTCGATTCGCACATCGGAAAGCGATTCAGAACGAAATGTCAGTGAAACTTGTTAATTTGTGTCGATTCACACAAAAGTGTATCTGTGATCACCAATTTTCATGTTTTTGAACGTTCGGAAACGACATCACTCGATTGTAAGGTATGATCTCGAATCGCACGTCGGAAAGCGATGCTAGTCGAAATGTCAGTGAATCTTGTCGATTTGTTACGCATCTCGCCAAAGTCTATCGGTGATCACCAATTTTCATGTTTATGAACGTTCGGATACGACATAACTCGATTGTAAGTAATGATCTCGAATCGCACGTCGGAAAGCTGCTCTTTTCGAAATGTCAGTGAATGTTGTTAAATTGTATCAATTCACACAAAAGTGTATCGGTGATCTCCAATTTACACGTTTATGGTGGTTCGGAAACGACATCACTCGATTGTAAGTTATGATCTCGATTCGCACATCGGAAAGCGATTCAGAATGAAATGTCAGTGAATCTGGTTAATTTGTGTCGATTCACACAAAAGTGTATCGGTAATCTCCAATTTTCACGTTTATGAACGTTCGGAAACGACATCACTCGTTTGTAAGTTATGATCTCGAATCGCACGTTGGAAAGCTGTTCTGTTCGAATTGTCAGTGAATCTTGATAATTTGTAACGATTCACACAAAAGTTTATTTGTGATCACCAATTTTCATATTTGTGAACGTTCAGAACCGACATCGTTCGAATGTCAGTTCCGGTCTCGAATCGCATTTCGGATTGCGATTCTGATAGAAATGTCGGAAAAAATTGTTGATTCGTAACGATTAACACACAAGATTATCGCTGATTACTTACTTTCATGTTTATGAAAGATTGGAAACGTTCACCGATAAACGTCACATATCAACAATTTTACAGACATTTAGTATCGCAATCCGAAGGGCCATTTGAGATCTGTACTGACAATCGAGCGATGAAAACGTTCCCGAACTTTCATAAACATGAAGATTGGTGATCACCAATAAAATTTTTGTTCAATTCATGACCAATTAACAATATCCAATGACATTTCGATTCGAGATCATAAATTACAATCGAGTGATATCATTTCCGAACGTTCATAAACATGAAAATTGGTGATCACCGATACACTTTTGTGTGAATTGATAAAAATTAACAAGATTCACTGACATTTCGAACAGAACAGCTTTCCCACGTGCGATCCGAGATCATAACTTACAATCGAGTGATGTCATTTCCGAACGTTCATAAACGTGAAAATTGGTGATCACCGATACACTTTTGTGTGAATCGAAACAATTTAACAACATTCACTGACATTTCGAACAGAACAGCTTTCCGACGTGTGATCGGAGATCATAACTTACAATCGAGTGATGTCGTTTCCGAACGTTCATAAACATGAAGAACGGTGATCACCGATAGATTTTTGTGTGAATCGACTCAAATTAACCAGATTCACTGACATTTCGTTCTGAATCGCTTTCCGATGTGCTAATCGCGATCACAGCTTACAATCGAGTGGTGTAGTTTCCAAACGTTCATAAACGTGAAAATTGAAGATCACAGATACACTTTTGTATGAATCGATAGAAATTAACAAGATTCACTGACATTTCGAACAGAACAGCTTTCCGACGTGCGACCCGAGATCATAACTTACAATCGAGTGATGTCATTTCCGAACGTTCATAAACGTGAAAATTGGTGATCACCGATACACTTTTGTGTGAATCGATACAATTTAACAACATTCACTGACATTTCGAACAGCACAGCTTTCCGACGTGCGATCCGAGATCATAACTTACAATCGAGTGATGTAGTTTCCGAACGTTCATAAACGTGAAAATTGGAGATCACCGATACACTTTTGTGTGAATCGACACAAATTAACCAGATTCACTGATATTTCGTTCTGAACCGCATTCCGATGTACGAATCGCGATCACACCTTACAATCAAGTGATGACGTTTCCGAACGTTCATAAACGTGAAAATTGGTTATCACCGATACACTTTTGTGTGAATCAATACAATTTAACAACATTCACTGACATTTCGAACAGCACAGCTTTCCGACGTGCGATCCGAGATCATAACTTACAATCGAGTGATGTAGTTTCCGAACGTTCATAAACATGAAAATTGGTGATCACCGATACACTTTTGTGTGAATTGATAAAAATTAACAAGATTCACTGACATTTCGAACAGAACAGCTTTCCCACGTGCGATCCGAGATCATAACTTACAATCGAGTGATGTCATTTCCGAACGTTCATAAACGTGAAGAACGGTGATCACCGATAGATTTTTGTGTGAATCGACTCAAATTAACCAGATTCACTGACATTTCGTTCTGAATCGCTTTCCGATGTGCTAATCGCGATCACAGCTTACAATCGAGTGGTGTAGTTTCGGAACGTTCATAAACGTGAAAATTGAAGATCACCGATACACTTTTGTATGAATCGATAGAAATTAACAAGATTCACTGACATTTCGAACAGAACAGCTTTCCGACGTGCGATCCGAGATCATAACTTACAATCGAGTGATGTCATTTCCGAACGTTCATAAACGTGAAAATTGGTGATCACCGATACACTTTTGTGTGAATCGACTCAAATTAACCAGATTCACTGACATTTCGTTCTGAATCGCTTTCCGATGTGCGAATCGCGATCACAGCTTACAATCGAGTGATGTCGTTTCCGAACGTTCATAAACGTGAAAATTGGTTATCACCGATACACTTTTGTGTGAATCAATACAATTTAACAACATTCACTGACATTTCGACCAGCATCGCTTTCCGACGTGCGATTCAAGATTATTACACGTCGCAAAGCGTTTCAGAACGAAATGTCAGTGTACCTTGTTAATTTGTATCGATTCACCCAAAAGTGTATCGGTGATCACCAATTTTCACGTTTATGAACGTTCCGAAACGACATCACTCGATTGTATGTTATGATCTCGACTTGCACGTCGGAAAGCCGTTCTGTTCGAAATGTCTGTGAATGTTGTTAAATTGTATCGATTCACACAAAAGTGCATCGGTTATCTCCAATTTTCACGTTTCTGAACGTTCGGAAACGACATCACACGATTGTAAGGTGTGATCTCGATTCGCACATCGGAAAGCGATTCAGAAAGAAATGTGTCAGTGAATCTGGTTAATTTGTGTCGATTCACACAAAAGTGTATCGGTGATCTCCAATTTTCACGTTTATGAACGTTCGGAAACGACATCACTCGATTGTAAGCTGTGATCGCGATTCGCACATCGGAAAGCGATTCAGAACGAAATGTCAGTGAATCTGGTTAATTTGTGTCGATTCACACAAAAGTGTATCGGTAATCTCCAATTTTCACGTTTTTGAACGTTCGGAAACGACATCACTCGTTTGTAAGTTATGATCTCGAATCGCACGTTGGAAAGCTGTTCTGTTCGAATTGTCAGTGAATCTTGATAATTTGTAACGATTCACACAAAAGTTTATTTGTGATCACCAATTTTCATATTTGTGAACGTTCAGAACCGACATCGTTCGAATGTCAGTTCCGGTCTCGAATCGCATTTCGGATTGCGATTCTGATAGAAATGTCGGAAAAAATTGTTGATTCGTAACGATTAACACACAAGATTATCGCTGATTACTTACTTTCATGTTTATGAAAGATTGGAAACGTTCACCGATAAACGTCACATATCAACAATTTTACAGACATTTAGTATCGCAATCCGAAGGGCCATTTGAGATCTGAACTGACAATCGAGCGATGAAAACGTTCCCGAACTTTCATAAACATGAAGATTGGTGATCACCAATAAAATTTTTGTTCAATTCATGACCAATTAACAATATCCAATGACATTTCGATTCGAGATCATAAATTACAATCGAGTGATATCATTTCCGAACGTTCATAAACATGAAAATTGGTGATCACCGATACACTTTTGTGTGAATTGATAAAAATTAACAAGATTCACTGACATTTCGAACAGAACAGCTTTCCCACGTGCGATCCGAGATCATAACTTACAATCGAGTGATGTCATTTCCGAACGTTCATAAACGTGAAAATTGGTGATCACCGATACACTTTTGTGTGAATCGAAACAATTTAACAACATTCACTGACATTTCGAACAGAACAGCTTTCCGACGTGTGATCGGAGATCATAACTTACAATCGAGTGATGTCGTTTCCGAACGTTCATAAACATGAAGAACGGTGATCACCGATAGATTTTTGTGTGAATCGACTCAAATTAACCAGATTCACTGACATTTCGTTCTGAATCGCTTTCCGATGTGCTAATCGCGATCACAGCTTACAATCGAGTGGTGTAGTTTCCAAACGTTCTTAAACGTGAAAATTGAAGATCACAGATACACTTTTGAGTGAGTCGATACAATTTAACAACATTCACTGACATTTCGAACAGAACAGCTTTCCGACGTGCGATCCGAGATCATAACTTAAAATCGGGTGATGTCGTTTCCGAACGTTCATAAACGTGAAAATTGGTGATCACCGATACACTTTTGTGTGAATCGACTCAAATTAACCAGATTCACTGACATTTCGTTCTGAATCGCTTTCCGATGTGCGAATCGCGATCACAGCTTACAATCGAGTGATGTCGTTTCCGAACCATCATAAACGTGAAAATTGGTGATCACCGATACACTTTTGTATGAATCGATAGAAATTAACAACATTCACTGACATTTCGAACAGCACAGCTTTCCGACGTGCGATCCGAGATCATAACTTACAATCGAGTGATGTAGTATCCGAACGTTCATAAACGTGAAAATTGGAGATCGACGATACACTTTTGTGTGAATCGACACAAATTAACCAGATTCACTGATATTTCGTTCTGAACCGCATTCCGATGTACGAATCGCGATCACACTTTACAATCAAGTGATGACGTTTCCGAACGTTCATAAACGTGAAAATTGGTTATCACCGATACACTTTTGTGTGAATCAATACAATTTAACAACATTCACTGACATTTCGACCAGCATCGCTTTCCGACGTGCGATTCGAGATTATTACACGTCGCAAAGCGTTTCAGAACGAAATGTCAGTGTACCTTGTTAATTTGTATCGATTCACCCAAAAGTGTATCGGTGATCACCAATTTTCACGTTTATGAACGTTCCGAAACGACATCACTCGATTGTATGTTATGATCTCGACTTGCACGTCGGAAAGCCGTTCTGTTCGAAATGTCTGTGAATGTTGTTAAATTGTATCGATTCACACAAAAGTGCATCGATGATCTCCAATTTTCACGTTTATGAACGTTCGGAAACGACATCACTCGATTGTAAGCTGTGATCGCGATTCGCACATCGGAAAGCGATTCAGAACGAAATGTCAGTGAATCTGGTTAATTTGTGTCGATTCACACAAAAGTGTATCGGTGATGTCCTATTTACACGTTTATGAACGTTCGGAATCGACATCACTCGATTGTAAGTTGTGATCTCGAATCGCACGTCGAAAATCTGTTCTGTTCGAAATGTCAGTGAATGTTGTTAATTTCTATCGATTCATACAAAAGTGTATCGGTGATCACCAATTTTCATGTTTATGCACGTTCGGATACGACATAACTCGATTGTAAGTAATGATCTCGAATCGCACGTCGGAAAGCTGCACTTTTTGAAATGTCAGTGAATGTTGTTAAATTGTATCGATTCACACAATAGTGTATCGGTGAACTCCAATTTTCACGTTTATGATGGTTCGGAAACGACATCACAAGATTGTAAGTTATGATCTCGATTCGCACATCGGAAAGCGATTCAGAAAGAAATGTGTCAGTGAATCTGGTTAATTTGTGTCGATTCACACAAAAGTGTATCGGTGATCTCCAATTTTCACGTTTATGAACGTTCGGAAACGACATCACTCGATTGTAAGCTGTGATCGCGATTCGCACATCGGAAAGCGATTCAGAACGAAATGTCAGTGAATCTGGTTAATTTGTGTCGATTCACACAAAAGTGTATCGGTGATCTCTAATTTTCACGTTTATGAACGTTCCGAAACGACATCACTCGATTGTATGTTATGATCTCGACTTGCACGTCGGAAAGCCGTTCTGTTCGAAATGTCTGTGAATGTTGTTAAATTGTATCGATTCACACAAAAGTGCATCGGTTATCTCCAATTTTCACGTCTCTGAACGTTAGGAAACGACATCACACGATTGTAAGGTGTGATCGCGATTCGCACATAGGAAAGCGATTCAGAACGAAATGTCAGTGAATCTGGTTAATTTGTGTCGATTCACACAAAAGTGTATCGGTGATCTCTAGTTTTCACGTTTATGAACGTTCGGAATCGACATCACTCGATGGTAATGCATGCTCTCGATTCGCACATCGGAAAGCGATTCAGAACGAAATGTCAGTGAAACTTGTTAATTTGTGTCGATTCACACAAAAGTGTATCTGTGATCACCAATTTTCATGTTTTTGAACGTTCGGAAACGACATCACTCGATTGTAAGGTATGATCTCGAATCGCACGTCGGAAAGCGATGCTAGTCGAAATGTCAGTGAATCTTGTCGATTTGTTACGCATCTCGCCAAAGTCTATCGGTGATCACCAATTTTCATGTTTATGAACGTTCGGATACGACATAACTCGATTGTAAGTAATGATCTCGAATCGCACGTCGGAAAGCTGCTCTTTTCGAAATGTCAGTGAATGTTGTTAAATTGTATCGATTCACACAAAAGTGTATCGGTGATCTCCAATTTACACGTTTATGATGGTTCGGAAACGACATCACTCGATTGTAAGTTATGATCTCGATTCGCACATCGGAAAGCGATTCAGAATGAAATGTCAGTGAATCTGGTTAATTTGTGTCGATTCACGCAAAAGTGTATCGGTAATCTCCAATTTTCACGTTTATGAACGTTCGGAAACGACATCACTCGTTTCTAAGTTATGATCTCGAATCGCACGTTGGAAAGCTGTTCTGTTCGAATTGTCAGTGAATCTTGATAATTTGTAACGATTCACACAAAAGTTTATTTGTGATCACCAATTTTCATATTTGTGAACGTTCAGAACCGACATCGTTCGAATGTCAGTTCCGGTCTCGAATCGCATTTCGGATTGCGATTCTGATAGAAATGTCGGAAAAAATTGTTGATTCGTAACGCTTAACACACAAGATTATCGCTGATTACTTACTTTCATGTTTATGAAAGATTGGAAACGTTCACCGATAAACGTCACATATCAACAATTTTACAGACATTTAGTATCGCAATCCGAAGGGCCATTTGAGATCTGAACTGACAATCGAGCGATGAAAACGTTCCCGAACTTTCATAAACATGAAGATTGGTGATCACCAATAAAATTTTTGTTCAATTCATGACCAATTAACAATATCCAATGACATTTCGATTCGAGATCATAAATTACAATCGAGTGATATCATTTCCGAACGTTCATAAACATGAAAATTGGTGATCACCGATACACTTTTGTGTGAATTGATAAAAATTAACAAGATTCACTGACATTTCGAACAGAACAGCTTTCCCACGTGCGATCCGAGATCATAACTTACAATCGAGTGATGTCATTTCCGAACGTTCATAAACGTGAAAATTGGTGATCACCGATACACTTTTGTGTGAATCGAAACAATTTAACAACATTCACTGACATTTCGAACAGAACAGCTTTCCGACGTGTGATCGGAGATCATAACTTACAATCGAGTGATGTCGTTTCCGAACGTTCATAAACATGAAGAACGGTGATCACCGATAGATTTTTGTGTGAATCGACTCAAATTAACCAGATTCACTGACATTTCGTTCTGAATCGCTTTCCGATGTGCTAATCGCGATCACAGCTTACAATCGAGTGGTGTAGTTTCCAAACGTTCATAAACGTGAAAATTGAAGATCACAGATACACTTTTGAGTGAGTCCATACAATTTAACAACATTCACTGACATTTCGAACAGAACAGCTTTCCGACGTGCGATCCGAGATCATAACTTAAAATCGGGTGATGTCGTTTCCGAACGTTCATAAACGTGAAAATTGGTGATCACCGATACACTTTTGTGTGAATCGACTCAAATTAACCAGATTCACTGACATTTCGTTCTGAATCGCTTTCCGATGTGCGAATCGCGATCACAGCTTACAATCGAGTGATGTCGTTTCCGAACCATCATAAACGTGAAAATTGGTGATCACCGATACACTTTTGTATGAATCGATAGAAATGAACAAGAATCACTGACATTTCGAACTGACCAGCTTTCCGACGTGCGATTCGAGATCATACCTTACATTCGAGTGATGTCGTTTCCGAACGTTCATAAACGTGAAAATTGAAGATCACCGATATACTTTTGTGTGAATCGACACAAATTAACCAGATTCACTGACATTTCGTTCTGAATCGCTTTCCGATGTGCTAATCGCGATCACAGCTTACAATCGAGTGGTGTAGTTTCGGAACGTTCATAAACGTGAAAATGGAAGATCACCGATACACTTTTGTATGAATCGATAGAAATTAACAAGCTTCACTGACATTTCGAACAGAACAGCTTTCCGACGTGCGATCCGAGATCATAACTTACAATCGAGTGATGTCATTTCCGAACGTTCATAAACGTGAAAATTGGTGATCACCGATACACTTTTGTGTGAATCGACTCAAATTAACCAGATTCACTGACATTTCGTTCTGAATCGCTTTCCGATGTGCTAATCGCGATCACAGTTTACAATCGAGTGATGTCGTTTCCGAACGTTCATAAACGTGAAAATTTGTGATCACCGATCCACTTTTGTGTGAATCGATACAATTTAACAACATTCACTGACATTTCGAACAGCACAGCTTTCCGATGTGTGAATCGCGATCACAGTTTACAATCGAGTGATGTAGTTTCCGAACGTTCATAAACGTGAAAATTGGAAATCACCGATACACTTTTGTGTGAATCGACACAAATTAACCAGATTCACTGATATTTCGTTCTGAACCGCATTCCGATGTACGAATCGCGATCACACCTTACAATCAAGTGATGACGTTTCCGAACGTTCATAAACGTGAAAATTGGTTATCACCGATACACTTTTGTGTGAATCAATACAATTTAACAACATTCACTGACATTTCGAACAGCACAGCTTTCCGACGTGCGATCCGAGATCATAACTTACAATCGAGTGATGTAGTTTCCGAACGTTCATAAACATGAAAATTGGTGATCACCGATACACTTTTGTGTGAATTGATAAAAATTAACAAGATTCACTGACATTTCGAACAGAACAGCTTTCCCACGTGCGATCCGAGATCATAACTTACAATCGAGTGATGTCATTTCCGAACGTTCATAAACGTGAAAATTGGTGATCACCGATACACTTTTGTGTGAATCGAAACAATTTAACAACATTCACTGACATTTCGAACAGAACAGCTTTCCGACGTGTGATCGGAGATCATAACTTACAATCGAGTGATGTCGTTTCCGAACGTTCATAAACATGAAGAACGGTGATCACCGATAGATTTTTGTGTGAATCGACTCAAATTAACCAGATTCACTGACATTTCGTTCTGAATCGCTTTCCGATGTGCTAATCGCGATCACAGCTTACAATCGAGTGGTGTAGTTTCGGAACGTTCATAAACGTGAAAATTGAAGATCACCGATACACTTTTGTATGAATCGATAGAAATTAACAAGATTCACTGACATTTCGAACAGAACAGCTTTCCGACGTGCGATCCGAGATCATAACTTACAATCGAGTGATGTCATTTCCGAACGTTCATAAACGTGAAAATTGGTGATCACCGATACACTTTTGTGTGAATCGACTCAAATTAACCAGATTCACTGACATTTCGTTCTGAATCGCTTTCCGATGTGCGAATCGCGATCACAGCTTACAATCGAGTGATGTCGTTTCCGAACCATCATAAACGTGAAAATTGGTGATCACCGATACACTTTTGTATGAATCGATAGAAATGAACAAGAATCACTGACATTTCGAACTGACCAGCTTTCCGACGTGCGATTCGAGATCATACCTTACATTCGAGTGATGTCGTTTCCGAACGTTCATAAACGTGAAAATTGAAGATCACCGATATACTTTTGTGTGAATCGACACAAATTAACCAGATTCACTGACATTTCGTTCTGAATCGCTTTCCGATGTGCGAATCGCGGTCTCACCTTACAATCGAGTGATGTCGTTTCCGAACGTTCATAAACGTGAAAATTTGTGATCACCGATCCACTTTTGTGTGAATCGATACAATTTAACAACATTCACTGACATTTCGAACAGCACAGCTTTCCGACGTGCGATCCGAGATCATAACTAACAATCGAGTGATGTAGTTTCCGAACGTTCATAAACGTGAAAATTTGAGATCGACGATACACTTTTGTGTGAATCGACACAAATTAACCAGATTCACTGATATTTCGTTCTGAACCGCATTCCGATGTACGAATCGCGATCACACTTTACAATCAAGTGATGACGTTTCCGAACGTTCATAAACGTGAAAATTGGTTATCACCGATACACTTTTGTGTGAATCAATACAATTTAACAACATTCACTGACATTTCGACCAGCATCGCTTTCCGACGTGCGATTCGAGATTATTACACGTCGCAAAGCGTTTCAGAACGAAATGTCAGTGTACCTTGTTAATTTGTATCGATTCACCCAAAAGTGTATCGGTGATCACCAATTTTCACGTTTATGAACGTTCCGAAACGACATCACTCGATTGTATGTTATGATCTCGACTTGCACGTCGGAAAGCCGTTCTGTTCGAAATGTCTGTGAATGTTGTTAAATTGTATCGATTCACACAAAAGTGCATCGGTTATCTCCAATTTTCACGTTTCTGAACGTTCGGAAACGACATCACACGATTGTAAGGTGTGATCGCGATTCGCACATAGGAAAGCGATTCAGAACGAAATGTCAGTGAATCTGGTTAATTTGTTTCGATTCACTCAAAAGTGTATCATCGGTGATCTCCAATTTTCACGTTTATGATGGTTCGGAAACGACATCACTCGATTGTAGGTTATGATCTCGATTCGCACATCGGAAAGCGATTCAGAACGAAATGTCAGTGAATCTGGTTAATTTGTGTCGATTCACACAAAAGTGTATCGGTGATGTCCTATTTACACGTTTATGAACGTTCGGAATCGACATCACTCGATTGTAAGTTGTGATCTCGAATCGCACGTCGGAAATCTGTTCTGTTCGAAATGTCAGTGAATGTTGTTAATTTCTATCGATTCATACAAAAGTGTATCGGTGATCACCAATTTTCATGTTTATGCACGTTCGGATACGACATAACTCGATTGTAAGTAATGATCTCGAATCGCACGTCGGAAAGCTGCACTTTTCGAAATGTCAGTGAATGTTGTTAAATTGTATCGATTCACACAATAGTGTATCGGTGAACTCCAATTTTCACGTTTATGATGGTTCGGAAACGACATCACTCGATTGTAAGTTATGATCTCGATTCGCACATCGGAAAGCGATTCAGAAAGAAATGTGTCAGTGAATCTGGTTAATTTGTGTCGATTCACACAAAAGTGTATCGGTGATCTCCAATTTTCACGTTTATGAACGTTCGGAAACGACATCACTCGATTGTAAGCTGTGATCGCGATTCGCACATCGGAAAGCGATTCAGAACGAAATGTCAGTGAATCTGGTTAATTTGTGTCGATTCACACAAAAGTGTATCGGTGATCTCTAATTTTCACGTTTATGAACGTTCCGAAACGACATCACTCGATTGTATGTTATGATCTCGACTTGCACGTCGGAAAGCCGTTCTGTTCGAAATGTCTGTGAATGTTGTTAAATTGTATCGATTCACACAAAAGTGCATCGGTTATCTCCAATTTTCACGTCTCTGAACGTTAGGAAACGACATCACACGATTGTAAGGTGTGATCGCGATTCGCACATAGGAAAGCGATTCAGAACGAAATGTCAGTGAATCTGGTTAATTTGTGTCGATTCACACAAAAGTGTATCGGTGATCTCTAGTTTTCACGTTTATGAACGTTCGGAATCGACATCACTCGATGGTAATGCATGCTCTCGATTCGCACATCGGAAAGCGATTCAGAACGAAATGTCAGTGAAACTTGTTAATTTGTGTCGATTCACACAAAAGTGTATCTGTGATCACCAATTTTCATGTTTTTGAACGTTCGGAAACGACATCACTCGATTGTAAGGTATGATCTCGAATCGCACGTCGGAAAGCGATGCTAGTCGAAATGTCAGTGAATCTTGTCGATTTGTTACGCATCTCGCCAAAGTCTATCGGTGATCACCAATTTTCATGTTTATGAACGTTCGGATACGACATAATTCGATTGTAAGTAATGATCTCGAATCGCACGTCGGAAAGCTGCTCTTTTCGAAATGTCAGTGAATGTTGTTAAATTGTATCGATTCACACAAAAGTGTATCGGTGATCTCCAATTTACACGTTTATGCACGTTCGGATACGACATAACTCGATTGTAAGTAATGATCTCGAATCGCACGTCGGAAAGCTGCACTTTTCGAAATGTCAGTGAATGTTGTTAAATTGTATCGATTCACACAATAGTGTATCGGTGAACTCCAATTTTCACGTTTATGATGGTTCGGAAACGACATCACTCGATTGTAAGTTATGATCTCGATTCGCACATCGGAAAGCGATTCAGAAAGAAATGTGTCAGTGAATCTGGTTAATTTGTGTCGATTCACACAAAAGTGTATCGGTGATCTCTAATTTTCACGTTTATGAACGTTCCGAAACGACATCACTCGATTGTAGGTTATGATCTCGATTCGCACATCGGAAAGCGATTCAGAACGAAATGTCAGTGAATCTGGTTAATTTGTGTCGATTCACACAAAAGTGTATCGGTGATGTCCTATTTACACGTTTATGAACGTTCGGAATCGACATCACTCGATTGTAAGTTGTGATCTCGAATCGCACGTCGGAAATCTGTTCTGTTCGAAATGTCAGTGAATGTTGTTAATTTCTATCGATTCATACAAAAGTGTATCGGTGATCACCAATTTTCATGTTTATGCACGTTCGGATACGACATAACTCGATTGTAAGTAATGATCTCGAATCGCACGTCGGAAAGCTGCACTTTTCGAAATGTCAGTGAATGTTGTTAAATTGTATCGATTCACACAATAGTGTATCGGTGAACTCCAATTTTCACGTTTATGATGGTTCGGAAACGACATCACTCGATTGTAAGTTATGATCTCGATTCGCACATCGGAAAGCGATTCAGAAAGAAATGTGTCAGTGAATCTGGTTAATTTGTGTCGATTCACACAAAAGTGTATCGGTGATCTCTAATTTTCACGTTTATGAACGTTCCGAAACGACATCACTCGATTGTATGTTATGATCTCGACTTGCACGTCGGAAAGCCGTTCTTTTCGAAATGTCTGTGAATGTTGTTAAATTGTATCGATTCACACAAAAGTGCATCGGTTATCTCCAATTTTCACGTCTCTGAACGTTAGGAAACGACATCACACGATTGTAAGGTGTGATCGCGATTCGCACATAGGAAAGCGATTCAGAACGAAATGTCAGTGAATCTGGTTAATTTGTGTCGATTCACACAAAAGTGTATCGGTGATCTCTAATTTTCACGTTTATGAACGTTCGGAATCGACATCACTCGATGGTAATGCATGCTCTCGATTCGCACATCGGAAAGCGATTCAGAACGAAATGTCAGTGAAACTTGTTAATTTGTGTCGATTCACACAAAAGTGTATCTGTGATCACCAATTTTCATGTTTTTGAACGTTCGGAAACGACATCACTCGATTGTAAGGTATGATCTCGAATCGCACGTCGGAAAGCGATGCTAGTCGAAATGTCAGTGAATCTTGTCGATTTGTTACGCATCTCGCCAAAGTCTATCGGTGATCACCAATTTTCATGTTTATGAACGTTCGGATACGACATAACTCGATTGTAAGTAATGATCTCGAATCGCACGTCGGAAAGCTGCTCTTTTCGAAATGTCAGTGAATGTTGTTAAATTGTATCAATTCACACAAAAGTGTATCGGTGATCTCCAATTTACACGTTTATGATGGTTCGGAAACGACATCACTCGATTGTAAGTTATGATCTCGATTCGCACATCGGAAAGCGATTCAGAATGAAATGTCAGTGAATCTGGTTAATTTGTGTCGATTCACACAAAAGTGTATCGGTAATCTCCAATTTTCACGTTTATGAACGTTCGGAAACGACATCACTCGTTTGTAAGTTATGATCTCGAATCGCACGTTGGAAAGCTGTTCTGTTCGAATTGTCAGTGAATCTTGATAATTTGTAACGATTCACACAAAAGTTTATTTGTGATCACCAATTTTCATATTTGTGAACGTTCAGAACCGACATCGTTCGAATGTCAGTTCCGGTCTCGAATCGCATTTCGGATTGCGATTCTGATAGAAATGTCGGAAAAAATTGTTGATTCGTAACGATTAACACACAAGATTATCGCTGATTACTTACTTTCATGTTTATGAAAGATTGGAAACGTTCACCGATAAACGTCACATATCAACAATTTTACAGACATTTAGTATCGCAATCCGAAGGGCCATTTGAGATCTGAACTGACAATCGAGCGATGAAAACGTTCCCGAACTTTCATAAACATGAAGATTGGTGATCACCAATAAAATTTTTGTTCAATTCATGACCAATTAACAATATCCAATGACATTTCGATTCGAGATCATAAATTACAATCGAGTGATATCATTTCCGAACGTTCATAAACATGAAAATTGGTGATCACCGATACACTTTTGTGTGAATTGATAAAAATTAACAAGATTCACTGACATTTCGAACAGAACAGCTTTCCCACGTGCGATCCGAGATCATAACTTACAATCGAGTGATGTCATTTCCGAACGTTCATAAACGTGAAAATTGGTGATCACCGATACACTTTTGTGTGAATCGAAACAATTTAACAACATTCACTGACATTTCGAACAGAACAGCTTTCCGACGTGTGATCGGAGATCATAACTTACAATCGAGTGATGTCGTTTCCGAACGTTCATAAACATGAAGAACGGTGATCACCGATAGATTTTTGTGTGAATCGACTCAAATTAACCAGATTCACTGACATTTCGTTCTGAATCGCTTTCCGATGTGCTAATCGCGATCACAGCTTACAATCGAGTGGTGTAGTTTCCAAACGTTCATAAACGTGAAAATTGAAGATCACAGATACACTTTTGTATGAATCGATAGAAATTAACAAGATTCACTGACATTTCGAACAGAACAGCTTTCCGACGTGCGACCCGAGATCATAACTTACAATCGAGTGATGTCATTTCCGAACGTTCATAAACGTGAAAATTGGTTATCACCGATACACTTTTGTGTGAATCAATACAATTTAACAACATTCACTGACATTTCGGCCAGCATCGCTTTCCGACGTGCGATTCGAGATTATTACACGTCGCAAAGCGTTTCAGAACGAAATGTCAGTGTACCTTGTTAATTTGTATCGATTCACCCAAAAGTGTATCGGTGATCACCAATTTTCACGTTTATGAACGTTCCGAAACGACATCACTCGATTGTATGTTATGATCTCGACTTGCACGTCGGAAAGCCGTTCTGTTCGAAATGTCTGTGAATGTTGTTAAATTGTATCGATTCACACAAAAGTGCATCGGTTATCTCCAATTTTCACGTTTCTGAATGTTCGGAAACGACATCACACGATTGTAAGGTGTGATCGCGATTCGCACATAGGAAAGCGATTCAGAACGAAATGTCAGTGAATCTGGTTAATTTGTTTCGATTCACTCAAAAGTGTATCATCGGTGATCTCCAATTTTCACGTTTATGATGGTTCGGAAACGACATCACTCGATTGTAGGTTATGATCTCGATTCGCACATCGGAAAGCGATTCAGAACGAAATGTCAGTGAATCTGGTTAATTTGTGTCGATTCACACAAAAGTGTATCGGTGATGTCCTATTTACACGTTTATGAACGTTCGGAATCGACATCACTCGATTGTAAGTTGTGATCTCGAATCGCACGTCGGAAATCTGTTCTGTTCGAAATGTCAGTGAATGTTGTTAATTTCTATCGATTCATACAAAAGTGTATCGGTGATCACCAATTTTCATGTTTATGCACGTTCGGATACGACATAACTCGATTGTAAGTAATGATCTCGAATCGCACGTCGGAAAGCTGCACTTTTCGAAATGTCAGTGAATGTTGTTAAATTGTATCGATTCACACAATAGTGTATCGGTGAACTCCAATTTTCACGTTTATGATGGTTCGGAAACGACATCACTCGATTGTAAGTTATGATCTCGATTCGCACATCGGAAAGCGATTCAGAAAGAAATGTGTCAGTGAATCTGGTTAATTTGTGTCGATTCACACAAAAGTGTATCGGTGATCTCCAATTTTCACGTTTATGAACGTTCGGAAACGACATCACTCGATTGTAAGCTGTGATCGCGATTCGCACATCGGAAAGCGATTCAGAACGAAATGTCAGTGAATCTGGTTAATTTGTGTCGATTCACACAAAAGTGTATCGGTGATCTCTAATTTTCACGTTTATGAACGTTCCGAAACGACATCACTCGATTGTATGTTATGATCTCGACTTGCACGTCGGAAAGCCGTTCTGTTCGAAATGTCTGTGAATGTTGTTAAATTGTATCGATTCACACAAAAGTGCATCGGTTATCTCCAATTTTCACGTCTCTGAACGTTAGGAAACGACATCACACGATTGTAAGGTGTGATCGCGATTCGCACATAGGAAAGCGATTCAGAACGAAATGTCAGTGAATCTGGTTAATTTGTGTCGATTCACACAAAAGTGTATCGGTGATCTCTAATTTTCACGTTTATGAACGTTCGGAATCGACATCACTCGATGGTAATGCATGCTCTCGATTCGCACATCGGAAAGCGATTCAGAACGAAATGTCAGTGAAACTTGTTAATTTGTGTCGATTCACACAAAAGTGTATCTGTGATCACCAATTTTCATGTTTTTGAACGTTCGGAAACGACATCACTCGATTGTAAGGTATGATCTCGAATCGCACGTCGGAAAGCGATGCTAGTCGAAATGTCAGTGAATCTTGTCGATTTGTTACGCATCTCGCCAAAGTCTATCGGTGATCACCAATTTTCATGTTTATGAACGTTCGGATACGACATAATTCGATTGTAAGTAATGATCTCGAATCGCACGTCGGAAAGCTGCTCTTTTCGAAATGTCAGTGAATGTTGTTAAATTGTATCGATTCACACAAAAGTGTATCGGTGATCTCCAATTTACACGTTTATGCACGTTCGGATACGACATAACTCGATTGTAAGTAATGATCTCGAATCGCACGTCGGAAAGCTGCACTTTTCGAAATGTCAGTGAATGTTGTTAAATTGTATCGATTCACACAATAGTGTATCGGTGAACTCCAATTTTCACGTTTATGATGGTTCGGAAACGACATCACTCGATTGTAAGTTATGATCTCGATTCGCACATCGAAAAGCGATTCAGAAAGAAATGTGTCAGTGAATCTGGTTAATTTGTGTCGATTCACACAAAAGTGTATCGGTGATCTCTAATTTTCACGTTTATGAACGTTCCGAAACGACATCACTCGATTGTAGGTTATGATCTCGATTCGCACATCGGAAAGCGATTCAGAACGAAATGTCAGTGAATCTGGTTAATTTGTGTCGATTCACACAAAAGTGTATCGGTGATGTCCTATTTACACGTTTATGAACGTTCGGAATCGACATCACTCGATTGTAAGTTGTGATCTCGAATCGCACGTCGGAAATCTGTTCTGTTCGAAATGTCAGTGAATGTTGTTAATTTCTATCGATTCATACAAAAGTGTATCGGTGATCACCAATTTTCAGGTTTATGCACGTTCGGATACGACATAACTCGATTGTAAGTAATGATCTCGAATCGCACGTCGGAAAGCTGCACTTTTCGAAATGTCAGTGAATGTTGTTAAATTGTATCGATTCATACAATAGTGTATCGGTGAACTCCAATTTTCACGTTTATGATGGTTCGGAAACGACATCACTCGATTGTAAGTTATGATCTCGATTCGCACATCGGAAAGCGATTCAGAAAGAAATGTGTCAGTGAATCTGGTTAATTTGTGTCGATTCACACAAAAGTGTATCGGTGATCTCTAATTTTCACGTTTATGAACGTTCCGAAACGACATCACTCGATTGTATGTTATGATCTCGACTTGCACGTCGGAAAGCCGTTCTTTTCGAAATGTCTGTGAATGTTGTTAAATTGTATCGATTCACACAAAAGTGCATCGGTTATCTCCAATTTTCACGTCTCTGAACGTTAGGAAACGACATCACACGATTGTAAGGTGTGATCGCGATTCGCACATAGGAAAGCGATTCAGAACGAAATGTCAGTGAATCTGGTTAATTTGTGTCGATTCACACAAAAGTGTATCGGTGATCTCTAATTTTCACGTTTATGAACGTTCGGAATCGACATCACTCTATGGTAATGCATGCTCTCGATTCGCACATCGGAAAGCGATTCAGAACGAAATGTCAGTGAAACTTGTTAATTTGTGTCGATTCACACAAAAGTGTATCTGTGATCACCAATTTTCATGTTTTTGAACGTTCGGAAACGACATCACTCGATTGTAAGGTATGATCTCGAATCGCACGTCGGAAAGCGATGCTAGTCGAAATGTCAGTGAATCTTGTCGATTTGTTACGCATCTCGCCAAAGTCTATCGGTGATCACCAATTTTCATGTTTATGAACGTTCGGATACGACATAACTCGATTGTAAGTAATGATCTCGAATCGCACGTCGGAAAGCTGCTCTTTTCGAAATGTCAGTGAATGTTGTTAAATTGTATCAATTCACACAAAAGTGTATCGGTGATCTCCAATTTACACGTTTATGATGGTTCGGAAACGACATCACTCGATTGTAAGTTATGATCTCGATTCGCACATCGGAAAGCGATTCAGAATGAAATGTCAGTGAATCTGGTTAATTTGTGTCGATTCACACAAAAGTGTATCGGTAATCTCCAATTTTCACGTTTATGAACGTTCGGAAACGACATCACTCGTTTGTAAGTTATGATCTCGAATCGCACGTTGGAAAGCTGTTCTGTTCGAATTGTCAGTGAATCTTGATAATTTGTAACGATTCACACAAAAGTTTATTTGTGATCACCAATTTTCATATTTGTGAACGTTCAGAACCGACATCGTTCGAATGTCAGTTCCGGTCTCGAATCGCATTTCGGATTGCGATTCTGATAGAAATGTCGGAAAAAATTGTTGATTCGTAACGATTAACACACAAGATTATCGCTGATTACTTACTTTCATGTTTATGAAAGATTGGAAACGTTCACCGATAAACGTCACATATCAACAATTTTACAGACATTTAGTATCGCAATCCGAAGGGCCATTTGAGATCTGAACTGACAATCGAGCGATGAAAACGTTCCCGAACTTTCATAAACATGAAGATTGGTGATCACCAATAAAATTTTTGTTCAATTCATGACCAATTAACAATATCCAATGACATTTCGATTCGAGATCATAAATTACAATCGAGTGATATCATTTCCGAACGTTCATAAACATGAAGAACGGTGATCACCGATAGATTTTTGTGTGAATCGACTCAAATTAACCAGATTCACTGACATTTCGTTCTGAATCGCTTTCCGATGTGCTAATCGCGATCACAGCTTACAATCGAGTGGTGTAGTTTCCAAACGTTCATAAACGTGAAAATTGAAGATCACAGATACACTTTTGAGTGAGTCCATACAATTTAACAACATTCACTGACATTTCGAACAGAACAGCTTTCCGACGTGCGATCCGAGATCATAACTTAAAATCGGGTGATGTCGTTTCCGAACGTTCATAAACGTGAAAATTGGTGATCACCGATACACTTTTGTGTGAATCGACTCAAATTAACCAGATTCACTGACATTTCGTTCTGAATCGCTTTCCGATGTGCGAATCGCGATCACAGCTTACAATCGAGTGATGTCGTTTCCGAACCATCATAAACGTGAAAATTGGTGATCACCGATACACTTTTGTATGAATCGATAGAAATGAACAAGAATCACTGACATTTCGAACTGACCAGCTTTCCGACGTGCGATTCGAGATCATACCTTACATTCGAGTGATGTCGTTTCCGAACGTTCATAAACGTGAAAATTGAAGATCACCGATATACTTTTGTGTGAATCGACACAAATTAACCAGATTCACTGACATTTCGTTCTGAATCGCTTTCCGATGTGCTAATCGCGATCACAGCTTACAATCGAGTGGTGTAGTTTCGGAACGTTCATAAACGTGAAAATGGAAGATCACCGATACACTTTTGTATGAATCGATAGAAATTAACAAGCTTCACTGACATTTCGAACAGAACAGCTTTCCGACGTGCGATCCGAGATCATAACTTACAATCGAGTGATGTCATTTCCGAACGTTCACAAACGTGAAAATTGGTGATCACCGATACACTTTTGTGTGAATCGACTCAAATTAACCAGATTCACTGACATTTCGTTCTGAATCGCTTTCCGATGTGCTAATCGCGATCACAGCTTACAATCGAGTGGTGTAGTTTCCGAACGTTCATAAACGTGAAAATTGAAGATCACAGATACACTTTTGAGTGAGTCGATACAATTTAACAACATTCACTGACATTTCGAACAGAACAGCTTTCCGACGTGCGATCCGAGATCATAACTTACAATCGAGTGATGTCATTTCCGAACGTTCATAAACGTGAAAATTGGTGATCACTGATACACTTTTGTGTGAATCGACTCAAATTAACCAGATTCACTGACATTTCGTTCTGAATCGCTTTCCGATGTGCGAATCGCGATCACAGCTTACAATCGAGTGATGTCGTTTCCGAACCATCATAAACGTGAAAATTGGTGATCACCGATACACTTTTGTATGAATCGATAGAACTTAACAAGATTCACTGACATTTCGAACAGAACAGCTTTCCGACGTGCGATCCGAGATCATAACTTACAATCGAGTGATGTCATTTCCGAACGATCATAAACGTGAAAATTGGAGATCACCGATACACTTTTGTGCGATTCGACTCAAATTAACCAGATTCACTGACATTTCGTTCTGAATCGCTTTCCGATGTGTGAATCGCGATCACAGTTTACAATCGAGTGATGTCGTTTCCGAACGTTCATAAACGTGAAAATTTGTGATCACCGATCCACTTTTGTGTGAATCGATACAATTTAACAACATTCACTGACATTTCGAACAGCACAGCTTTCCGATGTGTGAATCGCGATCACAGTTTACAATCGAGTGATGTAGTTTCCGAACGTTCATAAACGTGAAAATTGGAAATCACCGATACACTTTTGTGTGAATCGACACAAATTAACCAGATTCACTGATATTTCGTTCTGAACCGCATTCCGATGTACGAATCGCGATCACACCTTACAATCAAGTGATGACGTTTCCGAACGTTCATAAACGTGAAAATTGGTTATCACCGATACACTTTTGTGTGAATCAATACAATTTAACAACATTCACAGACATTTCGACCAGCATCGCTTTCCGACGTGCGATTCGAGATTATTACACGTCGCAAAGCGTTTCAGAACGAAATGTCAGTGTACCTTGTTAATTTGTATCGATTCACCCAAAAGTGTATCGGTGATCACCAATTTTCACGTTTATGAACGTTCCGAAACGACATCACTCGACTGTATGTTATGATCTCGACTTGCACGTCGGAAAGCCGTTCTGTTCGAAATGTCTGTGAATGTTGTTAAATTGTATCGATTCACACAAAAGTGCATCGGTTATCTCCAATTTTCACGTTTCTGAACGTTCGGAAACGACATCACACGATTGTAAGGTGTGATCGCGATTCGCACATAGGAAAGCGATTCAGAACGAAATGTCAGTGAATCTGGTTAATTTGTTTCGATTCACACAAAAGTGTATCGGTGATCTCCAATTTTCACGTTTATGATGGTTCGGAAACGACATCACTCGATTGTAGGTTATGATCTCGATTCGCACATCGGAAAGCGATTCAGAACGAAATGTCAGTGAATCTGGTTAATTTGTGTCGATTCACACAAAAGTGTATCGGTGATGTCCTATTTACACGTTTATGAACGTTCGGAATCGACATCACTCGATTGTAAGTTGTGATCTCGAATCGCACGTCGAAAATCTGTTCTGTTCGAAATGTCAGTGAATGTTGTTAATTTCTATCGATTCATACAAAAGTGTATCGGTGATCACCAATTTTCATGTTTATGCACGTTCGGATACGACATAACTCGATTGTAAGTAATGATCTCGAATCGCACGTCGGAAAGCTGCACTTTTCGAAATGTCAGTGAATGTTGTTAAATTGTATCGATTCACACAATAGTGTATCGGTGAACTCCAATTTTCACGTTTATGATGGTTCGGAAACGACATCACAAGATTGTAAGTTATGATCTCGATTCGCACATCGGAAAGCGATTCAGAAAGAAATGTGTCAGTGAATCTGGTTAATTTGTGTCGATTCACACAAAAGTGTATCGGTGATCTCTAATTTTCACGTTTATGAACGTTCGGAATCGACATCACTCGATGGTAATGCATGCTCTCGATTCGCACATCGGAAAGCGATTCAGAACGAAATGTCAGTGAAACTTGTTAATTTGTGTCGATTCACACAAAAGTGTATCTGTGATCACCAATTTTCATGTTTTTGAACGTTCGGAAACGACATCACTCGATTGTAAGGTATGATCCCGAATCGCACGTCGGAAAGCGATGCTAGTCGAAATGTCAGTGAATCTTGTCGATTTGTTACGCATCTCGCCAAAGTCTATCGGTGATCACCAATTTTCATGTTTATGAACGTTCGGATACGACATAACTCGATTGTAAGTAATGATCTCGAATCGCACGTCGGAAAGCTGCTCTTTTCGAAATGTCAGTGAATGTTGTTAAATTGTATCGATTCACACAAAAGTGTATCGGTGATCTCCAATTTACACGTTTATGATGGTTCGGAAACGACATCACTCGATTGTAAGTTATGATCTCGATTCGCACATCGGAAAGCGATTCAGAACGAAATGTCAGTGAATCTGGTTAATTTGTGTCGATTCACACAAAAGTGTATCGGTAATCTCCAATTTTCACGTTTATGAACGTTCGGAAACGACATCACTCGTTTCTAAGTTATGATCTCGAATCGCACGTTGGAAAGCTGTTCTGTTCGAATTGTCAGTGAATCTTGATAATTTGTAACGATTCACACAAAAGTTTATTTGTGATCACCAATTTTCATATTTGTGAACGTTCAGAACCGACATCGTTCGAATGTCAGTTCCGGTCTCGAATCGCATTTCGGATTGCGATTCTGATAGAAATGTCGGAAAAAATTGTTGATTCGTAACGATTAACACACAAGATTATCGCTGATTACTTACTTTCATGTTTATGAAAGATTGGAAACGTTCACCGATAAACGTCACATATCAACAATTTTACAGACATTTAGTATCGCAATCCGAAGGGCCATTTGAGATCTGAACTGACAATCGAGCGATGAAAACGTTCCCGAACTTTCATAAACATGAAGATTGGTGATCACCAATAAAATTTTTGTTCAATTCATGACCAATTAACAATATCCAATGACATTTCGATTCGAGATCATAAATTACAATCGAGTGATATCATTTCCGAACGTTCATAAACATGAAAATTGGTGATCACCGATACACTTTTGTGTGAATTGATAAAAATTAACAAGATTCACCAACATTTCGAACAGAACAGCTTTCCCACGTGCGATCCGAGATCATAACTTACAATCGAGTGATGTCATTTCCGAACGTTCATAAACGTGAAAATTGGTGATCACCGATACACTTTTGTGTGAATCGAAACAATTTAACAACATTCACTGACATTTCGAACAGAACAGCTTTCCGACGTGTGATCGGAGATCATAACTTACAATCGAGTGATGTCGTTTCCGAACGTTCATAAACATGAAGAACGGTGATCACCGATAGATTTTTGTGTGAATCGACTCAAATTAACCAGATTCACTGACATTTCGTTCTGAATCGCTTTCCGATGTGCTAATCGCGATCACAGCTTACAATCGAGTGGTGTAGTTTCCAAACGTTCATAAACGTGAAAATTGAAGATCACAGATACACTTTTGAGTGAGTCCATACAATTTAACAACATTCACTGACATTTCGAACAGAACAGCTTTCCGACGTGCGATCCGAGATCATAACTTAAAATCGGGTGATGTCGTTTCCGAACGTTCATAAACGTGAAAATTGGTGATCACCAATACACTTTTGTGTGAATCGACTCAAATTAACCAGATTCACTGACATTTCGTTCTGAATCGCTTTCCGATGTGCGAATCGCGATCACAGCTTACAATCGAGTGGTGTAGTTTCGGAACGTTCATAAACGTGAAAATGGAAGATCACCGATACACTTTTGTATGAATCGATAGAAATTAACAAGCTTCACTGACATTTCGAACAGAACAGCTTTCCGACGTGCGATCCGAGATCATAACTTACAATCGAGTGATGTCATTTCCGAACGTTCATAAACGTGAAAATTGAAGATCACCGATATACTTTTGTGTGAATCGACACAAATTAACCAGATTCACTGACATTTCGTTCTGAATCGCTTTCCGATGTGCTAATCGCGATCACAGCTTACAATCGAGTGGTGTAGTTTCGGAACGTTCATAAACGTGAAAATGGAAGATCACCGATACACTTTTGTATGAATCGATAGAAATTAACAAGCTTCACTGACATTTCGAACAGAACAGCTTTCCGACGTGCGATCCGAGATCATAACTTACAATCGAGTGATGTCATTTCCGAACGTTCATAAACGTGAAAATTGGTGATCACCGATACACTTTTGTGTGAATCGACTCAAATTAACCAGATTCACTGACATTTCGTTCTGAATCGCTTTCCGATGTGCTAATCGCGATCACAGTTTACAATCGAGTGATGTCGTTTCCGAACGTTCATAAACGTGAAAATTTGTGATCACCGATCCACTTTTGTGTGAATCGATACAATTTAACAACATTCACTGACATTTCGAACAGCACAGCTTTCCGATGTGTGAATCGCGATCACAGTTTACAATCGAGTGATGTAGTTTCCGAACGTTCATAAACGTGAAAATTGGAAATCACCGATACACTTTTGTGTGAATCGACACAAATTAACCAGATTCACTGATATTTCGTTCTGAACCGCATTCCGATGTACGAATCGCGATCACACCTTACAATCAAGTGATGACGTTTCCGAACGTTCATAAACGTGAAAATTGGTTATCACCGATACACTTTTGTGTGAATCAATACAATTTAACAACATTCACTGACATTTCGAACAGCACAGCTTTCCGACGTGCGATCCGAGATCATAACTTACAATCGAGTGATGTAGTTTCCGAACGTTCATAAACATGAAAATTGGTGATCACCGATACACTTTTGTGTGAATTGATAAAAATTAACAAGATTCACTGACATTTCGAACAGAACAGCTTTCCCACGTGCGATCCGAGATCATAACTTACAATCGAGTGATGTCATTTCCGAACGTTCATAAACGTGAAAATTGGTGATCACCGATACACTTTTGTGTGAATCGAAACAATTTAACAACATTCACTGACATTTCGAACAGAACAGCTTTCCGACGTGTGATCGGAGATCATAACTTACAATCGAGTGATGTCGTTTCCGAACGTTCATAAACATGAAGAACGGTGATCACCGATAGATTTTTGTGTGAATCGACTCAAATTAACCAGATTCACTGACATTTCGTTCTGAATCGCTTTCCGATGTGCTAATCGCGATCACAGCTTACAATCGAGTGGTGTAGTTTCGGAACGTTCATAAACGTGAAAATTGAAGATCACCGATACACTTTTGTATGAATCGATAGAAATTAACAAGATTCACTGACATTTCGAACAGAACAGCTTTCCGACGTGCGATCCGAGATCATAACTTACAATCGAGTGATGTCATTTCCGAACGTTCATAAACGTGAAAATTGGTGATCACCGATACACTTTTGTGTGAATCGACTCAAATTAACCAGATTCACTGACATTTCGTTCTGAATCGCTTTCCGATGTGCGAATCGCGATCACAGCTTACAATCGAGTGATGTCGTTTCCGAACCATCATAAACGTGAAAATTGGTGATCACCGATACACTTTTGTATGAATCGATAGAAATGAACAAGAATCACTGACATTTCGAACTGACCAGCTTTCCGACGTGCGATTCGAGATCATACCTTACATTCGAGTGATGTCGTTTCCGAACGTTCATAAACGTGAAAATTGAAGATCACCGATATACTTTTGTGTGAATCGACACAAATTAACCAGATTCACTGACATTTCGTTCTGAATCGCTTTCCGATGTGCGAATCGCGGTCTCACCTTACAATCGAGTGATGTCGTTTCCGAACGTTCATAAACGTGAAAATTTGTGATCACCGATCCACTTTTGTGTGAATCGATACAATTTAACAACATTCACTGACATTTCGAACAGCACAGCTTTCCGACGTGCGATCCGAGATCATAACTAACAATCGAGTGATGTAGTTTCCGAACGTTCATAAACGTGAAAATTTGAGATCGACGATACACTTTTGTGTGAATCGACACAAATTAACCAGATTCACTGATATTTCGTTCTGAACCGCATTCCGATGTACGAATCGCGATCACACTTTACAATCAAGTGATGACGTTTCCGAACGTTCATAAACGTGAAAATTGGTTATCACCGATACACTTTTGTGTGAATCAATACAATTTAACAACATTCACTGACATTTCGACCAGCATCGCTTTCCGACGTGCGATTCGAGATTATTACACGTCGCAAAGCGTTTCAGAACGAAATGTCAGTGTACCTTGTTAATTTGTATCGATTCACCCAAAAGTGTATCGGTGATCACCAATTTTCACGTTTATGAACGTTCCGAAACGACATCACTCGATTGTATGTTATGATCTCGACTTGCACGTCGGAAAGCCGTTCTGTTCGAAATGTCTGTGAATGTTGTTAAATTGTATCGATTCACACAAAAGTGCATCGGTTATCTCCAATTTTCACGTTTCTGAACGTTCGGAAACGACATCACACGATTGTAAGGTGTGATCGCGATTCGCACATAGGAAAGCGATTCAGAACGAAATGTCAGTGAATCTGGTTAATTTGTTTCGATTCACTCAAAAGTGTATCATCGGTGATGTCCTATTTACACGTTTATGAACGTTCGGAATCGACATCACTCGATTGTAAGTTGTGATCTCGAATCGCACGTCGGAAATCTGTTCTGTTCGAAATGTCAGTGAATGTTGTTAATTTCTATCGATTCATACAAAAGTGTATCGGTGATCACCAATTTTCATGTTTATGCACGTTCGGATACGACATAACTCGATTGTAAGTAATGATCTCGAATCGCACGTCGGAAAGCTGCACTTTTCGAAATGTCAGTGAATGTTGTTAAATTGTATCGATTCACACAATAGTGTATCGGTGAACTCCAATTTTCACGTTTATGATGGTTCGGAAACGACATCACTCGATTGTAAGTTATGATCTCGATTCGCACATCGGAAAGCGATTCAGAAAGAAATGTGTCAGTGAATCTGGTTAATTTGTGTCGATTCACACAAAAGTGTATCGGTGATCTCCAATTTTCACGTTTATGAACGTTCGGAAACGACATCACTCGATTGTAAGCTGTGATCGCGATTCGCACATCGGAAAGCGATTCAGAACGAAATGTCAGTGAATCTGGTTAATTTGTGTCGATTCACACAAAAGTGTATCGGTGATCTCTAATTTTCACGTTTATGAACGTTCCGAAACGACATCACTCGATTGTATGTTATGATCTCGACTTGCACGTCGGAAAGCCGTTCTGTTCGAAATGTCTGTGAATGTTGTTAAATTGTATCGATTCACACAAAAGTGCATCGGTTATCTCCAATTTTCACGTCTCTGAACGTTAGGAAACGACATCACACGATTGTAAGGTGTGATCGCGATTCGCACATAGGAAAGCGATTCAGAACGAAATGTCAGTGAATCTGGTTAATTTGTGTCGATTCACACAAAAGTGTATCGGTGATCTCTAATTTTCACGTTTATGAACGTTCGGAATCGACATCACTCGATGGTAATGCATGCTCTCGATTCGCACATCGGAAAGCGATTCAGAACGAAATGTCAGTGAAACTTGTTAATTTGTGTCGATTCACACAAAAGTGTATCTGTGATCACCAATTTTCATGTTTTTGAACGTTCGGAAACGACATCACTCGATTGTAAGGTATGATCTCGAATCGCACGTCGGAAAGCGATGCTAGTCGAAATGTCAGTGAATCTTGTCGATTTGTTACGCATCTCGCCAAAGTCTATCGGTGATCACCAATTTTCATGTTTATGAACGTTCGGATACGACATAATTCGATTGTAAGTAATGATCTCGAATCGCACGTCGGAAAGCTGCTCTTTTCGAAATGTCAGTGAATGTTGTTAAATTGTATCGATTCACACAAAAGTGTATCGGTGATCTCCAATTTACACGTTTATGCACGTTCGGATACGACATAACTCGATTGTAAGTAATGATCTCGAATCGCACGTCGGAAAGCTGCACTTTTCGAAATGTCAGTGAATGTTGTTAAATTGTATCGATTCACACAATAGTGTATCGGTGAACTCCAATTTTCACGTTTATGATGGTTCGGAAACGACATCACTCGATTGTAAGTTATGATCTCGATTCGCACATCGGAAAGCGATTCAGAAAGAAATGTGTCAGTGAATCTGGTTAATTTGTGTCGATTCACACAAAAGTGTATCGGTGATCTCTAATTTTCACGTTTATGAACGTTCCGAAACGACATCACTCGATTGTAGGTTATGATCTCGATTCGCACATCGGAAAGCGATTCAGAACGAAATGTCAGTGAATCTGGTTAATTTGTGTCGATTCACACAAAAGTGTATCGGTGATGTCCTATTTACACGTTTATGAACGTTCGGAATCGACATCACTCGATTGTAAGTTGTGATCTCGAATCGCACGTCGGAAATCTGTTCTGTTCGAAATGTCAGTGAATGTTGTTAATTTCTATCGATTCATACAAAAGTGTATCGGTGATCACCAATTTTCATGTTTATGCACGTTCGGATACGACATAACTCGATTGTAAGTAATGATCTCGAATCGCACGTCGGAAAGCTGCACTTTTCGAAATGTCAGTGAATGTTGTTAAATTGTATCGATTCACACAATAGTGTATCGGTGAACTCCAATTTTCACGTTTATGATGGTTCGGAAACGACATCACTCGATTGTAAGTTATGATCTCGATTCGCACATCGGAAAGCGATTCAGAAAGAAATGTGTCAGTGAATCTGGTTAATTTGTGTCGATTCACACAAAAGTGTATCGGTGATCTCTAATTTTCACGTTTATGAACGTTCCGAAACGACATCACTCGATTGTATGTTATGATCTCGACTTGCACGTCGGAAAGCCGTTCTTTTCGAAATGTCTGTGAATGTTGTTAAATTGTATCGATTCACACAAAAGTGCATCGGTTATCTCCAATTTTCACGTCTCTGAACGTTAGGAAACGACATCACACGATTGTAAGGTGTGATCGCGATTCGCACATAGGAAAGCGATTCAGAACGAAATGTCAGTGAATCTGGTTAATTTGTGTCGATTCACACAAAAGTGTATCGGTGATCTCTAATTTTCACGTTTATGAACGTTCGGAATCGACATCACTCGATGGTAATGCATGCTCTCGATTCGCACATCGGAAAGCGATTCAGAACGAAATGTCAGTGAAACTTGTTAATTTGTGTCGATTCACACAAAAGTGTATCTGTGATCACCAATTTTCATGTTTTTGAACGTTCGGAAACGACATCACTCGATTGTAAGGTATGATCTCGAATCGCACGTCGGAAAGCGATGCTAGTCGAAATGTCAGTGAATCTTGTCGATTTGTTACGCATCTCGCCAAAGTCTATCGGTGATCACCAATTTTCATGTTTATGAACGTTCGGATACGACATAACTCGATTGTAAGTAATGATCTCGAATCGCACGTCGGAAAGCTGCTCTTTTCGAAATGTCAGTGAATGTTGTTAAATTGTATCAATTCACACAAAAGTGTATCGGTGATCTCCAATTTACACGTTTATGATGGTTCGGAAACGACATCACTCGATTGTAAGTTATGATCTCGATTCGCACATCGGAAAGCGATTCAGAATGAAATGTCAGTGAATCTGGTTAATTTGTGTCGATTCACACAAAAGTGTATCGGTAATCTCCAATTTTCACGTTTATGAACGTTCGGAAACGACATCACTCGTTTGTAAGTTATGATCTCGAATCGCACGTTGGAAAGCTGTTCTGTTCGAATTGTCAGTGAATCTTGATAATTTGTAACGATTCACACAAAAGTTTATTTGTGATCACCAATTTTCATATTTGTGAACGTTCAGAACCGACATCGTTCGAATGTCAGTTCCGGTCTCGAATCGCATTTCGGATTGCGATTCTGATAGAAATGTCGGAAAAAATTGTTGATTCGTAACGATTAACACACAAGATTATCGCTGATTACTTACTTTCATGTTTATGAAAGATTGGAAACGTTCACCGATAAACGTCACATATCAACAATTTTACAGACATTTAGTATCGCAATCCGAAGGGCCATTTGAGATCTGAACTGACAATCGAGCGATGAAAACGTTCCCGAACTTTCATAAACATGAAGATTGGTGATCACCAATAAAATTTTTGTTCAATTCATGACCAATTAACAATATCCAATGACATTTCGATTCGAGATCATAAATTACAATCGAGTGATATCATTTCCGAACGTTCATAAACATGAAAATTGGTGATCACCGATACACTTTTGTGTGAATTGATAAAAATTAACAAGATTCACTGACATTTCGAACAGAACAGCTTTCCCACGTGCGATCCGAGATCATAACTTACAATCGAGTGATGTCATTTCCGAACGTTCATAAACGTGAAAATTGGTGATCACCGATACACTTTTGTGTGAATCGAAACAATTTAACAACATTCACTGACATTTCGAACAGAACAGCTTTCCGACGTGTGATCGGAGATCATAACTTACAATCGAGTGATGTCGTTTCCGAACGTTCATAAACATGAAGAACGGTGATCACCGATAGATTTTTGTGTGAATCGACTCAAATTAACCAGATTCACTGACATTTCGTTCTGAATCGCTTTCCGATGTGCTAATCGCGATCACAGCTTACAATCGAGTGGTGTAGTTTCCAAACGTTCATAAACGTGAAAATTGAAGATCACAGATACACTTTTGTATGAATCGATAGAAATTAACAAGATTCACTGACATTTCGAACAGAACAGCTTTCCGACGTGCGACCCGAGATCATAACTTACAATCGAGTGATGTCATTTCCGAACGTTCATAAACGTGAAAATTGGTTATCACCGATACACTTTTGTGTGAATCAATACAATTTAACAACATTCACTGACATTTCGGCCAGCATCGCTTTCCGACGTGCGATTCGAGATTATTACACGTCGCAAAGCGTTTCAGAACGAAATGTCAGTGTACCTTGTTAATTTGTATCGATTCACCCAAAAGTGTATCGGTGATCACCAATTTTCACGTTTATGAACGTTCCGAAACGACATCACTCGATTGTATGTTATGATCTCGACTTGCACGTCGGAAAGCCGTTCTGTTCGAAATGTCTGTGAATGTTGTTAAATTGTATCGATTCACACAAAAGTGCATCGGTTATCTCCAATTTTCACGTTTCTGAATGTTCGGAAACGACATCACACGATTGTAAGGTGTGATCGCGATTCGCACATAGGAAAGCGATTCAGAACGAAATGTCAGTGAATCTGGTTAATTTGTTTCGATTCACTCAAAAGTGTATCATCGGTGATCTCCAATTTTCACGTTTATGATGGTTCGGAAACGACATCACTCGATTGTAGGTTATGATCTCGATTCGCACATCGGAAAGCGATTCAGAACGAAATGTCAGTGAATCTGGTTAATTTGTGTCGATTCACACAAAAGTGTATCGGTGATGTCCTATTTACACGTTTATGAACGTTCGGAATCGACATCACTCGATTGTAAGTTGTGATCTCGAATCGCACGTCGGAAATCTGTTCTGTTCGAAATGTCAGTGAATGTTGTTAATTTCTATCGATTCATACAAAAGTGTATCGGTGATCACCAATTTTCATGTTTATGCACGTTCGGATACGACATAACTCGATTGTAAGTAATGATCTCGAATCGCACGTCGGAAAGCTGCACTTTTCGAAATGTCAGTGAATGTTGTTAAATTGTATCGATTCACACAATAGTGTATCGGTGAACTCCAATTTTCACGTTTATGATGGTTCGGAAACGACATCACTCGATTGTAAGTTATGATCTCGATTCGCACATCGGAAAGCGATTCAGAAAGAAATGTGTCAGTGAATCTGGTTAATTTGTGTCGATTCACACAAAAGTGTATCGGTGATCTCCAATTTTCACGTTTATGAACGTTCGGAAACGACATCACTCGATTGTAAGCTGTGATCGCGATTCGCACATCGGAAAGCGATTCAGAACGAAATGTCAGTGAATCTGGTTAATTTGTGTCGATTCACACAAAAGTGTATCGGTGATCTCTAATTTTCACGTTTATGAACGTTCCGAAACGACATCACTCGATTGTATGTTATGATCTCGACTTGCACGTCGGAAAGCCGTTCTGTTCGAAATGTCTGTGAATGTTGTTAAATTGTATCGATTCACACAAAAGTGCATCGGTTATCTCCAATTTTCACGTCTCTGAACGTTAGGAAACGACATCACACGATTGTAAGGTGTGATCGCGATTCGCACATAGGAAAGCGATTCAGAACGAAATGTCAGTGAATCTGGTTAATTTGTGTCGATTCACACAAAAGTGTATCGGTGATCTCTAATTTTCACGTTTATGAACGTTCGGAATCGACATCACTCGATGGTAATGCATGCTCTCGATTCGCACATCGGAAAGCGATTCAGAACGAAATGTCAGTGAAACTTGTTAATTTGTGTCGATTCACACAAAAGTGTATCTGTGATCACCAATTTTCATGTTTTTGAACGTTCGGAAACGACATCACTCGATTGTAAGGTATGATCTCGAATCGCACGTCGGAAAGCGATGCTAGTCGAAATGTCAGTGAATCTTGTCGATTTGTTACGCATCTCGCCAAAGTCTATCGGTGATCACCAATTTTCATGTTTATGAACGTTCGGATACGACATAATTCGATTGTAAGTAATGATCTCGAATCGCACGTCGGAAAGCTGCTCTTTTCGAAATGTCAGTGAATGTTGTTAAATTGTATCGATTCACACAAAAGTGTATCGGTGATCTCCAATTTACACGTTTATGCACGTTCGGATACGACATAACTCGATTGTAAGTAATGATCTCGAATCGCACGTCGGAAAGCTGCACTTTTCGAAATGTCAGTGAATGTTGTTAAATTGTATCGATTCACACAATAGTGTATCGGTGAACTCCAATTTTCACGTTTATGATGGTTCGGAAACGACATCACTCGATTGTAAGTTATGATCTCGATTCGCACATCGAAAAGCGATTCAGAAAGAAATGTGTCAGTGAATCTGGTTAATTTGTGTCGATTCACACAAAAGTGTATCGGTGATCTCTAATTTTCACGTTTATGAACGTTCCGAAACGACATCACTCGATTGTAGGTTATGATCTCGATTCGCACATCGGAAAGCGATTCAGAACGAAATGTCAGTGAATCTGGTTAATTTGTGTCGATTCACACAAAAGTGTATCGGTGATGTCCTATTTACACGTTTATGAACGTTCGGAATCGACATCACTCGATTGTAAGTTGTGATCTCGAATCGCACGTCGGAAATCTGTTCTGTTCGAAATGTCAGTGAATGTTGTTAATTTCTATCGATTCATACAAAAGTGTATCGGTGATCACCAATTTTCAGGTTTATGCACGTTCGGATACGACATAACTCGATTGTAAGTAATGATCTCGAATCGCACGTCGGAAAGCTGCACTTTTCGAAATGTCAGTGAATGTTGTTAAATTGTATCGATTCATACAATAGTGTATCGGTGAACTCCAATTTTCACGTTTATGATGGTTCGGAAACGACATCACTCGATTGTAAGTTATGATCTCGATTCGCACATCGGAAAGCGATTCAGAAAGAAATGTGTCAGTGAATCTGGTTAATTTGTGTCGATTCACACAAAAGTGTATCGGTGATCTCTAATTTTCACGTTTATGAACGTTCCGAAACGACATCACTCGATTGTATGTTATGATCTCGACTTGCACGTCGGAAAGCCGTTCTTTTCGAAATGTCTGTGAATGTTGTTAAATTGTATCGATTCACACAAAAGTGCATCGGTTATCTCCAATTTTCACGTCTCTGAACGTTAGGAAACGACATCACACGATTGTAAGGTGTGATCGCGATTCGCACATAGGAAAGCGATTCAGAACGAAATGTCAGTGAATCTGGTTAATTTGTGTCGATTCACACAAAAGTGTATCGGTGATCTCTAATTTTCACGTTTATGAACGTTCGGAATCGACATCACTCTATGGTAATGCATGCTCTCGATTCGCACATCGGAAAGCGATTCAGAACGAAATGTCAGTGAAACTTGTTAATTTGTGTCGATTCACACAAAAGTGTATCTGTGATCACCAATTTTCATGTTTTTGAACGTTCGGAAACGACATCACTCGATTGTAAGGTATGATCTCGAATCGCACGTCGGAAAGCGATGCTAGTCGAAATGTCAGTGAATCTTGTCGATTTGTTACGCATCTCGCCAAAGTCTATCGGTGATCACCAATTTTCATGTTTATGAACGTTCGGATACGACATAACTCGATTGTAAGTAATGATCTCGAATCGCACGTCGGAAAGCTGCTCTTTTCGAAATGTCAGTGAATGTTGTTAAATTGTATCAATTCACACAAAAGTGTATCGGTGATCTCCAATTTACACGTTTATGATGGTTCGGAAACGACATCACTCGATTGTAAGTTATGATCTCGATTCGCACATCGGAAAGCGATTCAGAATGAAATGTCAGTGAATCTGGTTAATTTGTGTCGATTCACACAAAAGTGTATCGGTAATCTCCAATTTTCACGTTTATGAACGTTCGGAAACGACATCACTCGTTTGTAAGTTATGATCTCGAATCGCACGTTGGAAAGCTGTTCTGTTCGAATTGTCAGTGAATCTTGATAATTTGTAACGATTCACACAAAAGTTTATTTGTGATCACCAATTTTCATATTTGTGAACGTTCAGAACCGACATCGTTCGAATGTCAGTTCCGGTCTCGAATCGCATTTCGGATTGCGATTCTGATAGAAATGTCGGAAAAAATTGTTGATTCGTAACGATTAACACACAAGATTATCGCTGATTACTTACTTTCATGTTTATGAAAGATTGGAAACGTTCACCGATAAACGTCACATATCAACAATTTTACAGACATTTAGTATCGCAATCCGAAGGGCCATTTGAGATCTGAACTGACAATCGAGCGATGAAAACGTTCCCGAACTTTCATAAACATGAAGATTGGTGATCACCAATAAAATTTTTGTTCAATTCATGACCAATTAACAATATCCAATGACATTTCGATTCGAGATCATAAATTACAATCGAGTGATATCATTTCCGAACGTTCATAAACATGAAGAACGGTGATCACCGATAGATTTTTGTGTGAATCGACTCAAATTAACCAGATTCACTGACATTTCGTTCTGAATCGCTTTCCGATGTGCTAATCGCGATCACAGCTTACAATCGAGTGGTGTAGTTTCCAAACGTTCATAAACGTGAAAATTGAAGATCACAGATACACTTTTGAGTGAGTCCATACAATTTAACAACATTCACTGACATTTCGAACAGAACAGCTTTCCGACGTGCGATCCGAGATCATAACTTAAAATCGGGTGATGTCGTTTCCGAACGTTCATAAACGTGAAAATTGGTGATCACCGATACACTTTTGTGTGAATCGACTCAAATTAACCAGATTCACTGACATTTCGTTCTGAATCGCTTTCCGATGTGCGAATCGCGATCACAGCTTACAATCGAGTGATGTCGTTTCCGAACCATCATAAACGTGAAAATTGGTGATCACCGATACACTTTTGTATGAATCGATAGAAATGAACAAGAATCACTGACATTTCGAACTGACCAGCTTTCCGACGTGCGATTCGAGATCATACCTTACATTCGAGTGATGTCGTTTCCGAACGTTCATAAACGTGAAAATTGAAGATCACCGATATACTTTTGTGTGAATCGACACAAATTAACCAGATTCACTGACATTTCGTTCTGAATCGCTTTCCGATGTGCTAATCGCGATCACAGCTTACAATCGAGTGGTGTAGTTTCGGAACGTTCATAAACGTGAAAATGGAAGATCACCGATACACTTTTGTATGAATCGATAGAAATTAACAAGCTTCACTGACATTTCGAACAGAACAGCTTTCCGACGTGCGATCCGAGATCATAACTTACAATCGAGTGATGTCATTTCCGAACGTTCACAAACGTGAAAATTGGTGATCACCGATACACTTTTGTGTGAATCGACTCAAATTAACCAGATTCACTGACATTTCGTTCTGAATCGCTTTCCGATGTGCTAATCGCGATCACAGCTTACAATCGAGTGGTGTAGTTTCCGAACGTTCATAAACGTGAAAATTGAAGATCACAGATACACTTTTGAGTGAGTCGATACAATTTAACAACATTCACTGACATTTCGAACAGAACAGCTTTCCGACGTGCGATCCGAGATCATAACTTACAATCGAGTGATGTCATTTCCGAACGTTCATAAACGTGAAAATTGGTGATCACTGATACACTTTTGTGTGAATCGACTCAAATTAACCAGATTCACTGACATTTCGTTCTGAATCGCTTTCCGATGTGCGAATCGCGATCACAGCTTACAATCGAGTGATGTCGTTTCCGAACCATCATAAACGTGAAAATTGGTGATCACCGATACACTTTTGTATGAATCGATAGAACTTAACAAGATTCACTGACATTTCGAACAGAACAGCTTTCCGACGTGCGATCCGAGATCATAACTTACAATCGAGTGATGTCATTTCCGAACGATCATAAACGTGAAAATTGGAGATCACCGATACACTTTTGTGCGATTCGACTCAAATTAACCAGATTCACTGACATTTCGTTCTGAATCGCTTTCCGATGTGTGAATCGCGATCACAGTTTACAATCGAGTGATGTCGTTTCCGAACGTTCATAAACGTGAAAATTTGTGATCACCGATCCACTTTTGTGTGAATCGATACAATTTAACAACATTCACTGACATTTCGAACAGCACAGCTTTCCGATGTGTGAATCGCGATCACAGTTTACAATCGAGTGATGTAGTTTCCGAACGTTCATAAACGTGAAAATTGGAAATCACCGATACACTTTTGTGTGAATCGACACAAATTAACCAGATTCACTGATATTTCGTTCTGAACCGCATTCCGATGTACGAATCGCGATCACACCTTACAATCAAGTGATGACGTTTCCGAACGTTCATAAACGTGAAAATTGGTTATCACCGATACACTTTTGTGTGAATCAATACAATTTAACAACATTCACAGACATTTCGACCAGCATCGCTTTCCGACGTGCGATTCGAGATTATTACACGTCGCAAAGCGTTTCAGAACGAAATGTCAGTGTACCTTGTTAATTTGTATCGATTCACCCAAAAGTGTATCGGTGATCACCAATTTTCACGTTTATGAACGTTCCGAAACGACATCACTCGACTGTATGTTATGATCTCGACTTGCACGTCGGAAAGCCGTTCTGTTCGAAATGTCTGTGAATGTTGTTAAATTGTATCGATTCACACAAAAGTGCATCGGTTATCTCCAATTTTCACGTTTCTGAACGTTCGGAAACGACATCACACGATTGTAAGGTGTGATCGCGATTCGCACATAGGAAAGCGATTCAGAACGAAATGTCAGTGAATCTGGTTAATTTGTTTCGATTCACACAAAAGTGTATCGGTGATCTCCAATTTTCACGTTTATGATGGTTCGGAAACGACATCACTCGATTGTAGGTTATGATCTCGATTCGCACATCGGAAAGCGATTCAGAACGAAATGTCAGTGAATCTGGTTAATTTGTGTCGATTCACACAAAAGTGTATCGGTGATGTCCTATTTACACGTTTATGAACGTTCGGAATCGACATCACTCGATTGTAAGTTGTGATCTCGAATCGCACGTCGAAAATCTGTTCTGTTCGAAATGTCAGTGAATGTTGTTAATTTCTATCGATTCATACAAAAGTGTATCGGTGATCACCAATTTTCATGTTTATGCACGTTCGGATACGACATAACTCGATTGTAAGTAATGATCTCGAATCGCACGTCGGAAAGCTGCACTTTTCGAAATGTCAGTGAATGTTGTTAAATTGTATCGATTCACACAATAGTGTATCGGTGAACTCCAATTTTCACGTTTATGATGGTTCGGAAACGACATCACAAGATTGTAAGTTATGATCTCGATTCGCACATCGGAAAGCGATTCAGAAAGAAATGTGTCAGTGAATCTGGTTAATTTGTGTCGATTCACACAAAAGTGTATCGGTGATCTCTAATTTTCACGTTTATGAACGTTCGGAATCGACATCACTCGATGGTAATGCATGCTCTCGATTCGCACATCGGAAAGCGATTCAGAACGAAATGTCAGTGAAACTTGTTAATTTGTGTCGATTCACACAAAAGTGTATCTGTGATCACCAATTTTCATGTTTTTGAACGTTCGGAAACGACATCACTCGATTGTAAGGTATGATCCCGAATCGCACGTCGGAAAGCGATGCTAGTCGAAATGTCAGTGAATCTTGTCGATTTGTTACGCATCTCGCCAAAGTCTATCGGTGATCACCAATTTTCATGTTTATGAACGTTCGGATACGACATAACTCGATTGTAAGTAATGATCTCGAATCGCACGTCGGAAAGCTGCTCTTTTCGAAATGTCAGTGAATGTTGTTAAATTGTATCGATTCACACAAAAGTGTATCGGTGATCTCCAATTTACACGTTTATGATGGTTCGGAAACGACATCACTCGATTGTAAGTTATGATCTCGATTCGCACATCGGAAAGCGATTCAGAACGAAATGTCAGTGAATCTGGTTAATTTGTGTCGATTCACACAAAAGTGTATCGGTAATCTCCAATTTTCACGTTTATGAACGTTCGGAAACGACATCACTCGTTTCTAAGTTATGATCTCGAATCGCACGTTGGAAAGCTGTTCTGTTCGAATTGTCAGTGAATCTTGATAATTTGTAACGATTCACACAAAAGTTTATTTGTGATCACCAATTTTCATATTTGTGAACGTTCAGAACCGACATCGTTCGAATGTCAGTTCCGGTCTCGAATCGCATTTCGGATTGCGATTCTGATAGAAATGTCGGAAAAAATTGTTGATTCGTAACGATTAACACACAAGATTATCGCTGATTACTTACTTTCATGTTTATGAAAGATTGGAAACGTTCACCGATAAACGTCACATATCAACAATTTTACAGACATTTAGTATCGCAATCCGAAGGGCCATTTGAGATCTGAACTGACAATCGAGCGATGAAAACGTTCCCGAACTTTCATAAACATGAAGATTGGTGATCACCAATAAAATTTTTGTTCAATTCATGACCAATTAACAATATCCAATGACATTTCGATTCGAGATCATAAATTACAATCGAGTGATATCATTTCCGAACGTTCATAAACATGAAAATTGGTGATCACCGATACACTTTTGTGTGAATTGATAAAAATTAACAAGATTCACCAACATTTCGAACAGAACAGCTTTCCCACGTGCGATCCGAGATCATAACTTACAATCGAGTGATGTCATTTCCGAACGTTCATAAACGTGAAAATTGGTGATCACCGATACACTTTTGTGTGAATCGAAACAATTTAACAACATTCACTGACATTTCGAACAGAACAGCTTTCCGACGTGTGATCGGAGATCATAACTTACAATCGAGTGATGTCGTTTCCGAACGTTCATAAACATGAAGAACGGTGATCACCGATAGATTTTTGTGTGAATCGACTCAAATTAACCAGATTCACTGACATTTCGTTCTGAATCGCTTTCCGATGTGCTAATCGCGATCACAGCTTACAATCGAGTGGTGTAGTTTCCAAACGTTCATAAACGTGAAAATTGAAGATCACAGATACACTTTTGAGTGAGTCCATACAATTTAACAACATTCACTGACATTTCGAACAGAACAGCTTTCCGACGTGCGATCCGAGATCATAACTTAAAATCGGGTGATGTCGTTTCCGAACGTTCATAAACGTGAAAATTGGTGATCACCAATACACTTTTGTGTGAATCGACTCAAATTAACCAGATTCACTGACATTTCGTTCTGAATCGCTTTCCGATGTGCGAATCGCGATCACAGCTTACAATCGAGTGGTGTAGTTTCGGAACGTTCATAAACGTGAAAATGGAAGATCACCGATACACTTTTGTATGAATCGATAGAAATTAACAAGCTTCACTGACATTTCGAACAGAACAGCTTTCCGACGTGCGATCCGAGATCATAACTTACAATCGAGTGATGTCATTTCCGAACGTTCATAAACGTGAAAATTGAAGATCACCGATATACTTTTGTGTGAATCGACACAAATTAACCAGATTCACTGACATTTCGTTCTGAATCGCTTTCCGATGTGCTAATCGCGATCACAGCTTACAATCGAGTGGTGTAGTTTCGGAACGTTCATAAACGTGAAAATGGAAGATCACCGATACACTTTTGTATGAATCGATAGAAATTAACAAGCTTCACTGACATTTCGAACAGAACAGCTTTCCGACGTGCGATCCGAGATCATAACTTACAATCGAGTGATGTCATTTCCGAACGTTCATAAACGTGAAAATTGGTGATCACCGATACACTTTTGTGTGAATCGACTCAAATTAACCAGATTCACTGACATTTCGTTCTGAATCGCTTTCCGATGTGCTAATCGCGATCACAGTTTACAATCGAGTGATGTCGTTTCCGAACGTTCATAAACGTGAAAATTTGTGATCACCGATCCACTTTTGTGTGAATCGATACAATTTAACAACATTCACTGACATTTCGAACAGCACAGCTTTCCGATGTGTGAATCGCGATCACAGTTTACAATCGAGTGATGTAGTTTCCGAACGTTCATAAACGTGAAAATTGGAAATCACCGATACACTTTTGTGTGAATCGACACAAATTAACCAGATTCACTGATATTTCGTTCTGAACCGCATTCCGATGTACGAATCGCGATCACACCTTACAATCAAGTGATGACGTTTCCGAACGTTCATAAACGTGAAAATTGGTTATCACCGATACACTTTTGTGTGAATCAATACAATTTAACAACATTCACTGACATTTCGAACAGCACAGCTTTCCGACGTGCGATCCGAGATCATAACTTACAATCGAGTGATGTAGTTTCCGAACGTTCATAAACATGAAAATTGGTGATCACCGATACACTTTTGTGTGAATTGATAAAAATTAACAAGATTCACTGACATTTCGAACAGAACAGCTTTCCCACGTGCGATCCGAGATCATAACTTACAATCGAGTGATGTCATTTCCGAACGTTCATAAACGTGAAAATTGGTGATCACCGATACACTTTTGTGTGAATCGAAACAATTTAACAACATTCACTGACATTTCGAACAGAACAGCTTTCCGACGTGTGATCGGAGATCATAACTTACAATCGAGTGATGTCGTTTCCGAACGTTCATAAACATGAAGAACGGTGATCACCGATAGATTTTTGTGTGAATCGACTCAAATTAACCAGATTCACTGACATTTCGTTCTGAATCGCTTTCCGATGTGCTAATCGCGATCACAGCTTACAATCGAGTGGTGTAGTTTCGGAACGTTCATAAACGTGAAAATTGAAGATCACCGATACACTTTTGTATGAATCGATAGAAATTAACAAGATTCACTGACATTTCGAACAGAACAGCTTTCCGACGTGCGATCCGAGATCATAACTTACAATCGAGTGATGTCATTTCCGAACGTTCATAAACGTGAAAATTGGTGATCACCGATACACTTTTGTGTGAATCGACTCAAATTAACCAGATTCACTGACATTTCGTTCTGAATCGCTTTCCGATGTGCGAATCGCGATCACAGCTTACAATCGAGTGATGTCGTTTCCGAACCATCATAAACGTGAAAATTGGTGATCACCGATACACTTTTGTATGAATCGATAGAAATGAACAAGAATCACTGACATTTCGAACTGACCAGCTTTCCGACGTGCGATTCGAGATCATACCTTACATTCGAGTGATGTCGTTTCCGAACGTTCATAAACGTGAAAATTGAAGATCACCGATATACTTTTGTGTGAATCGACACAAATTAACCAGATTCACTGACATTTCGTTCTGAATCGCTTTCCGATGTGCGAATCGCGGTCTCACCTTACAATCGAGTGATGTCGTTTCCGAACGTTCATAAACGTGAAAATTTGTGATCACCGATCCACTTTTGTGTGAATCGATACAATTTAACAACATTCACTGACATTTCGAACAGCACAGCTTTCCGACGTGCGATCCGAGATCATAACTAACAATCGAGTGATGTAGTTTCCGAACGTTCATAAACGTGAAAATTTGAGATCGACGATACACTTTTGTGTGAATCGACACAAATTAACCAGATTCACTGATATTTCGTTCTGAACCGCATTCCGATGTACGAATCGCGATCACACTTTACAATCAAGTGATGACGTTTCCGAACGTTCATAAACGTGAAAATTGGTTATCACCGATACACTTTTGTGTGAATCAATACAATTTAACAACATTCACTGACATTTCGACCAGCATCGCTTTCCGACGTGCGATTCGAGATTATTACACGTCGCAAAGCGTTTCAGAACGAAATGTCAGTGTACCTTGTTAATTTGTATCGATTCACCCAAAAGTGTATCGGTGATCACCAATTTTCACGTTTATGAACGTTCCGAAACGACATCACTCGATTGTATGTTATGATCTCGACTTGCACGTCGGAAAGCCGTTCTGTTCGAAATGTCTGTGAATGTTGTTAAATTGTATCGATTCACACAAAAGTGCATCGGTTATCTCCAATTTTCACGTTTCTGAACGTTCGGAAACGACATCACACGATTGTAAGGTGTGATCGCGATTCGCACATAGGAAAGCGATTCAGAACGAAATGTCAGTGAATCTGGTTAATTTGTTTCGATTCACTCAAAAGTGTATCATCGGTGATGTCCTATTTACACGTTTATGAACGTTCGGAATCGACATCACTCGATTGTAAGTTGTGATCTCGAATCGCACGTCGGAAATCTGTTCTGTTCGAAATGTCAGTGAATGTTGTTAATTTCTATCGATTCATACAAAAGTGTATCGGTGATCACCAATTTTCATGTTTATGCACGTTCGGATACGACATAACTCGATTGTAAGTAATGATCTCGAATCGCACGTCGGAAAGCTGCACTTTTCGAAATGTCAGTGAATGTTGTTAAATTGTATCGATTCACACAATAGTGTATCGGTGAACTCCAATTTTCACGTTTATGATGGTTCGGAAACGACATCACTCGATTGTAAGTTATGATCTCGATTCGCACATCGGAAAGCGATTCAGAAAGAAATGTGTCAGTGAATCTGGTTAATTTGTGTCGATTCACACAAAAGTGTATCGGTGATCTCCAATTTTCACGTTTATGAACGTTCGGAAACGACATCACTCGATTGTAAGCTGTGATCGCGATTCGCACATCGGAAAGCGATTCAGAACGAAATGTCAGTGAATCTGGTTAATTTGTGTCGATTCACACAAAAGTGTATCGGTGATCTCTAATTTTCACGTTTATGAACGTTCCGAAACGACATCACTCGATTGTATGTTATGATCTCGACTTGCACGTCGGAAAGCCGTTCTGTTCGAAATGTCTGTGAATGTTGTTAAATTGTATCGATTCACACAAAAGTGCATCGGTTATCTCCAATTTTCACGTCTCTGAACGTTAGGAAACGACATCACACGATTGTAAGGTGTGATCGCGATTCGCACATAGGAAAGCGATTCAGAACGAAATGTCAGTGAATCTGGTTAATTTGTGTCGATTCACACAAAAGTGTATCGGTGATCTCTAATTTTCACGTTTATGAACGTTCGGAATCGACATCACTCGATGGTAATGCATGCTCTCGATTCGCACATCGGAAAGCGATTCAGAACGAAATGTCAGTGAAACTTGTTAATTTGTGTCGATTCACACAAAAGTGTATCTGTGATCACCAATTTTCATGTTTTTGAACGTTCGGAAACGACATCACTCGATTGTAAGGTATGATCTCGAATCGCACGTCGGAAAGCGATGCTAGTCGAAATGTCAGTGAATCTTGTCGATTTGTTACGCATCTCGCCAAAGTCTATCGGTGATCACCAATTTTCATGTTTATGAACGTTCGGATACGACATAATTCGATTGTAAGTAATGATCTCGAATCGCACGTCGGAAAGCTGCTCTTTTCGAAATGTCAGTGAATGTTGTTAAATTGTATCGATTCACACAAAAGTGTATCGGTGATCTCCAATTTACACGTTTATGCACGTTCGGATACGACATAACTCGATTGTAAGTAATGATCTCGAATCGCACGTCGGAAAGCTGCACTTTTCGAAATGTCAGTGAATGTTGTTAAATTGTATCGATTCACACAATAGTGTATCGGTGAACTCCAATTTTCACGTTTATGATGGTTCGGAAACGACATCACTCGATTGTAAGTTATGATCTCGATTCGCACATCGGAAAGCGATTCAGAAAGAAATGTGTCAGTGAATCTGGTTAATTTGTGTCGATTCACACAAAAGTGTATCGGTGATCTCTAATTTTCACGTTTATGAACGTTCCGAAACGACATCACTCGATTGTAGGTTATGATCTCGATTCGCACATCGGAAAGCGATTCAGAACGAAATGTCAGTGAATCTGGTTAATTTGTGTCGATTCACACAAAAGTGTATCGGTGATGTCCTATTTACACGTTTATGAACGTTCGGAATCGACATCACTCGATTGTAAGTTGTGATCTCGAATCGCACGTCGGAAATCTGTTCTGTTCGAAATGTCAGTGAATGTTGTTAATTTCTATCGATTCATACAAAAGTGTATCGGTGATCACCAATTTTCATGTTTATGCACGTTCGGATACGACATAACTCGATTGTAAGTAATGATCTCGAATCGCACGTCGGAAAGCTGCACTTTTCGAAATGTCAGTGAATGTTGTTAAATTGTATCGATTCACACAATAGTGTATCGGTGAACTCCAATTTTCACGTTTATGATGGTTCGGAAACGACATCACTCGATTGTAAGTTATGATCTCGATTCGCACATCGGAAAGCGATTCAGAAAGAAATGTGTCAGTGAATCTGGTTAATTTGTGTCGATTCACACAAAAGTGTATCGGTGATCTCTAATTTTCACGTTTATGAACGTTCCGAAACGACATCACTCGATTGTATGTTATGATCTCGACTTGCACGTCGGAAAGCCGTTCTTTTCGAAATGTCTGTGAATGTTGTTAAATTATATCGATTCACACAAAAGTGCATCGGTTATCTCCAATTTTCACGTCTCTGAACGTTAGGAAACGACATCACACGATTGTAAGGTGTGATCGCGATTCGCACATAGGAAAGCGATTCAGAACGAAATGTCAGTGAATCTGGTTAATTTGTGTCGATTCACACAAAAGTGTATCGGTGATCTCTAATTTTCACGTTTATGAACGTTCGGAATCGACATCACTCGATGGTAATGCATGCTCTCGATTCGCACATCGGAAAGCGATTCAGAACGAAATGTCAGTGAAACTTGTTAATTTGTGTCGATTCACACAAAAGTGTATCTGTGATCACCAATTTTCATGTTTTTGAACGTTCGGAAACGACATCACTCGATTGTAAGGTATGATCTCGAATCGCACGTCGGAAAGCGATGCTAGTCGAAATGTCAGTGAATCTTGTCGATTTGTTACGCATCTCGCCAAAGTCTATCGGTGATCACCAATTTTCATGTTTATGAACGTTCGGATACGACATAACTCGATTGTAAGTAATGATCTCGAATCGCACGTCGGAAAGCTGCTCTTTTCGAAATGTCAGTGAATGTTGTTAAATTGTATCAATTCACACAAAAGTGTATCGGTGATCTCCAATTTACACGTTTATGGTGGTTCGGAAACGACATCACTCGATTGTAAGTTATGATCTCGATTCGCACATCGGAAAGCGATTCAGAATGAAATGTCAGTGAATCTGGTTAATTTGTGTCGATTCACACAAAAGTGTATCGGTAATCTCCAATTTTCACGTTTATGAACGTTCGGAAACGACATCACTCGTTTGTAAGTTATGATCTCGAATCGCACGTTGGAAAGCTGTTCTGTTCGAATTGTCAGTGAATCTTGATAATTTGTAACGATTCACACAAAAGTTTATTTGTGATCACCAATTTTCATATTTGTGAACGTTCAGAACCGACATCGTTCGAATGTCAGTTCCGGTCTCGAATCGCATTTCGGATTGCGATTCTGATAGAAATGTCGGAAAAAATTGTTGATTCGTAACGATTAACACACAAGATTATCGCTGATTACTTACTTTCATGTTTATGAAAGATTGGAAACGTTCACCGATAAACGTCACATATCAACAATTTTACAGACATTTAGTATCGCAATCCGAAGGGCCATTTGAGATCTGTACTGACAATCGAGCGATGAAAACGTTCCCGAACTTTCATAAACATGAAGATTGGTGATCACCAATAAAATTTTTGTTCAATTCATGACCAATTAACAATATCCAATGACATTTCGATTCGAGATCATAAATTACAATCGAGTGATATCATTTCCGAACGTTCATAAACATGAAAATTGGTGATCACCGATACACTTTTGTGTGAATTGATAAAAATTAACAAGATTCACTGACATTTCGAACAGAACAGCTTTCCCACGTGCGATCCGAGATCATAACTTACAATCGAGTGATGTCATTTCCGAACGTTCATAAACGTGAAAATTGGTGATCACCGATACACTTTTGTGTGAATCGAAACAATTTAACAACATTCACTGACATTTCGAACAGAACAGCTTTCCGACGTGTGATCGGAGATCATAACTTACAATCGAGTGATGTCGTTTCCGAACGTTCATAAACATGAAGAACGGTGATCACCGATAGATTTTTGTGTGAATCGACTCAAATTAACCAGATTCACTGACATTTCGTTCTGAATCGCTTTCCGATGTGCTAATCGCGATCACAGCTTACAATCGAGTGGTGTAGTTTCCAAACGTTCATAAACGTGAAAATTGAAGATCACAGATACACTTTTGTATGAATCGATAGAAATTAACAAGATTCACTGACATTTCGAACAGAACAGCTTTCCGACGTGCGACCCGAGATCATAACTTACAATCGAGTGATGTCATTTCCGAACGTTCATAAACGTGAAAATTGGTGATCACCGATACACTTTTGTGTGAATCGATACAATTTAACAACATTCACTGACATTTCGAACAGCACAGCTTTCCGACGTGCGATCCGAGATCATAACTTACAATCGAGTGATGTAGTTTCCGAACGTTCATAAACGTGAAAATTGGAGATCACCGATACACTTTTGTGTGAATCGACACAAATTAACCAGATTCACTGATATTTCGTTCTGAACCGCATTCCGATGTACGAATCGCGATCACACCTTACAATCAAGTGATGACGTTTCCGAACGTTCATAAACGTGAAAATTGGTTATCACCGATACACTTTTGTGTGAATCAATACAATTTAACAACATTCACTGACATTTCGAACAGCACAGCTTTCCGACGTGCGATCCGAGATCATAACTTACAATCGAGTGATGTAGTTTCCGAACGTTCATAAACATGAAAATTGGTGATCACCGATACACTTTTGTGTGAATTGATAAAAATTAACAAGATTCACTGACATTTCGAACAGAACAGCTTTCCCACGTGCGATCCGAGATCATAACTTACAATCGAGTGATGTCATTTCCGAACGTTCATAAACGTGAAGAACGGTGATCACCGATAGATTTTTGTGTGAATCGACTCAAATTAACCAGATTCACTGACATTTCGTTCTGAATCGCTTTCCGATGTGCTAATCGCGATCACAGCTTACAATCGAGTGGTGTAGTTTCGGAACGTTCATAAACGTGAAAATTGAAGATCACCGATACACTTTTGTATGAATCGATAGAAATTAACAACATTCACTGACATTTCGAACAGCACAGCTTTCCGATGTGTGAATCGCGATCACAGTTTACAATCGAGTGATGTAGTTTCCGAACGTTCATAAACGTGAAAATTGGAAATCACCGATACACTTTTGTGTGAATCGACACAAATTAACCAGATTCACTGATATTTCGTTCTGAACCGCATTCCGATGTACGAATCGCGATCACACCTTACAATCAAGTGATGACGTTTCCGAACGTTCATAAACGTGAAAATTGGTTATCACCGATACACTTTTGTGTGAATCAATACAATTTAACAACATTCACTGACATTTCGAACAGCACAGCTTTCCGACGTGCGATCCGAGATCATAACTTACAATCGAGTGATGTAGTTTCCGAACGTTCATAAACATGAAAATTGGTGATCACCGATACACTTTTGTGTGAATTGATAAAAATTAACAAGATTCACTGACATTTCGAACAGAACAGCTTTCCCACGTGCGATCCGAGATCATAACTTACAATCGAGTGATGTCATTTCCGAACGTTCATAAACGTGAAAATTGGTGATCACCGATACACTTTTGTGTGAATCGAAACAATTTAACAACATTCACTGACATTTCGAACAGAACAGCTTTCCGACGTGTGATCGGAGATCATAACTTACAATCGAGTGATGTCGTTTCCGAACGTTCATAAACATGAAGAACGGTGATCACCGATAGATTTTTGTGTGAATCGACTCAAATTAACCAGATTCACTGACATTTCGTTCTGAATCGCTTTCCGATGTGCTAATCGCGATCACAGCTTACAATCGAGTGGTGTAGTTTCGGAACGTTCATAAACGTGAAAATTGAAGATCACCGATACACTTTTGTATGAATCGATAGAAATTAACAAGATTCACTGACATTTCGAACAGAACAGCTTTCCGACGTGCGATCCGAGATCATAACTTACAATCGAGTGATGTCATTTCCGAACGTTCATAAACGTGAAAATTGGTGATCACCGATACACTTTTGTGTGAATCGACTCAAATTAACCAGATTCACTGACATTTCGTTCTGAATCGCTTTCCGATGTGCGAATCGCGATCACAGCTTACAATCGAGTGATGTCGTTTCCGAACCATCATAAACGTGAAAATTGGTGATCACCGATACACTTTTGTATGAATCGATAGAAATGAACAAGAATCACTGACATTTCGAACTGACCAGCTTTCCGACGTGCGATTCGAGATCATACCTTACATTCGAGTGATGTCGTTTCCGAACGTTCATAAACGTGAAAATTGAAGATCACCGATATACTTTTGTGTGAATCGACACAAATTAACCAGATTCACTGACATTTCGTTCTGAATCGCTTTCCGATGTGCGAATCGCGGTCTCACCTTACAATCGAGTGATGTCGTTTCCGAACGTTCATAAACGTGAAAATTTGTGATCACCGATCCACTTTTGTGTGAATCGATACAATTTAACAACATTCACTGACATTTCGAACAGCACAGCTTTCCGACGTGCGATCCGAGATCATAACTAACAATCGAGTGATGTAGTTTCCGAACGTTCATAAACGTGAAAATTTGAGATCGACGATACACTTTTGTGTGAATCGACACAAATTAACCAGATTCACTGATATTTCGTTCTGAACCGCATTCCGATGTACGAATCGCGATCACACTTTACAATCAAGTGATGACGTTTCCGAACGTTCATAAACGTGAAAATTGGTTATCACCGATACACTTTTGTGTGAATCAATACAATTTAACAACATTCACTGACATTTCGACCAGCATCGCTTTCCGACGTGCGATTCGAGATTATTACACGTCGCAAAGCGTTTCAGAACGAAATGTCAGTGTACCTTGTTAATTTGTATCGATTCACCCAAAAGTGTATCGGTGATCACCAATTTTCACGTTTATGAACGTTCCGAAACGACATCACTCGATTGTATGTTATGATCTCGACTTGCACGTCGGAAAGCCGTTCTGTTCGAAATGTCTGTGAATGTTGTTAAATTGTATCGATTCACACAAAAGTGCATCGGTTATCTCCAATTTTCACGTTTCTGAACGTTCGGAAACGACATCACACGATTGTAAGGTGTGATCGCGATTCGCACATAGGAAAGCGATTCAGAACGAAATGTCAGTGAATCTGGTTAATTTGTTTCGATTCACTCAAAAGTGTATCATCGGTGATGTCCTATTTACACGTTTATGAACGTTCGGAATCGACATCACTCGATTGTAAGTTGTGATCTCGAATCGCACGTCGGAAATCTGTTCTGTTCGAAATGTCAGTGAATGTTGTTAATTTCTATCGATTCATACAAAAGTGTATCGGTGATCACCAATTTTCATGTTTATGCACGTTCGGATACGACATAACTCGATTGTAAGTAATGATCTCGAATCGCACGTCGGAAAGCTGCACTTTTCGAAATGTCAGTGAATGTTGTTAAATTGTATCGATTCACACAATAGTGTATCGGTGAACTCCAATTTTCACGTTTATGATGGTTCGGAAACGACATCACTCGATTGTAAGTTATGATCTCGATTCGCACATCGGAAAGCGATTCAGAAAGAAATGTGTCAGTGAATCTGGTTAATTTGTGTCGATTCACACAAAAGTGTATCGGTGATCTCCAATTTTCACGTTTATGAACGTTCGGAAACGACATCACTCGATTGTAAGCTGTGATCGCGATTCGCACATCGGAAAGCGATTCAGAACGAAATGTCAGTGAATCTGGTTAATTTGTGTCGATTCACACAAAAGTGTATCGGTGATCTCTAATTTTCACGTTTATGAACGTTCCGAAACGACATCACTCGATTGTATGTTATGATCTCGACTTGCACGTCGGAAAGCCGTTCTGTTCGAAATGTCTGTGAATGTTGTTAAATTGTATCGATTCACACAAAAGTGCATCGGTTATCTCCAATTTTCACGTCTCTGAACGTTAGGAAACGACATCACACGATTGTAAGGTGTGATCGCGATTCGCACATAGGAAAGCGATTCAGAACGAAATGTCAGTGAATCTGGTTAATTTGTGTCGATTCACACAAAAGTGTATCGGTGATCTCTAATTTTCACGTTTATGAACGTTCGGAATCGACATCACTCGATGGTAATGCATGCTCTCGATTCGCACATCGGAAAGCGATTCAGAACGAAATGTCAGTGAAACTTGTTAATTTGTGTCGATTCACACAAAAGTGTATCTGTGATCACCAATTTTCATGTTTTTGAACGTTCGGAAACGACATCACTCGATTGTAAGGTATGATCTCGAATCGCACGTCGGAAAGCGATGCTAGTCGAAATGTCAGTGAATCTTGTCGATTTGTTACGCATCTCGCCAAAGTCTATCGGTGATCACCAATTTTCATGTTTATGAACGTTCGGATACGACATAATTCGATTGTAAGTAATGATCTCGAATCGCACGTCGGAAAGCTGCTCTTTTCGAAATGTCAGTGAATGTTGTTAAATTGTATCGATTCACACAAAAGTGTATCGGTGATCTCCAATTTACACGTTTATGCACGTTCGGATACGACATAACTCGATTGTAAGTAATGATCTCGAATCGCACGTCGGAAAGCTGCACTTTTCGAAATGTCAGTGAATGTTGTTAAATTGTATCGATTCACACAATAGTGTATCGGTGAACTCCAATTTTCACGTTTATGATGGTTCGGAAACGACATCACTCGATTGTAAGTTATGATCTCGATTCGCACATCGGAAAGCGATTCAGAAAGAAATGTGTCAGTGAATCTGGTTAATTTGTGTCGATTCACACAAAAGTGTATCGGTGATCTCTAATTTTCACGTTTATGAACGTTCCGAAACGACATCACTCGATTGTAGGTTATGATCTCGATTCGCACATCGGAAAGCGATTCAGAACGAAATGTCAGTGAATCTGGTTAATTTGTGTCGATTCACACAAAAGTGTATCGGTGATGTCCTATTTACACGTTTATGAACGTTCGGAATCGACATCACTCGATTGTAAGTTGTGATCTCGAATCGCACGTCGGAAATCTGTTCTGTTCGAAATGTCAGTGAATGTTGTTAATTTCTATCGATTCATACAAAAGTGTATCGGTGATCACCAATTTTCATGTTTATGCACGTTCGGATACGACATAACTCGATTGTAAGTAATGATCTCGAATCGCACGTCGGAAAGCTGCACTTTTCGAAATGTCAGTGAATGTTGTTAAATTGTATCGATTCACACAATAGTGTATCGGTGAACTCCAATTTTCACGTTTATGATGGTTCGGAAACGACATCACTCGATTGTAAGTTATGATCTCGATTCGCACATCGGAAAGCGATTCAGAAAGAAATGTGTCAGTGAATCTGGTTAATTTGTGTCGATTCACACAAAAGTGTATCGGTGATCTCTAATTTTCACGTTTATGAACGTTCCGAAACGACATCACTCGATTGTATGTTATGATCTCGACTTGCACGTCGGAAAGCCGTTCTTTTCGAAATGTCTGTGAATGTTGTTAAATTATATCGATTCACACAAAAGTGCATCGGTTATCTCCAATTTTCACGTCTCTGAACGTTAGGAAACGACATCACACGATTGTAAGGTGTGATCGCGATTCGCACATAGGAAAGCGATTCAGAACGAAATGTCAGTGAATCTGGTTAATTTGTGTCGATTCACACAAAAGTGTATCGGTGATCTCTAATTTTCACGTTTATGAACGTTCGGAATCGACATCACTCGATGGTAATGCATGCTCTCGATTCGCACATCGGAAAGCGATTCAGAACGAAATGTCAGTGAAACTTGTTAATTTGTGTCGATTCACACAAAAGTGTATCTGTGATCACCAATTTTCATGTTTTTGAACGTTCGGAAACGACATCACTCGATTGTAAGGTATGATCTCGAATCGCACGTCGGAAAGCGATGCTAGTCGAAATGTCAGTGAATCTTGTCGATTTGTTACGCATCTCGCCAAAGTCTATCGGTGATCACCAATTTTCATGTTTATGAACGTTCGGATACGACATAACTCGATTGTAAGTAATGATCTCGAATCGCACGTCGGAAAGCTGCTCTTTTCGAAATGTCAGTGAATGTTGTTAAATTGTATCAATTCACACAAAAGTGTATCGGTGATCTCCAATTTACACGTTTATGGTGGTTCGGAAACGACATCACTCGATTGTAAGTTATGATCTCGATTCGCACATCGGAAAGCGATTCAGAATGAAATGTCAGTGAATCTGGTTAATTTGTGTCGATTCACACAAAAGTGTATCGGTAATCTCCAATTTTCACGTTTATGAACGTTCGGAAACGACATCACTCGTTTGTAAGTTATGATCTCGAATCGCACGTTGGAAAGCTGTTCTGTTCGAATTGTCAGTGAATCTTGATAATTTGTAACGATTCACACAAAAGTTTATTTGTGATCACCAATTTTCATATTTGTGAACGTTCAGAACCGACATCGTTCGAATGTCAGTTCCGGTCTCGAATCGCATTTCGGATTGCGATTCTGATAGAAATGTCGGAAAAAATTGTTGATTCGTAACGATTAACACACAAGATTATCGCTGATTACTTACTTTCATGTTTATGAAAGATTGGAAACGTTCACCGATAAACGTCACATATCAACAATTTTACAGACATTTAGTATCGCAATCCGAAGGGCCATTTGAGATCTGTACTGACAATCGAGCGATGAAAACGTTCCCGAACTTTCATAAACATGAAGATTGGTGATCACCAATAAAATTTTTGTTCAATTCATGACCAATTAACAATATCCAATGACATTTCGATTCGAGATCATAAATTACAATCGAGTGATATCATTTCCGAACGTTCATAAACATGAAAATTGGTGATCACCGATACACTTTTGTGTGAATTGATAAAAATTAACAAGATTCACTGACATTTCGAACAGAACAGCTTTCCCACGTGCGATCCGAGATCATAACTTACAATCGAGTGATGTCATTTCCGAACGTTCATAAACGTGAAAATTGGTGATCACCGATACACTTTTGTGTGAATCGAAACAATTTAACAACATTCACTGACATTTCGAACAGAACAGCTTTCCGACGTGTGATCGGAGATCATAACTTACAATCGAGTGATGTCGTTTCCGAACGTTCATAAACATGAAGAACGGTGATCACCGATAGATTTTTGTGTGAATCGACTCAAATTAACCAGATTCACTGACATTTCGTTCTGAATCGCTTTCCGATGTGCTAATCGCGATCACAGCTTACAATCGAGTGGTGTAGTTTCCAAACGTTCATAAACGTGAAAATTGAAGATCACAGATACACTTTTGAGTGAGTCGATACAATTTAACAACATTCACTGACATTTCGAACAGAACAGCTTTCCGACGTGCGATCCGAGATCATAACTTAAAATCGGGTGATGTCGTTTCCGAACGTTCATAAACGTGAAAATTGGTGATCACCGATACACTTTTGTGTGAATCGACTCAAATTAACCAGATTCACTGACATTTCGTTCTGAATCGCTTTCCGATGTGCGAATCGCGATCACAGCTTACAATCGAGTGATGTTTCCGAACCATCATAAACGTGAAAATTGGTGATCACCGATACACTTTTGTATGAATTGATAGAAATTAACAAGATTCACTGACATTTCGAACAGAACAGCTTTCCGACGTGCGATCCGAGATCATAACTTACAATCGAGTGATGTCATTTCCGAACGTTCATAAACGTGAAAATTGGTGATCACCGATAGACTTTTGTGTGAATCGATACAATTTAACAACATTCACTGACATTTCGAACAGCACAGCTTTCCGACGTGCGATCCGAGATCATAACTTACAATCGGGTGATGTCGTTTCCGAACGTTCATAAACGTGAAAATTGGTGATCACCGATACACTTTTGTGTGAATCGACTCAAATTAACCAGATTCACTGACATTTCGTTCTGAATCGCTTTCCGATGTGCGAATCGCGATCACAGCTTACAATCGAGTGATGTCGTTTCCGAACCATCATAAACGTGAAAATTGGTGATCACCGATACACTTTTGTATGAATCGATAGAAATGAACAAGAATCACTGACATTTCGAACTGACCAGCTTTCCGACGTGCGATTCGAGATCATACCTTACATTCGAGTGATGTCGTTTCCGAACGTTCATAAACGTGAAAATTGAAGATCACCGATATACTTTTGTGTGAATCGACACAAATTAACCAGATTCACTGACATTTCGTTCTGAATCGCTTTCCGATGTGCTAATCGCGATCACAGCTTACAATCGAGTGGTGTAGTTTCGGAACGTTCATAAACGTGAAAATGGAAGATCACCGATACACTTTTGTATGAATCGATAGAAATTAACAAGCTTCACTGACATTTCGAACAGAACAGCTTTCCGACGTGCGATCCGAGATCATAACTTTCAATCGAGTGATGTCATTTCCGAACGTTCATAAACGTGAAAATTGGTGATCACCGATACACTTTTGTGTGAATCGACTCAAATTAACCAGATTCACTGACATTTCGTTCTGAATCGCTTTCCGATGTGCTAATCGCGATCACAGCTTACAATCGAGTGGTGTAGTTTCCGAACGTTCATAAACGTGAAAATTGAAGATCACAGATACACTTTTGAGTGAGTCGATACAATTTAACAAGATTCACTGACATTTCGAACAGAACAGCTTTCCGACGTGCGATCCGAGATCATAACTTACAATCGAGTGATGTCATTTCCGAACGATCATAAACGTGAAAATTGGAGATCACCGATACACTTTTGTGTGATTCGACTCAAATTAACCAGATTCACTGACATTTCGTTCTGAATCGCTTTCCGATGTGTGAATCGCGATCACAGTTTACAATCGAGTGATGTCGTTTCCGAACGTTCATAAACGTGAAAATTTGTGATCACCGATCCACTTTTGTGTGAATCGATACAATTTAACAACATTCACTGACATTTCGAACAGCACAGCTTTCCGATGTGTGAATCGCGATCACAGTTTAAAATCGAGTGATGTAGTTTCCGAACGTTCATAAACGTGAAAATTGGAAATCACCGATACACTTTTGTGTGAATCGACACAAATTAACCAGATTCACTGATATTTCGTTCTGAACCGCATTCCGATGTACGAATCGCGATCACACCTTACAATCAAGTGATGACGTTTCCGAACGTTCATAAACGTGAAAATTGGTTATCACCGATACACTTTTGTGTGAATCAATACAATTTAACAACATTCACAGACATTTCGACCAGCATCGCTTTCCGACGTGCGATTCGAGATTATTACACGTCGCAAAGCGTTTCAGAACGAAATGTCAGTGTACCTTGTTAATTTGTATCGATTCACCCAAAAGTGTATCGGTGATCACCAATTTTCACGTTTATGAACGTTCCGAAACGACATCACTCGATTGTATGTTATGATCTCGACTTGCACGTCGGAAAGCCGTTCTGTTCGAAATGTCTGTGAATGTTGCTAAATTGTATCGATTCACACAAAAGTGCATCGGTTATCTCCAATTTTCACGTTTCTGAACGTTCGGAAACGACATCACACGATTGTAAGGTGTGATCGCGATTCGCACATAGGAAAGCGATTCAGAACGAAATGTCAGTGAATCTGGTTAATTTGTTTCGATTCACACAAAAGTGTATCGGTGATCTCCAATTTTCACGTTTATGATGGTTCGGAAACGACATCACTCGATTGTAGGTTATGATCTCGATTCGCACATCGGAAAGCGATTCAGAACGAAATGTCAGTGAATCTGGTTAATTTGTGTCGATTCACACAAAAGTGTATCGGTGATGTCCTATTTACACGTTTATGAACGTTCGGAATCGACATCACTCGATTGTAAGTTGTGATCTCGAATCGCACGTCGAAAATCTGTTCTGTTCGAAATGTCAGTGAATGTTGTTAATTTCTATCGATTCATACAAAAGTGTATCGGTGATCACCAATTTTCATGTTTATGCACGTTCGGATACGACATAACTCGATTGTAAGTAATGATCTCGAATCGCACGTCGGAAAGCTGCACTTTTCGAAATGTCAGTGAATGTTGTTAAATTGTATCGATTCACACAATAGTGTATCGGTGAACTCCAATTTTCACGTTTATGATGGTTCGGAAACGACATCACAAGATTGTAAGTTATGATCTCGATTCGCACATCGGAAAGCGATTCAGAAAGAAATGTGTCAGTGAATCTGGTTAATTTGTGTCGATTCACACAAAAGTGTATCGGTGATCTCTAATTTTCACGTTTATGAACGTTCGGAATCGACATCACTCGATGGTAATGCATGCTCTCGATTCGCACATCGGAAAGCGATTCAGAACGAAATGTCAGTGAAACTTGTTAATTTGTGTCGATTCACACAAAAGTGTATCTGTGATCACCAATTTTCATGTTTTTGAACGTTCGGAAACGACATCACTCGATTGTAAGGTATGATCCCGAATCGCACGTCGGAAAGCGATGCTAGTCGAAATGTCAGTGAATCTTGTCGATTTGTTACGCATCTCGCCAAAGTCTATCGGTGATCACCAATTTTCATGTTTATGAACGTTCGGATACGACATAACTCGATTGTAAGTAATGATCTCGAATCGCACGTCGGAAAGCTGCTCTTTTCGAAATGTCAGTGAATGTTGTTAAATTGTATCGATTCACACAAAAGTGTATCGGTGATCTCCAATTTACACGTTTATGATGGTTCGGAAACGACATCACTCGATTGTAAGTTATGATCTCGATTCGCACATCGGAAAGCGATTCAGAACGAAATGTCAGTGAATCTGGTTAATTTGTGTCGATTCACACAAAAGTGTATCGGTAATCTCCAATTTTCACGTTTATGAACGTTCGGAAACGACATCACTCGTTTGTAAGTTATGATCTCGAATCGCACGTTGGAAAGCTGTTCTGTTCGAATTGTCAGTGAATCTTGATAATTTGTAACGATTCACACAAAAGTTTATTTGTGATCACCAATTTTCATATTTGTGAACGTTCAGAACCGACATCGTTCGAATGTCAGTTCCGGTCTCGAATCGCATTTCGGATTGCGATTCTGATAGAAATGTCGGAAAAAATTGTTGATTCGTAACGATTAACACACAAGATTATCGCTGATTACTTACTTTCATGTTTATGAAAGATTGGAAACGTTCACCGATAAACGTCACATATCAACAATTTTACAGACATTTAGTATCGCAATCCGAAGGGCCATTTGAGATCTGAACTGACAATCGAGCGATGAAAACGTTCCCGAACTTTCATAAACATGAAGATTGGTGATCACCAATAAAATTTTTGTTCAATTCATGACCAATTAACAATATCCAATGACATTTCGATTCGAGATCATAAATTACAATCGAGTGATATCATTTCCGAACGTTCATAAACATGAAAATTGGTGATCACCGATACACTTTTGTATGAATCGATAGAAATTAACAAGATTCACTGACATTTCGAACAGAACAGCTTTCCGACGTGCGATCCGAGATCATAACTTACAATCGAGTGATGTCATTTCCGAACGTTCATAAACGTGAAAATTGGTGATCACCGATACACTTTTGTGTGAATCGACTCAAATTAACCAGATTCACTGACATTTCGTTCTGAATCGCTTTCCGATGTGCGAATCGCGATCACAGCTTACAATCGAGTGATGTCGTTTCCGAACCATCATAAACGTGAAAATTGGTGATCACCGATACACTTTTGTATGAATCGATAGAAATGAACAAGAATCACTGACATTTCGAACTGACCAGCTTTCCGACGTGCGATTCGAGATCATACCTTACATTCGAGTGATGTCGTTTCCGAACGTTCATAAACGTGAAAATTGAAGATCACCGATATACTTTTGTGTGAATCGACACAAATTAACCAGATTCACTGACATTTCGTTCTGAATCGCTTTCCGATGTGCGAATCGCGGTCTCACCTTACAATCGAGTGATGTCGTTTCCGAACGTTCATAAACGTGAAAATTTGTGATCACCGATCCACTTTTGTGTGAATCGATACAATTTAACAACATTCACTGACATTTCGAACAGCACAGCTTTCCGACGTGCGATCCGAGATCATAACTAACAATCGAGTGATGTAGTTTCCGAACGTTCATAAACGTGAAAATTTGAGATCGACGATACACTTTTGTGTGAATCGACACAAATTAACCAGATTCACTGATATTTCGTTCTGAACCGCATTCCGATGTACGAATCGCGATCACACTTTACAATCAAGTGATGACGTTTCCGAACGTTCATAAACGTGAAAATTGGTTATCACCGATACACTTTTGTGTGAATCAATACAATTTAACAACATTCACTGACATTTCGACCAGCATCGCTTTCCGACGTGCGATTCGAGATTATTACACGTCGCAAAGCGTTTCAGAACGAAATGTCAGTGTACCTTGTTAATTTGTATCGATTCACCCAAAAGTGTATCGGTGATCACCAATTTTCACGTTTATGAACGTTCTGAAACGACATCACTCGATTGTATGTTATGATCTCGACTTGCACGTCGGAAAGCCGTTCTGTTCGAAATGTCTGTGAATGTTGTTAAATTGTATCGATTCACACAAAAGTGCATCGGTTATCTCCAATTTTCACGTTTCTGAACGTTCGGAAACGACATCACACGATTGTAAGGTGTGATCGCGATTCGCACATAGGAAAGCGATTCAGAACGAAATGTCAGTGAATCTGGTTAATTTGTTTCGATTCACTCAAAAGTGTATCATCGGTGATCTCCAATTTTCACGTTTATGATGGTTCGGAAACGACATCACTCGATTGTAGGTTATGATCTCGATTCGCACATCGGAAAGCGATTCAGAACGAAATGTCAGTGAATCTGGTTAATTTGTGTCGATTCACACAAAAGTGTATCGGTGATGTCCTATTTACACGTTTATGAACGTTCGGAATCGACATCACTCGATTGTAAGTTGTGATCTCGAATCGCACGTCGGAAATCTGTTCTGTTCGAAATGTCAGTGAATGTTGTTAATTTCTATCGATTCATACAAAAGTGTATCGGTGATCTCTAATTTTCACGTTTATGAACGTTCCGAAACGACATCACTCGATTGTATGTTATGATCTCGACTTGCACGTCGGAAAGCCGTTCTGTTCGAAATGTCTGTGAATGTTGTTAAATTGTATCGATTCACACAAAAGTGCATCGGTTATCTCCAATTTTCACGTCTCTGAACGTTAGGAAACGACATCACACGATTGTAAGGTGTGATCGCGATTCGCACATAGGAAAGCGATTCAGAACGAAATGTCAGTGAATCTGGTTAATTTGTGTCGATTCACACAAAAGTGTATCGGTGATCTCTAGTTTTCACGTTTATGAACGTTCGGAATCGACATCACTCGATGGTAATGCATGCTCTCGATTCGCACATCGGAAAGCGATTCAGAACGAAATGTCAGTGAAACTTGTTAATTTGTGTCGATTCACACAAAAGTGTATCTGTGATCACCAATTTTCATGTTTTTGAACGTTCGGAAACGACATCACTCGATTGTAAGGTATGATCTCGAATCGCACGTCGGAAAGCGATGCTAGTCGAAATGTCAGTGAATCTTGTCGATTTGTTACGCATCTCGCCAAAGTCTATCGGTGATCACCAATTTTCATGTTTATGAACGTTCGGATACGACATAATTCGATTGTAAGTAATGATCTCGAATCGCACGTCGGAAAGCTGCTCTTTTCGAAATGTCAGTGAATGTTGTTAAATTGTATCGATTCACACAAAAGTGTATCGGTGATCTCCAATTTACACGTTTATGCACGTTCGGATACGACATAACTCGATTGTAAGTAATGATCTCGAATCGCACGTCGGAAAGCTGCACTTTTCGAAATGTCAGTGAATGTTGTTAAATTGTATCGATTCACACAATAGTGTATCGGTGAACTCCAATTTTCACGTTTATGATGGTTCGGAAACGACATCACTCGATTGTAAGTTATGATCTCGATTCGCACATCGGAAAGCGATTCAGAAAGAAATGTGTCAGTGAATCTGGTTAATTTGTGTCGATTCACACAAAAGTGTATCGGTGATCTCTAATTTTCACGTTTATGAACGTTCCGAAACGACATCACTCGATTGTAGGTTATGATCTCGATTCGCACATCGGAAAGCGATTCAGAACGAAATGTCAGTGAATCTGGTTAATTTGTGTCGATTCACACAAAAGTGTATCGGTGATGTCCTATTTACACGTTTATGAACGTTCGGAATCGACATCACTCGATTGTAAGTTGTGATCTCGAATCGCACGTCGGAAATCTGTTCTGTTCGAAATGTCAGTGAATGTTGTTAATTTCTATCGATTCATACAAAAGTGTATCGGTGATCACCAATTTTCATGTTTATGCACGTTCGGATACGACATAACTCGATTGTAAGTAATGATCTCGAATCGCACGTCGGAAAGCTGCACTTTTCGAAATGTCAGTGAATGTTGTTAAATTGTATCGATTCACACAATAGTGTATCGGTGAACTCCAATTTTCACGTTTATGATGGTTCGGAAACGACATCACTCGATTGTAAGTTATGATCTCGATTCGCACATCGGAAAGCGATTCAGAAAGAAATGTGTCAGTGAATCTGGTTAATTTGTGTCGATTCACACAAAAGTGTATCGGTGATCTCTAATTTTCACGTTTATGAACGTTCCGAAACGACATCACTCGATTGTATGTTATGATCTCGACTTGCACGTCGGAAAGCCGTTCTTTTCGAAATGTCTGTGAATGTTGTTAAATTGTATCGATTCACACAAAAGTGCATCGGTTATCTCCAATTTTCACGTCTCTGAACGTTAGGAAACGACATCACACGATTGTAAGGTGTGATCGCGATTCGCACATAGGAAAGCGATTCAGAACGAAATGTCAGTGAATCTGGTTAATTTGTGTCGATTCACACAAAAGTGTATCGGTGATCTCTAATTTTCACGTTTATGAACGTTCGGAATCGACATCACTCGATGGTAATGCATGCTCTCGATTCGCACATCGGAAAGCGATTCAGAACGAAATGTCAGTGAAACTTGTTAATTTGTGTCGATTCACACAAAAGTGTATCTGTGATCACCAATTTTCATGTTTTTGAACGTTCGGAAACGACATCACTCGATTGTAAGGTATGATCTCGAATCGCACGTCGGAAAGCGATGCTAGTCGAAATGTCAGTGAATCTTGTCGATTTGTTACGCATCTCGCCAAAGTCTATCGGTGATCACCAATTTTCATGTTTATGAACGTTCGGATACGACATAACTCGATTGTAAGTAATGATCTCGAATCGCACGTCGGAAAGCTGCTCTTTTCGAAATGTCAGTGAATGTTGTTAAATTGTATCAATTCACACAAAAGTGTATCGGTGATCTCCAATTTACACGTTTATGATGGTTCGGAAACGACATCACTCGATTGTAAGTTATGATCTCGATTCGCACATCGGAAAGCGATTCAGAATGAAATGTCAGTGAATCTGGTTAATTTGTGTCGATTCACACAAAAGTGTATCGGTAATCTCCAATTTTCACGTTTATGAACGTTCGGAAACGACATCACTCGTTTGTAAGTTATGATCTCGAATCGCACGTTGGAAAGCTGTTCTGTTCGAATTGTCAGTGAATCTTGATAATTTGTAACGATTCACACAAAAGTTTATTTGTGATCACCAATTTTCATATTTGTGAACGTTCAGAACCGACATCGTTCGAATGTCAGTTCCGGTCTCGAATCGCATTTCGGATTGCGATTCTGATAGAAATGTCGGAAAAAATTGTTGATTCGTAACGATTAACACACAAGATTATCGCTGATTACTTACTTTCATGTTTATGAAAGATTGGAAACGTTCACCGATAAACGTCACATATCAACAATTTTACAGACATTTAGTATCGCAATCCGAAGGGCCATTTGAGATCTGAACTGACAATCGAGCGATGAAAACGTTCCCGAACTTTCATAAACATGAAGATTGGTGATCACCAATAAAATTTTTGTTCAATTCATGACCAATTAACAATATCCAATGACATTTCGATTCGAGATCATAAATTACAATCGAGTGATATCATTTCCGAACGTTCATAAACATGAAAATTGGTGATCACCGATACACTTTTGTGTGAATTGATAAAAATTAACAAGATTCACTGACATTTCGAACAGAACAGCTTTCCCACGTGCGATCCGAGATCATAACTTACAATCGAGTGATGTCATTTCCGAACGTTCATAAACATGAAGAACGGTGATCACCGATAGATTTTTGTGTGAATCGACTCAAATTAACCAGATTCACTGACATTTCGTTCTGAATCGCTTTCCGATGTGCTAATCGCGATCACAGCTTACAATCGAGTGGTGTAGTTTCCAAACGTTCATAAACGTGAAAATTGAAGATCACAGATACACTTTTGTATGAATCGATAGAAATTAACAAGATTCACTGACATTTCGAACAGAACAGCTTTCCGACGTGCGACCCGAGATCATAACTTACAATCGAGTGATGTCATTTCCGAACGTTCATAAACGTGAAAATTGGTTATCACCGATACACTTTTGTGTGAATCGATACAATTTAACAACATTCACTGACATTTCGAACAGCACAGCTTTCCGACGTGCGATCCGAGATCATAACTTACAATCGAGTGATGTAGTTTCCGAACGTTCATAAACGTGAAAATTGGAGATCACCGATACACTTTTGTGTGAATCGACACAAATTAACCAGATTCACTGATATTTCGTTCTGAACCGCATTCCGATGTACGAATCGCGATCACACCTTACAATCAAGTGATGACGTTTCCGAACGTTCATAAACGTGAAAATTGGTTATCACCGATACACTTTTGTGTGAATCAATACAATTTAACAACATTCACTGACATTTCGAACAGCACAGCTTTCCGACGTGCGATCCGAGATCATAACTTACAATCGAGTGATGTAGTTTCCGAACGTTCATAAACATGAAAATTGGTGATCACCGATACACTTTTGTATGAATCGATAGAAATGAACAAGAATCACTGACATTTCGAACTGACCAGCTTTCCGACGTGCGATTCGAGATCATACCTTACATTCGAGTGATGTCGTTTCCGAACGTTCATAAACGTGAAAATTGAAGATCACCGATATACTTTTGTGTGAATCGACACAAATTAACCAGATTCACTGTTATTTCGTTCTGAATCGCTTTCCGATGTGCGAATCGCGGTCTCACCTTACAATCGAGTGATGTCGTTTCCGAACGTTCATAAACGTGAAAATTTGTGATCACCGATCCACTTTTGTGTGAATCGATACAATTTAACAACATTCACTGACATTTCGAACAGCACAGCTTTCCGACGTGCGATCCGAGATCATAACTTACAATCGAGTGATGTAGTTTCCGAACGTTCATAAACGTGAAAATTGGAGATCACCGATACACTTTTGTGTGAATCGACACAAATTAACCAGATTCACTGATATTTCGTTCTGAACCGCATTCCGATGTACGAATCGCGATCACACCTTACAATCAAGTGATGACGTTTCCGAACGTTCATAAACGTGAAAATTGGTTATCACCGATACACTTTTGTGTGAATCAATACAATTTAACAACATTCACTGACATTTCGAACAGCACAGCTTTCCGACGTGCGATCCGAGATCATAACTTACAATCGAGTGATGTAGTTTCCGAACGTTCATAAACATGAAAATTGGTGATCACCGATACACTTTTGTGTGAATTGATAAAAATTAACAAGATTCACTGACATTTCGAACAGAACAGCTTTCCCACGTGCGATCCGAGATCATAACTTACAATCGAGTGATGTCATTTCCGAACGTTCATAAACGTGAAAATTGGTGATCACCGATACACTTTTGTGTGAATCGAAACAATTTAACAACATTCACTGACATTTCGAACAGAACAGCTTTCCGACGTGTGATCGGAGATCATAACTTACAATCGAGTGATGTCGTTTCCGAACGTTCATAAACATGAAGAACGGTGATCACCGATAGATTTTTGTGTGAATCGACTCAAATTAACCAGATTCACTGACATTTCGTTCTGAATCGCTTTCCGATGTGCTAATCGCGATCACAGCTTACAATCGAGTGGTGTAGTTTCGGAACGTTCATAAACGTGAAAATTGAAGATCACCGATACACTTTTGTATGAATCGATAGAAATTAACAAGATTCACTGACATTTCGAACAGAACAGCTTTCCGACGTGCGATCCGAGATCATAACTTACAATCGAGTGATGTCATTTCCGAACGTTCATAAACGTGAAAATTGGTGATCACCGATACACTTTTGTGTGAATCGACTCAAATTAACCAGATTCACTGACATTTCGTTCTGAATCGCTTTCCGATGTGCGAATCGCGATCACAGCTTACAATCGAGTGATGTCGTTTCCGAACGTTCATAAACGTGAAAATTGGTTATCACCGATACACTTTTGTGTGAATCAATACAATTTAACAACATTCACTGACATTTCGACCAGCATCGCTTTCCGACGTGCGATTCGAGATTATTACACGTCGCAAAGCGTTTCAAAACGAAATGTCAGTGTACCTTGTTAATTTGTATCGATTCACCCAAAAGTGTATCGGTGATCACCAATTTTCACGTTTATGAACGTTCCGAAACGACATCACTCGATTGTATGTTATGATCTCGACTTGCACGTCGGAAAGCCGTTCTGTTCGAAATGTCTGTGAATGTTGTTAAATTGTATCGATTCACACAAAAGTGCATCGGTTATCTCCAATTTTCACGTTTCTGAACGTTCGGAAACGACATCACACGATTGTAAGGTGTGATCTCGATTCGCACATCGGAAAGCGATTCAGAAAGAAATGTGTCAGTGAATCTGGTTAATTTGTGTCGATTCACACAAAAGTGTATCGGTGATCACCAATTTTCATGTTTATGCACGTTCGGATACGACATAACTCGATTGTAAGTAATGATCTCGAATCGCACGTCGGAAAGCTGCACTTTTCGAAATGTCAGTGAATGTTGTTAAATTGTATCGATTCACACAATAGTGTATCGGTGAACTCCAATTTTCACGTTTATGATGGTTCGGAAACGACATCACAAGATTGTAAGTTATGATCTCGATTCGCACATCGGAAAGCGATTCAGAAAGAAATGTGTCAGTGAATCTGGTTAATTTGTGTCGATTCACACAAAAGTGTATCGGTGATCTCTAATTTTCACGTTTATGAACGTTCGGAATCGACATCACTCGATGGTAATGCATGCTCTCGATTCGCACATCGGAAAGCGATTCAGAACGAAAAGTCAGTGAAACTTGTTAATTTGTGTCGATTCACACAAAAGTGTATCTGTGATCACCAATTTTCATGTTTTTGAACGTTCGGAAACGACATCACTCGATTGTAAGGTATTATCTCGAATCGCACGTCGGAAAGCGATGCTAGTCGAAATGTCAGTGAATCTTGTCGATTTGTTACGCATCTCGCCAAAGTCTATCGGTGATCACCAATTTTCATGTTTATGAACGTTCGGATACGACATAACTCGATTGTAAGTAATGATCTCGAATCGCACGTCGGAAAGCTGCTCTTTTCGAAATGTCAGTGAATGTTGTTAAATTGTATCGATTCACACAAAAGTGTATCGGTGATCTCCAATTTACACGTTTATGATGGTTCGGAAACGACATCACTCGATTGTAAGTTATGATCTCGATTCGCACATCGGAAAGCGATTCAGAACGAAATGTCAGTGAATCTGGTTAATTTGTGTCGATTCACACAAAAGTGTATCGGTAATCTCCAATTTTCACGTTTATGAACGTTCGGAAACGACATCACTCGTTTCTAAGTTATGATCTCGAATCGCACGTTGGAAAGCTGTTCTGTTCGAATTGTCAGTGAATCTTGATAATTTGTAACGATTCACACAAAAGTTTATTTGTGATCACCAATTTTCATATTTGTGAACGTTCAGAACCGACATCGTTCGAATGTCAGTTCCGGTCTCGAATCGCATTTCGGATTGCGATTCTGATAGAAATGTCGGAAAAAATTGTTGATTCGTAACGATTAACACACAAGATTATCGCTGATTACTTACTTTCATGTTTATGAAAGATTGGAAACGTTCACCGATAAACGTCACATATCAACAATTTTACAGACATTTAGTATCGCAATCCGAAGGGCCATTTGAGATCTGAACTGACAATCGAGCGATGAAAACGTTCCCGAACTTTCATAAACATGAAGATTGGTGATCACCAATAAAATTTTTGTTCAATTCATGACCAATTAACAATATCCAATGACATTTCGATTCGAGATCATAAATTACAATCGAGTGATATCATTTCCGAACGTTCATAAACATGAAAATTGGTGATCACCGATACACTTTTGTGTGAATTGATAAAAATTAACAAGATTCACCAACATTTCGAACAGAACAGCTTTCCCACGTGCGATCCGAGATCATAACTTACAATCGAGTGATGTCATTTCCGAACGTTCATAAACGTGAAAATTGGTGATCACCGATACACTTTTGTGTGAATCGAAACAATTTAACAACATTCACTGACATTTCGAACAGAACAGCTTTCCGACGTGTGATCGGAGATCATAACTTACAATCGAGTGATGTCGTTTCCGAACGTTCATAAACATGAAGAACGGTGATCACCGATAGATTTTTGTGTGAATCGACTCAAATTAACCAGATTCACTGACATTTCGTTCTGAATCGCTTTCCGATGTGCTAATCGCGATCACAGCTTACAATCGAGTGGTGTAGTTTCCAAACGTTCATAAACGTGAAAATTGAAGATCACAGATACACTTTTGAGTGAGTCCATACAATTTAACAACATTCACTGACATTTCGAACAGAACAGCTTTCCGACGTGCGATCCGAGATCATAACTTAAAATCGGGTGATGTCGTTTCCGAACGTTCATAAACGTGAAAATTGGTGATCACCGATACACTTTTGTGTGAATCGACTCAAATTAACCAGATTCACTGACATTTCGTTCTGAATCGCTTTCCGATGTGCGAATCGCGATCACAGCTTACAATCGAGTGATGTCGTTTCCGAACCATCATAAACGTGAAAATTGGTGATCACCGATACACTTTTGTATGAATCGATAGAAATGAACAAGAATCACTGACATTTCGAACTGACCAGCTTTCCGACGTGCGATTCGAGATCATACCTTACATTCGAGTGATGTCGTTTCCGAACGTTCATAAACGTGAAAATTGAAGATCACCGATATACTTTTGTGTGAATCGACACAAATTAACCAGATTCACTGACATTTCGTTCTGAATCGCTTTCCGATGTGCTAATCGCGATCACAGCTTACAATCGAGTGGTGTAGTTTCCGAACGTTCATAAACGTGAAAATTGAAGATCACCGATACACTTTTGTATGAATCGATAGAAATTAACAAGCTTCACTGACATTTCGAACAGAACAGCTTTCCGACGTGCGATCCGAGATCATAACTTACAATCGAGTGATGTCATTTCCGAACGTTCATAAACGTGAAAATTGGTGATCACCGATACACTTTTGTGTGAATCGACTCAAATTAACCAGATTCACTGACATTTCGTTCTGAATCGCTTTCCGATGTGCTAATCGCGATCACAGTTTACAATCGAGTGATGTCGTTTCCGAACGTTCATAAACGTGAAAATTTGTGATCACCGATCCACTTTTGTGTGAATCGATACAATTTAACAACATTCACTGACATTTCGAACAGCACAGCTTTCTGATGTGTGAATCGCGATCACAGTTTACAATCGAGTGATGTAGTTTCCGAACGTTCATAAACGTGAAAATTGGAAATCACCGATACACTTTTGTGTGAATCGACACAAATTAACCAGATTCACTGATATTTCGTTCTGAACCGCATTCCGATGTACGAATCGCGATCACACCTTACAATCAAGTGATGACGTTTCCGAACGTTCATAAACGTGAAAATTGGTTATCACCGATACACTTTTGTGTGAATCAATACAATTTAACAACATTCACTGACATTTCGAACAGCACAGCTTTCCGACGTGCGATCCGAGATCATAACTTACAATCGAGTGATGTAGTTTCCGAACGTTCATAAACATGAAAATTGGTGATCACCGATACACTTTTGTGTGAATTGATAAAAATTAACAAGATTCACTGACATTTCGAACAGAACAGCTTTCCCACGTGCGATCCGAGATCATAACTTACAATCGAGTGATGTCATTTCCGAACGTTCATAAACGTGAAAATTGGTGATCACCGATACACTTTTGTGTGAATCGAAACAATTTAACAACATTCACTGACATTTCGAACAGAACAGCTTTCCGACGTGTGATCGGAGATCATAACTTACAATCGAGTGATGTCGTTTCCGAACGTTCATAAACATGAAGAACGGTGATCACCGATAGATTTTTGTGTGAATCGACTCAAATTAACCAGATTCACTGACATTTCGTTCTGAATCGCTTTCCGATGTGCTAATCGCGATCACAGCTTACAATCGAGTGGTGTAGTTTCGGAACGTTCATAAACGTGAAAATTGAAGATCACCGATACACTTTTGTATGAATCGATAGAAATTAACAAGATTCACTGACATTTCGAACAGAACAGCTTTCCGACGTGCGATCCGAGATGATAACTTACAATCGAGTGATGTCATTTCCGAACGTTCATAAACGTGAAAATTGGTGATCACCGATACACTTTTGTGTGAATCGACTCAAATTAACCAGATTCACTGACATTTCGTTCTGAATCGCTTTCCGATGTGCGAATCGCGATCACAGCTTACAATCGAGTGATGTCGTTTCCGAACCATCATAAACGTGAAAATTGGTGATCACCGATACACTTTTGTATGAATCGATAGAAATGAACAAGAATCACTGACATTTCGAACTGACCAGCTTTCCGACGTGCGATTCGAGATCATACCTTACATTCGAGTGATGTCGTTTCCGAACGTTCATAAACGTGAAAATTGAAGATCACCGATATACTTTTGTGTGAATCGACACAAATTAACCAGATTCACTGACATTTCGTTCTGAATCGCTTTCCGATGTGCGAATCGCGGTCTCACCTTACAATCGAGTGATGTCGTTTCCGAACGTTCATAAACGTGAAAATTTGTGATCACCGATCCACTTTTGTGTGAATCGATACAATTTAACAACATTCACTGACATTTCGAACAGCACAGCTTTCCGACGTGCGATCCGAGATCATAACTAACAATCGAGTGATGTAGTTTCCGAACGTTCATAAACGTGAAAATTGGAGATCGACGATACACTTTTGTGTGAATCGACACAAATTAACCAGATTCACTGATATTTCGTTCTGAACCGCATTCCGATGTACGAATCGCGATCACACTTTACAATCAAGTGATGACGTTTCCGAACGTTCATAAACGTGAAAATTGGTTATCACCGATACACTTTTGTGTGAATCAATACAATTTAACAACATTCACTGACATTTCGACCAGCATCGCTTTCCGACGTGCGATTCGAGATTATTACACGTCGCAAAGCGTTTCAGAACGAAATGTCAGTGTACCTTGTTAATTTGTATCGATTCACCCAAAAGTGTATCGGTGATCACCAATTTTCACGTTTATGAACGTTCCGAAACGACATCACTCGATTGTATGTTATGATCTCGACTTGCACGTCGGAAAGCCGTTCTGTTCGAAATGTCTGTGAATGTTGTTAAATTGTATCGATTCACACAAAAGTGCATCGATGATCTCCAATTTTCACGTTTATGAACGTTCGGAAACGACATCACTCGATTGTAAGCTGTGATCGCGATTCGCACATCGGAAAGCGATTCAGAACGAAATGTCAGTGAATCTGGTTAATTTGTGTCGATTCACACAAAAGTGTATCGGTGATGTCCTATTTACACGTTTATGAACGTTCGGAATCGACATCACTCGATTGTAAGTTGTGATCTCGAATCGCACGTCGAAAATCTGTTCTGTTCGAAATGTCAGTGAATGTTGTTAATTTCTATCGATTCATACAAAAGTGTATCGGTGATCACCAATTTTCATGTTTATGCACGTTCGGATACGACATAACTCGATTGTAAGTAATGATCTCGAATCGCACGTCGGAAAGCTGCACTTTTTGAAATGTCAGTGAATGTTGTTAAATTGTATCGATTCACACAATAGTGTATCGGTGAACTCCAATTTTCACGTTTATGATGGTTCGGAAACGACATCACAAGATTGTAAGTTATGATCTCGATTCGCACATCGGAAAGCGATTCAGAAAGAAATGTGTCAGTGAATCTGGTTAATTTGTGTCGATTCACACAAAAGTGTATCGGTGATCTCCAATTTTCACGTTTATGAACGTTCGGAAACGACATCACTCGATTGTAAGCTGTGATCGCGATTCGCACATCGGAAAGCGATTCAGAACGAAATGTCAGTGAATCTGGTTAATTTGTGTCGATTCACACAAAAGTGTATCGGTGATCTCTAATTTTCACGTTTATGAACGTTCCGAAACGACATCACTCGATTGTATGTTATGATCTCGACTTGCACGTCGGAAAGCCGTTCTGTTCGAAATGTCTGTGAATGTTGTTAAATTGTATCGATTCACACAAAAGTGCATCGGTTATCTCCAATTTTCACGTCTCTGAACGTTAGGAAACGACATCACACGATTGTAAGGTGTGATCGCGATTCGCACATAGGAAAGCGATTCAGAACGAAATGTCAGTGAATCTGGTTAATTTGTGTCGATTCACACAAAAGTGTATCGGTGATCTCTAGTTTTCACGTTTATGAACGTTCGGAATCGACATCACTCGATGGTAATGCATGCTCTCGATTCGCACATCGGAAAGCGATTCAGAACGAAATGTCAGTGAAACTTGTTAATTTGTGTCGATTCACACAAAAGTGTATCTGTGATCACCAATTTTCATGTTTTTGAACGTTCGGAAACGACATCACTCGATTGTAAGGTATGATCTCGAATCGCACGTCGGAAAGCGATGCTAGTCGAAATGTCAGTGAATCTTGTCGATTTGTTACGCATCTCGCCAAAGTCTATCGGTGATCACCAATTTTCATGTTTATGAACGTTCGGATACGACATAACTCGATTGTAAGTAATGATCTCGAATCGCACGTCGGAAAGCTGCTCTTTTCGAAATGTCAGTGAATGTTGTTAAATTGTATCGATTCACACAAAAGTGTATCGGTGATCTCCAATTTACACGTTTATGATGGTTCGGAAACGACATCACTCGATTGTAAGTTATGATCTCGATTCGCACATCGGAAAGCGATTCAGAACGAAATGTCAGTGAATCTGGTTAATTTGTGTCGATTCACGCAAAAGTGTATCGGTAATCTCCAATTTTCACGTTTATGAACGTTCGGAAACGACATCACTCGTTTCTAAGTTATGATCTCGAATCGCACGTTGGAAAGCTGTTCTGTTCGAATTGTCAGTGAATCTTGATAATTTGTAACGATTCACACAAAAGTTTATTTGTGATCACCAATTTTCATATTTGTGAACGTTCAGAACCGACATCGTTCGAATGTCAGTTCCGGTCTCGAATCGCATTTCGGATTGCGATTCTGATAGAAATGTCGGAAAAAATTGTTGATTCGTAACGATTAACACACAAGATTATCGCTGATTACTTACTTTCATGTTTATGAAAGATTGGAAACGTTCACCGATAAACGTCACATATCAACAATTTTACAGACATTTAGTATCGCAATCCGAAGGGCCATTTGAGATCTGAACTGACAATCGAGCGATGAAAACGTTCCCGAACTTTCATAAACATGAAGATTGGTGATCACCAATAAAATTTTTGTTCAATTCATGACCAATTAACAATATCCAATGACATTTCGATTCGAGATCATAAATTACAATCGAGTGATATCATTTCCGAACGTTCATAAACATGAAAATTGGTGATCACCGATACACTTTTGTGTGAATTGATAAAAATTAACAAGATTCACCAACATTTCGAACAGAACAGCTTTCCCACGTGCGATCCGAGATCATAACTTACAATCGAGTGATGTCATTTCCGAACGTTCATAAACGTGAAAATTGGTGATCACCGATACACTTTTGTGTGAATCCAAACAATTTAACAACATTCACTGACATTTCGAACAGAACAGCTTTCCGACGTGTGATCGGAGATCATAACTTACAATCGAGTGATGTCGTTTCCGAACGTTCATAAACATGAAGAACGGTGATCACCGATAGATTTTTGTGTGAATCGACTCAAATTAACCAGATTCACTGACATTTCGTTCTGAATCGCTTTCCGATGTGCTAATCGCGATCACAGCTTACAATCGAGTGGTGTAGTTTCCAAACGTTCATAAACGTGAAAATTGAAGATCACAGATACACTTTTGAGTGAGTCGATACAATTTAACAACATTCACTGACATTTCGAACAGAACAGCTTTCCGACGTGCGATCCGAGATCATAACTTAAAATCGGGTGATGTCGTTTCCGAACGTTCATAAACGTGAAAATTGGTGATCACCGATACACTTTTGTGTGAATCGACTCAAATTAACCAGATTCACTGACATTTCGTTCTGAATCGCTTTCCGATGTGCGAATCGCGATCACAGCTTACAATCGAGTGATGTTTCCGAACCATCATAAACGTGAAAATTGGTGATCACCGATACACTTTTGTATGAATTGATAGAAATTAACAAGATTCACTGACATTTCGAACAGAACAGCTTTCCGACGTGCGATCCGAGATCATAACTTACAATCGAGTGATGTCATTTCCGAACGTTCATAAACGTGAAAATTGGTGATCACCGATAGACTTTTGTGTGAATCGATACAATTTAACAACATTCACTGACATTTCGAACAGCACAGCTTTCCGACGTGCGATCCGAGATCATAACTTACAATCGGGTGATGTCGTTTCCGAACGTTCATAAACGTGAAAATTGGTGATCACCGATACACTTTTGTGTGAATCGACTCAAATTAACCAGATTCACTGACATTTCGTTCTGAATCGCTTTCCGATGTGCGAATCGCGATCACAGCTTACAATCGAGTGATGTCGTTTCCGAACCATCATAAACGTGAAAATTGGTGATCACCGATACACTTTTGTATGAATCGATAGAAATGAACAAGAATCACTGACATTTCGAACTGACCAGCTTTCCGACGTGCGATTCGAGATCATACCTTACATTCGAGTGATGTCGTTTCCGAACGTTCATAAACGTGAAAATTGAAGATCACCGATATACTTTTGTGTGAATCGACACAAATTAACCAGATTCACTGACATTTCGTTCTGAATCGCTTTCCGATGTGCTAATCGCGATCACAGCTTACAATCGAGTGGTGTAGTTTCGGAACGTTCATAAACGTGAAAATGGAAGATCACCGATACACTTTTGTATGAATCGATAGAAATTAACAAGCTTCACTGACATTTCGAACAGAACAGCTTTCCGACGTGCGATCCGAGATCATAACTTTCAATCGAGTGATGTCATTTCCGAACGTTCATAAACGTGAAAATTGGTGATCACCGATACACTTTTGTGTGAATCGACTCAAATTAACCAGATTCACTGACATTTCGTTCTGAATCGCTTTCCGATGTGCTAATCGCGATCACAGCTTACAATCGAGTGGTGTAGTTTCCGAACGTTCATAAACGTGAAAATTGAAGATCACAGATACACTTTTGAGTGAGTCGATACAATTTAACAAGATTCACTGACATTTCGAACAGAACAGCTTTCCGACGTGCGATCCGAGATCATAACTTACAATCGAGTGATGTCATTTCCGAACGATCATAAACGTGAAAATTGGAGATCACCGATACACTTTTGTGTGATTCGACTCAAATTAACCAGATTCACTGACATTTCGTTCTGAATCGCTTTCCGATGTGTGAATCGCGATCACAGTTTACAATCGAGTGATGTCGTTTCCGAACGTTCATAAACGTGAAAATTTGTGATCACCGATCCACTTTTGTGTGAATCGATACAATTTAACAACATTCACTGACATTTCGAACAGCACAGCTTTCCGATGTGTGAATCGCGATCACAGTTTACAATCGAGTGATGTAGTTTCCGAACGTTCATAAACGTGAAAATTGGAAATCACCGATACACTTTTGTGTGAATCGACACAAATTAACCAGATTCACTGATATTTCGTTCTGAACCGCATTCCGATGTACGAATCGCGATCACACCTTACAATCAAGTGATGACGTTTCCGAACGTTCATAAACGTGAAAATTGGTTATCACCGATACACTTTTGTGTGAATCAATACAATTTAACAACATTCACAGACATTTCGACCAGCATCGCTTTCCGACGTGCGATTCGAGATTATTACACGTCGCAAAGCGTTTCAGAACGAAATGTCAGTGTACCTTGTTAATTTGTATCGATTCACCCAAAAGTGTATCGGTGATCACCAATTTTCACGTTTATGAACGTTCCGAAACGACATCACTCGATTGTATGTTATGATCTCGACTTGCACGTCGGAAAGCCGTTCTGTTCGAAATGTCTGTGAATGTTGCTAAATTGTATCGATTCACACAAAAGTGCATCGGTTATCTCCAATTTTCACGTTTCTGAACGTTCGGAAACGACATCACACGATTGTAAGGTGTGATCGCGATTCGCACATAGGAAAGCGATTCAGAACGAAATGTCAGTGAATCTGGTTAATTTGTTTCGATTCACACAAAAGTGTATCGGTGATCTCCAATTTTCACGTTTATGATGGTTCGGAAACGACATCACTCGATTGTAGGTTATGATCTCGATTCGCACATCGGAAAGCGATTCAGAACGAAATGTCAGTGAATCTGGTTAATTTGTGTCGATTCACACAAAAGTGTATCGGTGATGTCCTATTTACACGTTTATGAACGTTCGGAATCGACATCACTCGATTGTAAGTTGTGATCTCGAATCGCACGTCGAAAATCTGTTCTGTTCGAAATGTCAGTGAATGTTGTTAATTTCTATCGATTCATACAAAAGTGTATCGGTGATCACCAATTTTCATGTTTATGCACGTTCGGATACGACATAACTCGATTGTAAGTAATGATCTCGAATCGCACGTCGGAAAGCTGCACTTTTCGAAATGTCAGTGAATGTTGTTAAATTGTATCGATTCACACAATAGTGTATCGGTGAACTCCAATTTTCACGTTTATGATGGTTCGGAAACGACATCACAAGATTGTAAGTTATGATCTCGATTCGCACATCGGAAAGCGATTCAGAAAGAAATGTGTCAGTGAATCTGGTTAATTTGTGTCGATTCACACAAAAGTGTATCGGTGATCTCTAATTTTCACGTTTATGAACGTTCGGAATCGACATCACTCGATGGTAATGCATGCTCTCGATTCGCACATCGGAAAGCGATTCAGAACGAAATGTCAGTGAAACTTGTTAATTTGTGTCGATTCACACAAAAGTGTATCTGTGATCACCAATTTTCATGTTTTTGAACGTTCGGAAACGACATCACTCGATTGTAAGGTATGATCCCGAATCGCACGTCGGAAAGCGATGCTAGTCGAAATGTCAGTGAATCTTGTCGATTTGTTACGCATCTCGCCAAAGTCTATCGGTGATCACCAATTTTCATGTTTATGAACGTTCGGATACGACATAACTCGATTGTAAGTAATGATCTCGAATCGCACGTCGGAAAGCTGCTCTTTTCGAAATGTCAGTGAATGTTGTTAAATTGTATCGATTCACACAAAAGTGTATCGGTGATCTCCAATTTACACGTTTATGATGGTTCGGAAACGACATCACTCGATTGTAAGTTATGATCTCGATTCGCACATCGGAAAGCGATTCAGAACGAAATGTCAGTGAATCTGGTTAATTTGTGTCGATTCACACAAAAGTGTATCGGTAATCTCCAATTTTCACGTTTATGAACGTTCGGAAACGACATCACTCGTTTGTAAGTTATGATCTCGAATCGCACGTTGGAAAGCTGTTCTGTTCGAATTGTCAGTGAATCTTGATAATTTGTAACGATTCACACAAAAGTTTATTTGTGATCACCAATTTTCATATTTGTGAACGTTCAGAACCGACATCGTTCGAATGTCAGTTCCGGTCTCGAATCGCATTTCGGATTGCGATTCTGATAGAAAAGTCGGAAAAAATTGTTGATTCGTAACGATTAACACACAAGATTATCGCTGATTACTTACTTTCATGTTTATGAAAGATTGGAAACGTTCACCGATAAACGTCACATATCAACAATTTTACAGACATTTAGTATCGCAATCCGAAGGGCCATTTGAGATCTGAACTGACAATCGAGCGATGAAAACGTTCCCGAACTTTCATAAACATGAAGATTGGTGATCACCAATAAAATTTTTGTTCAATTCATGACCAATTAACAATATCCAATGACATTTCGATTCGAGATCATAAATTACAATCGAGTGATATCATTTCCGAACGTTCATAAACATGAAAATTGGTGATCACCGATACACTTTTGTATGAATCGATAGAAATTAACAAGATTCACTGACATTTCGAACAGAACAGCTTTCCGACGTGCGATCCGAGATCATAACTTACAATCGAGTGATGTCATTTCCGAACGTTCATAAACGTGAAAATTGGTGATCACCGATACACTTTTGTGTGAATCGACTCAAATTAACCAGATTCACTGACATTTCGTTCTGAATCGCTTTCCGATGTGCGAATCGCGATCACAGCTTACAATCGAGTGATGTCGTTTCCGAACCATCATAAACGTGAAAATTGGTGATCACCGATACACTTTTGTATGAATCGATAGAAATGAACAAGAATCACTGACATTTCGAACTGACCAGCTTTCCGACGTGCGATTCGAGATCATACCTTACATTCGAGTGATGTCGTTTCCGAACGTTCATAAACGTGAAAATTGAAGATCACCGATATACTTTTGTGTGAATCGACACAAATTAACCAGATTCACTGACATTTCGTTCTGAATCGCTTTCCGATGTGCGAATCGCGGTCTCACCTTACAATCGAGTGATGTCGTTTCCGAACGTTCATAAACGTGAAAATTTGTGATCACCGATCCACTTTTGTGTGAATCGATACAATTTAACAACATTCACTGACATTTCGAACAGCACAGCTTTCCGACGTGCGATCCGAGATCATAACTAACAATCGAGTGATGTAGTTTCCGAACGTTCATAAACGTGAAAATTTGAGATCGACGATACACTTTTGTGTGAATCGACACAAATTAACCAGATTCACTGATATTTCGTTCTGAACCGCATTCCGATGTACGAATCGCGATCACACTTTACAATCAAGTGATGACGTTTCCGAACGTTCATAAACGTGAAAATTGGTTATCACCGATACACTTTTGTGTGAATCAATACAATTTAACAACATTCACTGACATTTCGACCAGCATCGCTTTCCGACGTGCGATTCGAGATTATTACACGTCGCAAAGCGTTTCAGAACGAAATGTCAGTGTACCTTGTTAATTTGTATCGATTCACCCAAAAGTGTATCGGTGATCACCAATTTTCACGTTTATGAACGTTCCGAAACGACATCACTCGATTGTATGTTATGATCTCGACTTGCACGTCGGAAAGCCGTTCTGTTCGAAATGTCTGTGAATGTTGTTAAATTGTATCGATTCACACAAAAGTGCATCGGTTATCTCCAATTTTCACGTTTCTGAACGTTCGGAAACGACATCACACGATTGTAAGGTGTGATCGCGATTCGCACATAGGAAAGCGATTCAGAACGAAATGTCAGTGAATCTGGTTAATTTGTTTCGATTCACTCAAAAGTGTATCATCGGTGATCTCCAATTTTCACGTTTATGATGGTTCGGAAACGACATCACTCGATTGTAGGTTATGATCTCGATTCGCACATCGGAAAGCGATTCAGAACGAAATGTCAGTGAATCTGGTTAATTTGTGTCGATTCACACAAAAGTGTATCGGTGATGTCCTATTTACACGTTTATGAACGTTCGGAATCGACATCACTCGATTGTAAGTTGTGATCTCGAATCGCACGTCGGAAATCTGTTCTGTTCGAAATGTCAGTGAATGTTGTTAATTTCTATCGATTCATACAAAAGTGTATCGCTGATCTCTAATTTTCACGTTTATGAACGTTCCGAAACGACATCACTCGATTGTATGTTATGATCTCGACTTGCACGTCGGAAAGCCGTTCTGTTCGAAATGTCTGTGAATGTTGTTAAATTGTATCGATTCACACAAAAGTGCATCGGTTATCTCCAATTTTCACGTCTCTGAACGTTAGGAAACGACATCACACGATTGTAAGGTGTGATCGCGATTCGCACATAGGAAAGCGATTCAGAACGAAATGTCAGTGAATCTGGTTAATTTGTGTCGATTCACACAAAAGTGTATCGGTGATCTCTAGTTTTCACGTTTATGAACGTTCGGAATCGACATCACTCGATGGTAATGCATGCTCTCGATTCGCACATCGGAAAGCGATTCAGAACGAAATGTCAGTGAAACTTGTTAATTTGTGTCGATTCACACAAAAGTGTATCTGTGATCACCAATTTTCATGTTTTTGAACGTTCGGAAACGACATCACTCGATTGTAAGGTATGATCTCGAATCGCACGTCGGAAAGCGATGCTAGTCGAAATGTCAGTGAATCTTGTCGATTTGTTACGCATCTCGCCAAAGTCTATCGGTGATCACCAATTTTCATGTTTATGAACGTTCGGATACGACATAATTCGATTGTAAGTAATGATCTCGAATCGCACGTCGGAAAGCTGCTCTTTTCGAAATGTCAGTGAATGTTGTTAAATTGTATCGATTCACACAAAAGTGTATCGGTGATCTCCAATTTACACGTTTATGCACGTTCGGATACGACATAACTCGATTGTAAGTAATGATCTCGAATCGCACGTCGGAAAGCTGCACTTTTCGAAATGTCAGTGAATGTTGTTAAATTGTATCGATTCACACAATAGTGTATCGGTGAACTCCAATTTTCACGTTTATGATGGTTCGGAAACGACATCACTCGATTGTAAGTTATGATCTCGATTCGCACATCGGAAAGCGATTCAGAAAGAAATGTGTCAGTGAATCTGGTTAATTTGTGTCGATTCACACAAAAGTGTATCGGTGATCTCTAATTTTCACGTTTATGAACGTTCCGAAACGACATCACTCGATTGTAGGTTATGATCTCGATTCGCACATCGGAAAGCGATTCAGAACGAAATGTCAGTGAATCTGGTTAATTTGTGTCGATTCACACAAAAGTGTATCGGTGATGTCCTATTTACACGTTTATGAACGTTCGGAATCGACATCACTCGATTGTAAGTTGTGATCTCGAATCGCACGTCGGAAATCTGTTCTGTTCGAAATGTCAGTGAATGTTGTTAATTTCTATCGATTCATACAAAAGTGTATCGGTGATCACCAATTTTCATGTTTATGCACGTTCGGATACGACATAACTCGATTGTAAGTAATGATCTCGAATCGCACGTCGGAAAGCTGCACTTTTCGAAATGTCAGTGAATGTTGTTAAATTGTATCGATTCACACAATAGTGTATCGGTGAACTCCAATTTTCACGTTTATGATGGTTCGGAAACGACATCACTCGATTGTAAGTTATGATCTCGATTCGCACATCGGAAAGCGATTCAGAAAGAAATGTGTCAGTGAATCTGGTTAATTTGTGTCGATTCACACAAAAGTGTATCGGTGATCTCTAATTTTCACGTTTATGAACGTTCCGAAACGACATCACTCGATTGTATGTTATGATCTCGACTTGCACGTCGGAAAGCCGTTCTTTTCGAAATGTCTGTGAATGTTGTTAAATTGTATCGATTCACACAAAAGTGCATCGGTTATCTCCAATTTTCACGTCTCTGAACGTTAGGAAACGACATCACACGATTGTAAGGTGTGATCGCGATTCGCACATAGGAAAGCGATTCAGAACGAAATGTCAGTGAATCTGGTTAATTTGTGTCGATTCACACAAAAGTGTATCGGTGATCTCTAATTTTCACGTTTATGAACGTTCGGAATCGACATCACTCGATGGTAATGCATGCTCTCGATTCGCACATCGGAAAGCGATTCAGAACGAAATGTCAGTGAAACTTGTTTATTTGTGTCGATTCACACAAAAGTGTATCTGTGATCACCAATTTTCATGTTTTTGAACGTTCGGAAACGACATCACTCGATTGTAAGGTATGATCTCGAATCGCACGTCGGAAAGCGATGCTAGTCGAAATGTCAGTGAATCTTGTCGATTTGTTACGCATCTCGCCAAAGTCTATCGGTGATCACCAATTTTCATGTTTATGAACGTTCGGATACGACATAACTCGATTGTAAGTAATGATCTCGAATCGCACGTCGGAAAGCTGCTCTTTTCGAAATGTCAGTGAATGTTGTTAAATTGTATCAATTCACACAAAAGTGTATCGGTGATCTCCAATTTACACGTTTATGATGGTTCGGAAACGACATCACTCGATTGTAAGTTATGATCTCGATTCGCACATCGGAAAGCGATTCAGAATGAAATGTCAGTGAATCTGGTTAATTTGTGTCGATTCACACAAAAGTGTATCGGTAATCTCCAATTTTCACGTTTATGAACGTTCGGAAACGACATCACTCGTTTGTAAGTTATGATCTCGAATCGCACGTTGGAAAGCTGTTCTGTTCGAATTGTCAGTGAATCTTGATAATTTGTAACGATTCACACAAAAGTTTATTTGTGATCACCAATTTTCATATTTGTGAACGTTCAGAACCGACATCGTTCGAATGTCAGTTCCGGTCTCGAATCGCATTTCGGATTGCGATTCTGATAGAAATGTCGGAAAAAATTGTTGATTCGTAACGATTAACACACAAGATTATCGCTGATTACTTACTTTCATGTTTATGAAAGATTGGAAACGTTCACCGATAAACGTCACATATCAACAATTTTACAGACATTTAGTATCGCAATCCGAAGGGCCATTTGAGATCTGAACTGACAATCGAGCGATGAAAACGTTCCCGAACTTTCATAAACATGAAGATTGGTGATCACCAATAAAATTTTTGTTCAATTCATGACCAATTAACAATATCCAATGACATTTCGATTCGAGATCATAAATTACAATCGAGTGATATCATTTCCGAACGTTCATAAACATGAAAATTGGTGATCACCGATACACTTTTGTGTGAATTGATAAAAATTAACAAGATTCACTGACATTTCGAACAGAACAGCTTTCCCACGTGCGATCCGAGATCATAACTTACAATCGAGTGATGTCATTTCCGAACGTTCATAAACATGAAGAACGGTGATCACCGATAGATTTTTGTGTGAATCGACTCAAATTAACCAGATTCACTGACATTTCGTTCTGAATCGCTTTCCGATGTGCTAATCGCGATCACAGCTTACAATCGAGTGGTGTAGTTTCCAAACGTTCATAAACGTGAAAATTGAAGATCACAGATACACTTTTGTATGAATCGATAGAAATTAACAAGATTCACTGACATTTCGAACAGAACAGCTTTCCGACGTGCGACCCGAGATCATAACTTACAATCGAGTGATGTCATTTCCGAACGTTCATAAACGTGAAAATTGGTTATCACCGATACACTTTTGTGTGAATCGATACAATTTAACAACATTCACTGACATTTCGAACAGCACAGCTTTCCGACGTGCGATCCGAGATCATAACTTACAATCGAGTGATGTAGTTTCCGAACGTTCATAAACGTGAAAATTGGAGATCACCGATACACTTTTGTGTGAATCGACACAAATTAACCAGATTCACTGATATTTCGTTCTGAACCGCATTCCGATGTACGAATCGCGATCACACCTTACAATCAAGTGATGACGTTTCCGAACGTTCATAAACGTGAAAATTGGTTATCACCGATACACTTTTGTGTGAATCAATACAATTTAACAACATTCACTGACATTTCGAACAGCACAGCTTTCCGACGTGCGATCCGAGATCATAACTTACAATCGAGTGATGTAGTTTCCGAACGTTCATAAACATGAAAATTGGTGATCACCGATACACTTTTGTATGAATCGATAGAAATGAACAAGAATCACTGACATTTCGAACTGACCAGCTTTCCGACGTGCGATTCGAGATCATACCTTACATTCGAGTGATGTCGTTTCCGAACGTTCATAAACGTGAAAATTGAAGATCACCGATATACTTTTGTGTGAATCGACACAAATTAACCAGATTCACTGTTATTTCGTTCTGAATCGCTTTCCGATGTGCGAATCGCGGTCTCACCTTACAATCGAGTGATGTCGTTTCCGAACGTTCATAAACGTGAAAATTTGTGATCACCGATCCACTTTTGTGTGAATCGATACAATTTAACAACATTCACTGACATTTCGAACAGCACAGCTTTCCGACGTGCGATCCGAGATCATAACTTACAATCGAGTGATGTAGTTTCCGAACGTTCATAAACGTGAAAATTGGAGATCACCGATACACTTTTGTGTGAATCGACACAAATTAACCAGATTCACTGATATTTCGTTCTGAACCGCATTCCGATGTACGAATCGCGATCACACCTTACAATCAAGTGATGACGTTTCCGAACGTTCATAAACGTGAAAATTGGTTATCACCGATACACTTTTGTGTGAATCAATACAATTTAACAACATTCACTGACATTTCGAACAGCACAGCTTTCCGACGTGCGATCCGAGATCATAACTTACAATCGAGTGATGTAGTTTCCGAACGTTCATAAACATGAAAATTGGTGATCACCGATACACTTTTGTGTGAATTGATAAAAATTAACAAGATTCACTGACATTTCGAACAGAACAGCTTTCCCACGTGCGATCCGAGATCATAACTTACAATCGAGTGATGTCATTTCCGAACGTTCATAAACGTGAAAATTGGTGATCACCGATACACTTTTGTGTGAATCGAAACAATTTAACAACATTCACTGACATTTCGAACAGAACAGCTTTCCGACGTGTGATCGGAGATCATAACTTACAATCGAGTGATGTCGTTTCCGAACGTTCATAAACATGAAGAACGGTGATCACCGATAGATTTTTGTGTGAATCGACTCAAATTAACCAGATTCACTGACATTTCGTTCTGAATCGCTTTCCGATGTGCTAATCGCAATCACAGCTTACAATCGAGTGGTGTAGTTTCGGAACGTTCATAAACGTGAAAATTGAAGATCACCGATACACTTTTGTATGAATCGATAGAAATTAACAAGATTCACTGACATTTCGAACAGAACAGCTTTCCGACGTGCGATCCGAGATCATAACTTACAATCGAGTGATGTCATTTCCGAACGTTCATAAACGTGAAAATTGGTGATCACCGATACACTTTTGTGTGAATCGACTCAAATTAACCAGATTCACTGACATTTCGTTCTGAATCGCTTTCCGATGTGCGAATCGCGATCACAGCTTACAATCGAGTGATGTCGTTTCCGAACGTTCATAAACGTGAAAATTGGTTATCACCGATACACTTTTGTGTGAATCAATACAATTTAACAACATTCACTGACATTTCGACCAGCATCGCTTTCCGACGTGCGATTCGAGATTATTACACGTCGCAAAGCGTTTCAAAACGAAATGTCAGTGTACCTTGTTAATTTGTATCGATTCACCCAAAAGTGTATCGGTGATCACCAATTTTCACGTTTATGAACGTTCCGAAACGACATCACTCGATTGTATGTTATGATCTCGACTTGCACGTCGGAAAGCCGTTCTGTTCGAAATGTCTGTGAATGTTGTTAAATTGTATCGATTCACACAAAAGTGCATCGGTTATCTCCAATTTTCACGTTTCTGAACGTTCGGAAACGACATCACACGATTGTAAGGTGTGATCTCGATTCGCACATCGGAAAGCGATTCAGAAAGAAATGTGTCAGTGAATCTGGTTAATTTGTGTCGATTCACACAAAAGTGTATCGGTGATCACCAATTTTCATGTTTATGCACGTTCGGATACGACATAACTCGATTGTAAGTAATGATCTCGAATCGCACGTCGGAAAGCTGCACTTTTCGAAATGTCAGTGAATGTTGTTAAATTGTATCGATTCACACAATAGTGTATCGGTGAACTCCAATTTTCACGTTTATGATGGTTCGGAAACGACATCACAAGATTGTAAGTTATGATCTCGATTCGCACATCGGAAAGCGATTCAGAAAGAAATGTGTCAGTGAATCTGGTTAATTTGTGTCGATTCACACAAAAGTGTATCGGTGATCTCTAATTTTCACGTTTATGAACGTTCGGAATCGACATCACTCGATGGTAATGCATGCTCTCGATTCGCACATCGGAAAGCGATTCAGAACGAAAAGTCAGTGAAACTTGTTAATTTGTGTCGATTCACACAAAAGTGTATCTGTGATCACCAATTTTCATGTTTTTGAACGTTCGGAAACGACATCACTCGATTGTAAGGTATTATCTCGAATCGCACGTCGGAAAGCGATGCTAGTCGAAATGTCAGTGAATCTTGTCGATTTGTTACGCATCTCGCCAAAGTCTATCGGTGATCACCAATTTTCATGTTTATGAACGTTCGGATACGACATAACTCGATTGTAAGTAATGATCTCGAATCGCACGTCGGAAAGCTGCTCTTTTCGAAATGTCAGTGAATGTTGTTAAATTGTATCGATTCACACAAAAGTGTATCGGTGATCTCCAATTTACACGTTTATGATGGTTCGGAAACGACATCACTCGATTGTAAGTTATGATCTCGATTCGCACATCGGAAAGCGATTCAGAACGAAATGTCAGTGAATCTGGTTAATTTGTGTCGATTCACACAAAAGTGTATCGGTAATCTCCAATTTTCACGTTTATGAACGTTCGGAAACGACATCACTCGTTTCTAAGTTATGATCTCGAATCGCACGTTGGAAAGCTGTTCTGTTCGAATTGTCAGTGAATCTTGATAATTTGTAACGATTCACACAAAAGTTTATTTGTGATCACCAATTTTCATATTTGTGAACGTTCAGAACCGACATCGTTCGAATGTCAGTTCCGGTCTCGAATCGCATTTCGGATTGCGATTCTGATAGAAATGTCGGAAAAAATTGTTGATTCGTAACGATTAACACACAAGATTATCGCTGATTACTTACTTTCATGTTTATGAAAGATTGGAAACGTTCACCGATAAACGTCACATATCAACAATTTTACAGACATTTAGTATCGCAATCCGAAGGGCCATTTGAGATCTGAACTGACAATCGAGCGATGAAAACGTTCCCGAACTTTCATAAACATGAAGATTGGTGATCACCAATAAAATTTTTGTTCAATTCATGACCAATTAACAATATCCAATGACATTTCGATTCGAGATCATAAATTACAATCGAGTGATATCATTTCCGAACGTTCATAAACATGAAAATTGGTGATCACCGATACACTTTTGTGTGAATTGATAAAAATTAACAAGATTCACCAACATTTCGAACAGAACAGCTTTCCCACGTGCGATCCGAGATCATAACTTACAATCGAGTGATGTCATTTCCGAACGTTCATAAACGTGAAAATTGGTGATCACCGATACACTTTTGTGTGAATCGAAACAATTTAACAACATTCACTGACATTTCGAACAGAACAGCTTTCCGACGTGTGATCGGAGATCATAACTTACAATCGAGTGATGTCGTTTCCGAACGTTCATAAACATGAAGAACGGTGATCACCGATAGATTTTTGTGTGAATCGACTCAAATTAACCAGATTCACTGACATTTCGTTCTGAATCGCTTTCCGATGTGCTAATCGCGATCACAGCTTACAATCGAGTGGTGTAGTTTCCAAACGTTCATAAACGTGAAAATTGAAGATCACAGATACACTTTTGAGTGAGTCCATACAATTTAACAACATTCACTGACATTTCGAACAGAACTGCTTTCCGACGTGCGATCCGAGATCATAACTTAAAATCGGGTGATGTCGTTTCCGAACGTTCATAAACGTGAAAATTGGTGATCACCGATACACTTTTGTGTGAATCGACTCAAATTAACCAGATTCACTGACATTTCGTTCTGAATCGCTTTCCGATGTGCGAATCGCGATCACAGCTTACAATCGAGTGATGTCGTTTCCGAACCATCATAAACGTGAAAATTGGTGATCACCGATACACTTTTGTATGAATCGATAGAAATGAACAAGAATCACTGACATTTCGAACTGACCAGCTTTCCGACGTGCGATTCGAGATCATACCTTACATTCGAGTGATGTCGTTTCCGAACGTTCATAAACGTGAAAATTGAAGATCACCGATATACTTTTGTGTGAATCGACACAAATTAACCAGATTCACTGACATTTCGTTCTGAATCGCTTTCCGATGTGCTAATCGCGATCACAGCTTACAATCGAGTGGTGTAGTTTCCGAACGTTCATAAACGTGAAAATTGAAGATCACCGATACACTTTTGTATGAATCGATAGAAATTAACAAGCTTCACTGACATTTCGAACAGAACAGCTTTCCGACGTGCGATCCGAGATCATAACTTACAATCGAGTGATGTCATTTCCGAACGTTCATAAACGTGAAAATTGGTGATCACCGATACACTTTTGTGTGAATCGACTCAAATTAACCAGATTCACTGACATTTCGTTCTGAATCGCTTTCCGATGTGCTAATCGCGATCACAGTTTACAATCGAGTGATGTCGTTTCCGAACGTTCATAAACGTGAAAATTTGTGATCACCGATCCACTTTTGTGTGAATCGATACAATTTAACAACATTCACTGACATTTCGAACAGCACAGCTTTCTGATGTGTGAATCGCGATCACAGTTTACAATCGAGTGATGTAGTTTCCGAACGTTCATAAACGTGAAAATTGGAAATCACCGATACACTTTTGTGTGAATCGACACAAATTAACCAGATTCACTGATATTTCGTTCTGAACCGCATTCCGATGTACGAATCGCGATCACACCTTACAATCAAGTGATGACGTTTCCGAACGTTCATAAACGTGAAAATTGGTTATCACCGATACACTTTTGTGTGAATCAATACAATTTAACAACATTCACTGACATTTCGAACAGCACAGCTTTCCGACGTGCGATCCGAGATCATAACTTACAATCGAGTGATGTAGTTTCCGAACGTTCATAAACATGAAAATTGGTGATCACCGATACACTTTTGTGTGAATTGATAAAAATTAACAAGATTCACTGACATTTCGAACAGAACAGCTTTCCCACGTGCGATCCGAGATCATAACTTACAATCGAGTGATGTCATTTCCGAACGTTCATAAACGTGAAAATTGGTGATCACCGATACACTTTTGTGTGAATCGAAACAATTTAACAACATTCACTGACATTTCGAACAGAACAGCTTTCCGACGTGTGATCGGAGATCATAACTTACAATCGAGTGATGTCGTTTCCGAACGTTCATAAACATGAAGAACGGTGATCACCGATAGATTTTTGTGTGAATCGACTCAAATTAACCAGATTCACTGACATTTCGTTCTGAATCGCTTTCCGATGTGCTAATCGCGATCACAGCTTACAATCGAGTGGTGTAGTTTCGGAACGTTCATAAACGTGAAAATTGAAGATCACCGATACACTTTTGTATGAATCGATAGAAATTAACAAGATTCACTGACATTTCGAACAGAACAGCTTTCCGACGTGCGATCCGAGATGATAACTTACAATCGAGTGATGTCATTTCCGAACGTTCATAAACGTGAAAATTGGTGATCACCGATACACTTTTGTGTGAATCGACTCAAATTAACCAGATTCACTGACATTTCGTTCTGAATCGCTTTCCGATGTGCGAATCGCGATCACAGCTTACAATCGAGTGATGTCGTTTCCGAACCATCATAAACGTGAAAATTGGTGATCACCGATACACTTTTGTATGAATCGATAGAAATGAACAAGAATCACTGACATTTCGAACTGACCAGCTTTCCGACGTGCGATTCGAGATCATACCTTACATTCGAGTGATGTCGTTTCCGAACGTTCATAAACGTGAAAATTGAAGATCACCGATATACTTTTGTGTGAATCGACACAAATTAACCAGATTCACTGACATTTCGTTCTGAATCGCTTTCCGATGTGCGAATCGCGGTCTCACCTTACAATCGAGTGATGTCGTTTCCGAACGTTCATAAACGTGAAAATTTGTGATCACCGATCCACTTTTGTGTGAATCGATACAATTTAACAACATTCACTGACATTTCGAACAGCACAGCTTTCCGACGTGCGATCCGAGATCATAACTAACAATCGAGTGATGTAGTTTCCGAACGTTCATAAACGTGAAAATTTGAGATCGACGATACACTTTTGTGTGAATCGACACAAATTAACCAGATTCACTGATATTTCGTTCTGAACCGCATTCCGATGTACGAATCGCGATCACACTTTACAATCAAGTGATGACGTTTCCGAACGTTCATAAACGTGAAAATTGGTTATCACCGATACACTTTTGTGTGAATCAATACAATTTAACAACATTCACTGACATTTCGACCAGCATCGCTTTCCGACGTGCGATTCGAGATTATTACACGTCGCAAAGCGTTTCAGAACGAAATGTCAGTGTACCTTGTTAATTTGTATCGATTCACCCAAAAGTGTATCGGTGATCACCAATTTTCACGTTTATGAACGTTCCGAAACGACATCACTCGATTGTATGTTATGATCTCGACTTGCACGTCGGAAAGCCGTTCTGTTCGAAATGTCTGTGAATGTTGTTAAATTGTATCGATTCACACAAAAGTGCATCGGTTATCTCCAATTTTCACGTTTCTGAACGTTCGGAAACGACATCACACGATTGTAAGGTGTGATCGCGATTCGCACATAGGAAAGCGATTCAGAACGAAATGTCAGTGAATCTGGTTAATTTGTTTCGATTCACTCAAAAGTGTATCATCGGTGATCTCCAATTTTCACGTTTATGATGGTTCGGAAACGACATCACTCGATTGTAGGTTATGATCTCGATTCGCACATCGGAAAGCGATTCAGAACGAAATGTCAGTGAATCTGGTTAATTTGTGTCGATTCACACAAAAGTGTATCGGTGATGTCCTATTTACACGTTTATGAACGTTCGGAATCGACATCACTCGATTGTAAGTTGTGATCTCGAATCGCACGTCGGAAATCTGTTCTGTTCGAAATGTCAGTGAATGTTGTTAATTTCTATCGATTCATACAAAAGTGTATCGGTGATCACCAATTTTCATGTTTATGCACGTTCGGATACGACATAACTCGATTGTAAGTAATGATCTCGAATCGCACGTCGGAAAGCTGCACTTTTCGAAATGTCAGTGAATGTTGTTAAATTGTATCGATTCACACAATAGTGTATCGGTGAACTCCAATTTTCACGTTTATGATGGTTCGGAAACGACATCACTCGATTGTAAGTTATGATCTCGATTCGCACATCGGAAAGCGATTCAGAAAGAAATGTGTCAGTGAATTTGGTTAATTTGTGTCGATTCACACAAAAGTGTATCGGTGATCTCCAATTTTCACGTTTATGAACGTTCGGAAACGACATCACTCGATTGTAAGCTGTGATCGCGATTCGCACATCGGAAAGCGATTCAGAACGAAATGTCAGTGAATCTGGTTAATTTGTGTCGATTCACACAAAAGTGTATCGGTGATCTCTAATTTTCACGTTTATGAACGTTCCGAAACGACATCACTCGATTGTATGTTATGATCTCGACTTGCACGTCGGAAAGCCGTTCTGTTCGAAATGTCTGTGAATGTTGTTAAATTGTATCGATTCACACAAAAGTGCATCGGTTATCTCCAATTTTCACGTCTCTGAACGTTAGGAAACGACATCACACGATTGTAAGGTGTGATCGCGATTCGCACATAGGAAAGCGATTCAGAACGAAATGTCAGTGAATCTGGTTAGTTTGTGTCGATTCACACAAAAGTGTATCGGTGATCTCTAATTTTCACGTTTATGAACGTTCGGAATCGACATCACTCGATGGTAATGCATGCTCTCGATTCGCACATCGGAAAGCGATTCAGAACGAAATGTCAGTGAAACTTGTTAATTTGTGTCGATTCACACAAAAGTGTATCTGTGATCACCAATTTTCATGTTTTTGAACGTTCGGAAACGACATCACTCGATTGTAAGGTATGATCTCGAATCGCACGTCGGAAAGCGATGCTAGTCGAAATGTCAGTGAATCTTGTCGATTTGTTACGCATCTCGCCAAAGTCTATCGGTGATCACCAATTTTCATGTTTATGAACGTTCGGATACGACATAATTCGATTGTAAGTAATGATCTCGAATCGCACGTCGGAAAGCTGCTCTTTTCGAAATGTCAGTGAATGTTGTTAAATTGTATCGATTCACACAAAAGTGTATCGGTGATCTCCAATTTACACGTTTATGCACGTTCGGATACGACATAACTCGATTGTAAGTAATGATCTCGAATCGCACGTCGGAAAGCTGCACTTTTCGAAATGTCAGTGAATGTTGTTAAATTGTATCGATTCACACAATAGTGTATCGGTGAACTCCAATTTTCACGTTTATGATGGTTCGGAAACGACATCACTCGATTGTAAGTTATGATCTCGATTCGCACATCGGAAAGCGATTCAGAAAGAAATGTGTCAGTGAATCTGGTTAATTTGTGTCGATTCACACAAAAGTGTATCGGTGATCTCTAATTTTCACGTTTATGAACGTTCCGAAACGACATCACTCGATTGTAGGTTATGATCTCGATTCGCACATCGGAAAGCGATTCAGAACGAAATGTCAGTGAATCTGGTTAATTTGTGTCGATTCACACAAAAGTGTATCGGTGATGTCCTATTTACACGTTTATGAACGTTCGGAATCGACATCACTCGATTGTAAGTTGTGATCTCGAATCGCACGTCGGAAATCTGTTCTGTTCAAAATGTCAGTGAATGTTGTTAATTTCTATCGATTCATACAAAAGTGTATCGGTGATCACCAATTTTCATGTTTATGCACGTTCGGATACGACATAACTCGATTGTAAGTAATGATCTCGAATCGCACGTCGGAAAGCTGCACTTTTCGAAATGTCAGTGAATGTTGTTAAATTGTATCGATTCACACAATAGTGTATCGGTGAACTCCAATTTTCACGTTTATGATGGTTCGGAAACGACATCACTCGATTGTAAGTTATGATCTCGATTCGCACATCGGAAAGCGATTCAGAAAGAAATGTGTCAGTGAATCTGGTTAATTTGTGTCGATTCACACAAAAGTGTATCGGTGATCTCTAATTTTCACGTTTATGAACGTTCCGAAACGACATCACTCGATTGTATGTTATGATCTCGACTTGCACGTCGGAAAGCCGTTCTTTTCGAAATGTCTGTGAATGTTGTTAAATTGTATCGATTCACACAAAAGTGCATCGGTTATCTCCAATTTTCACGTCTCTGAACGTTAGGAAACGACATCACACGATTGTAAGGTGTGATCGCGATTCGCACATAGGAAAGCGATTCAGAACGAAATGTCAGTGAATCTGGTTAATTTGTGTCGATTCACACAAAAGTGTATCGGTGATCTCTAATTTTCACGTTTATGAACGTTCGGAATCGACATCACTCGATGGTAATGCATGCTCTCGATTCGCACATCGGAAAGCGATTCAGAACGAAATGTCAGTGAAACTTGTTAATTTGTGTCGATTCACACAAAAGTGTATCTGTGATCACCAATTTTCATGTTTTTGAACGTTCGGAAACGACATCACTCGATTGTAAGGTATGATCTCGAATCGCACGTCGGAAAGCGATGCTAGTCGAAATGTCAGTGAATCTTGTCGATTTGTTACGCATCTCGCCAAAGTCTATCGGTGATCACCAATTTTCATGTTTATGAACGTTCGGATACGACATAACTCGATTGTAAGTAATGATCTCGAATCGCACGTCGGAAAGCTGCTCTTTTCGAAATGTCAGTGAATGTTGTTAAATTGTATCAATTCACACAAAAGTGTATCGGTGATCTCCAATTTACACGTTTATGATGGTTCGGAAACGACATCACTCGATTGTAAGTTATGATCTCGATTCGCACATCGGAAAGCGATTCAGAATGAAATGTCAGTGAATCTGGTTAATTTGTGTCGATTCACACAAAAGTGTATCGGTAATCTCCAATTTTCACGTTTATGAACGTTCGGAAACGACATCACTCGTTTGTAAGTTATGATCTCGAATCGCACGTTGGAAAGCTGTTCTGTTCGAATTGTCAGTGAATCTTGATAATTTGTAACGATTCACACAAAAGTTTATTTGTGATCACCAATTTTCATATTTGTGAACGTTCAGAACCGACATCGTTCGAATGTCAGTTCCGGTCTCGAATCGCATTTCGGATTGCGATTCTGATAGAAATGTCGGAAAAAATTGTTGATTCGTAACGATTAACACACAAGATTATCGCTGATTACTTACTTTCATGTTTATGAAAGATTGGAAACGTTCACCGATAAACGTCACATATCAACAATTTTACAGACATTTAGTATCGCAATCCGAAGGGCCATTTGAGATCTGAACTGACAATCGAGCGATGAAAACGTTCCCGAACTTTCATAAACATGAAGATTGGTGATCACCAATAAAATTTTTGTTCAATTCATGACCAATTAACAATATCCAATGACATTTCGATTCGAGATCATAAATTACAATCGAGTGATATCATTTCCGAACGTTCATAAACATGAAAATTGGTGATCACCGATACACTTTTGTGTGAATTGATAAAAATTAACAAGATTCACTGACATTTCGAACAGAACAGCTTTCCCACGTGCGATCCGAGATCATAACTTACAATCGAGTGATGTCATTTCCGAACGTTCATAAACGTGAAAATTGGTGATCACCGATACACTTTTGTGTGAATCGAAACAATTTAACAACATTCACTGACATTTCGAACAGAACAGCTTTCCGACGTGTGATCGGAGATCATAACTTACAATCGAGTGATGTCGTTTCCGAACGTTCATAAACATGAAGAACGGTGATCACCGATAGATTTTTGTGTGAATCGACTCAAATTAACCAGATTCACTGACATTTCGTTCTGAATCGCTTTCCGATGTGCTAATCGCGATCACAGCTTACAATCGAGTGGTGTAGTTTCCAAACGTTCATAAACGTGAAAATTGAAGATCACAGATACACTTTTGTATGAATCGATAGAAATTAACAAGATTCACTGACATTTCGAACAGAACAGCTTTCCGACGTGCGACCCGAGATCATAACTTACAATCGAGTGATGTCATTTCCGAACGTTCATAAACGTGAAAATTGGTGATCACCGATACACTTTTGTGTGAATCGATACAATTTAACAACATTCACTGACATTTCGAACAGCACAGCTTTCCGACGTGCGATCCGAGATCATAACTTACAATCGAGTGATGTAGTTTCCGAACGTTCATAAACGTGAAAATTGGAGATCACCGATACACTTTTGTGTGAATCGACACAAATTAACCAGATTCACTGATATTTCGTTCTGAACCGCATTCCGATGTACGAATCGCGATCACACCTTACAATCAAGTGATGACGTTTCCGAACGTTCATAAACGTGAAAATTGGTTATCACCGATACACTTTTGTGTGAATCAATACAATTTAACAACATTCACTGACATTTCGAACAGCACAGCTTTCCGACGTGCGATCCGAGATCATAACTTACAATCGAGTGATGTAGTTTCCGAACGTTCATAAACATGAAAATTGGTGATCACCGATACACTTTTGTGTGAATTGATAAAAATTAACAAGATTCACTGACATTTCGAACAGAACAGCTTTCCCACGTGCGATCCGAGATCATAACTTACAATCGAGTGATGTCATTTCCGAACGTTCATAAACGTGAAAATTGGTGATCACCGATACACTTTTGTGTGAATCGAAACAATTTAACAACATTCACTGACATTTCGAACAGAACAGCTTTCCGACGTGTGATCGGAGATCATAACTTACAATCGAGTGATGTCGTTTCCGAACGTTCATAAACATGAAGAACGGTGATCACCGATAGATTTTTGTGTGAATCGACTCAAATTAACCAGATTCACTGACATTTCGTTCTGAATCGCTTTCCGATGTGCTAATCGCGATCACAGCTTACAATCGAGTGGTGTAGTTTCGGAACGTTCATAAACGTGAAAATTGAAGATCACCGATACACTTTTGTATGAATCGATAGAAATTAACAAGATTCACTGACATTTCGAACAGAACAGCTTTCCGACGTGCGATCCGAGATCATAACTTACAATCGAGTGATGTCATTTCCGAACGTTCATAAACGTGAAAATTGGTGATCACCGATACACTTTTGTGTGAATCGACTCAAATTAACCAGATTCACTGACATTTCGTTCTGAATCGCTTTCCGATGTGCGAATCGCGATCACAGCTTACAATCGAGTGATGTCGTTTCCGAACGTTCATAAACGTGAAAATTGGTTATCACCGATACACTTTTGTGTGAATCAATACAATTTAACAACATTCACTGACATTTCGACCAGCATCGCTTTCCGACGTGCGATTCGAGATTATTACACGTCGCAAAGCGTTTCAGAACGAAATGTCAGTGTACCTTGTTAATTTGTATCGATTCACCCAAAAGTGTATCGGTGATCACCAATTTTCACGTTTATGAACGTTCCGAAACGACATCACTCGATTGTATGTTATGATCTCGACTTGCACGTCGGAAAGCCGTTCTGTTCGAAATGTCTGTGAATGTTGTTAAATTGTATCGATTCACACAAAAGTGCATCGGTTATCTCCAATTTTCACGTTTCTGAACGTTCGGAAACGACATCACACGATTGTAAGGTGTGATCTCGATTCGCACATCGGAAAGCGATTCAGAAAGAAATGTGTCAGTGAATCTGGTTAATTTGTGTCGATTCACACAAAAGTGTATCGGTGATCTCCAATTTTCACGTTTATGAACGTTCGGAAACGACATCACTCGATTGTAAGCTGTGATCGCGATTCGCACATCGGAAAGCGATTCAGAACGAAATGTCAGTGAATCTGGTTAATTTGTGTCGATTCACACAAAAGTGTATCGGTAATCTCCAATTTTCACGTTTTTGAACGTTCGGAAACGACATCACTCGTTTGTAAGTTATGATCTCGAATCGCACGTTGGAAAGCTGTTCTGTTCGAATTGTCAGTGAATCTTGATAATTTGTAACGATTCACACAAAAGTTTATTTGTGATCACCAATTTTCATATTTGTGAACGTTCAGAACCGACATCGTTCGAATGTCAGTTCCGGTCTCGAATCGCATTTCGGATTGCGATTCTGATAGAAATGTCGGAAAAAATTGTTGATTCGTAACGATTAACACACAAGATTATCGCTGATTACTTACTTTCATGTTTATGAAAGATTGGAAACGTTCACCGATAAACGTCACATATCAACAATTTTACAGACATTTAGTATCGCAATCCGAAGGGCCATTTGAGATCTGAACTGACAATCGAGCGATGAAAACGTTCCCGAACTTTCATAAACATGAAGATTGGTGATCACCAATAAAATTTTTGTTCAATTCATGACCAATTAACAATATCCAATGACATTTCGATTCGAGATCATAAATTACAATCGAGTGATATCATTTCCGAACGTTCATAAACATGAAAATTGGTGATCACCGATACACTTTTGTGTGAATTGATAAAAATTAACAAGATTCACTGACATTTCGAACAGAACAGCTTTCCCACGTGCGATCCGAGATCATAACTTACAATCGAGTGATGTCATTTCCGAACGTTCATAAACGTGAAAATTGGTGATAACCGATACACTTTTGTGTGAATCGAAACAATTTAACAACATTCACTGACATTTCGAACAGAACAGCTTTCCGACGTGTGATCGGAGATCATAACTTACAATCGAGTGATGTCGTTTCCGAACGTTCATAAACATGAAGAACGGTGATCACCGATAGATTTTTGTGTGAATCGACTCAAATTAACCAGATTCACTGACATTTCGTTCTGAATCGCTTTCCGATGTGCTAATCGCGATCACAGCTTACAATCGAGTGGTGTAGTTTCCAAACGTTCTTAAACGTGAAAATTGAAGATCACAGATACACTTTTGAGTGAGTCGATACAATTTAACAACATTCACTGACATTTCGAACAGAACAGCTTTCCGACGTGCGATCCGAGATCATAACTTAAAATCGGGTGATGTCGTTTCCGAACGTTCATAAACGTGAAAATTGGTGATCACCGATACACTTTTGTGTGAATCGACTCAAATTAACCAGATTCACTGACATTTCGTTCTGAATCGCTTTCCGATGTGCGAATCGCGATCACAGCTTACAATCGAGTGATGTCGTTTCCGAACCATCATAAACGTGAAAATTGGTGATCACCGATACACTTTTGTATGAATCGATAGAAATTAACAACATTCACTGACATTTCGAACAGCACAGCTTTCCGACGTGCGATCCGAGATCATAACTTACAATCGAGTGATGTAGTATCCGAACGTTCATAAACGTGAAAATTGGAGATCACCGATACACTTTTGTGTGAATCGACACAAATTAACCAGATTCACTGATATTTCGTTCTGAACCGCATTCCGATGTACGAATCGCGATCACACCTTACAATCAAGTGATGACGTTTCCGAACGTTCATAAACGTGAAAATTGGTTATCACCGATACACTTTTGTGTGAATCAATACAATTTAACAACATTCACTGACATTTCGAACAGCACAGCTTTCCGACGTGCGATCCGAGATCATAACTTACAATCGAGTGATGTAGTTTCCGAACGTTCATAAACGTGAAAATTGGAGATCGACGATACACTTTTGTGTGAATCGACACAAATTAACCAGATTCACTGATATTTCGTTCTGAACCGCATTCCGATGTACGAATCGCGATCACACTTTACAATCAAGTGATGACGTTTCCGAACGTTCATAAACGTGAAAATTGGTTATCACCGATACACTTTTGTGTGAATCAATACAATTTAACAACATTCACTGACATTTCGACCAGCATCGCTTTCCGACGTGCGATTCGAGATTATTACACGTCGCAAAGCGTTTCAGAACGAAATGTCAGTGTACCTTGTTAATTTGTATCGATTCACCCAAAAGTGTATCGGTGATCACCAATTTTCACGTTTATGAACGTTCCGAAACGACATCACTCGATTGTATGTTATGATCTCGACTTGCACGTCGGAAAGCCGTTCTGTTCGAAATGTCTGTGAATGTTGTTAAATTGTATCGATTCACACAAAAGTGCATCGGTGATCTCCAATTTTCACGTTTATGAACGTTCGGAAACGACATCACTCGATTGTAAGCTGTGATCGCGATTCGCACATCGGAAAGCGATTCAGAACGAAATGTCAGTGAATCTGGTTAATTTGTGTCGATTCACACAAAAGTGTATCGGTAATCTCCAATTTTCACGTTTTTGAACGTTCGGAAACGACATCACTCGTTTGTAAGTTATGATCTCGAATCGCACGTTGGAAAGCTGTTCTGTTCGAATTGTCAGTGAATCTTGATAATTTGTAACGATTCACACAAAAGTTTATTTGTGATCACCAATTTTCATATTTGTGAACGTTCAGAACCGACATCGTTCGAATGTCAGTTCCGGTCTCGAATCGCATTTCGGATTGCGATTCTGATAGAAATGTCGGAAAAAATTGTTGATTCGTAACGATTAACACACAAGATTATCGCTGATTACTTACTTTCATGTTTATGAAAGATTGGAAACGTTCACCGATAAACGTCACATATCAACAATTTTACAGACATTTAGTATCGCAATCCGAAGGGCCATTTGAGATCTGAACTGACAATCGAGCGATGAAAACGTTCCCGAACTTTCATAAACATGAAGATTGGTGATCACCAATAAAATTTTTGTTCAATTCATGACCAATTAACAATATCCAATGACATTTCGATTCGAGATCATAAATTACAATCGAGTGATATCATTTCCGAACGTTCATAAACATGAAAATTGGTGATCACCGATACACTTTTGTGTGAATTGATAAAAATTAACAAGATTCACTGACATTTCGAACAGAACAGCTTTCCCACGTGCGATCCGAGATCATAACTTACAATCGAGTGATGTCATTTCCGAACGTTCATAAACGTGAAAATTGGTGATCACCGATACACTTTTGTGTGAATTGATAAAAATTAACAAGATTCACTGACATTTCGAACAGAACAGCTTTCCCACGTGCGATCCGAGATCATAACTTACAATCGAGTGATGTCATTTCCGAACGTTCATAAACGTGAAAATTGGTGATCACCGATACACTTTTGTGTGAATCGAAACAATTTAACCAGATTCACTGACATTTCGTTCTGAATCGCTTTCCGATGTGCTAATCGCGATCACAGCTTACAATCGAGTGGTGTAGTTTCCAAACGTTCTTAAACGTGAAAATTGAAGATCACAGATACACTTTTGAGTGAGTCGATACAATTTAACAACATTCACTGACATTTCGAACAGAACAGCTTTCCGACGTGCGATCCGAGATCATAACTTAAAATCGGGTGATGTCGTTTCCGAACGTTCATAAACGTGAAAATTGGTGATCACCGATACACTTTTGTGTGAATCGACTCAAATTAACCAGATTCACTGACATTTCGTTCTTAATCGCTTTCCGATGTGCGAATCGCGATCACAGCTTACAATCGAGTGATGTCGTTTCCGAACCATCATAAACGTGAAAATTGGTGATCACCGATACACTTTTGTATGAATCGATAGAAATTAACAACATTCACTGACATTTCGAACAGCACAGCTTTCCGACGTGCGATCCGAGATCATAACTTACAATCGAGTGATGTAGTATCCGAACGTTCATAAACGTGAAAATTGGAGATCACCGATACACTTTTGTGTGAATCGACACAAATTAACCAGATTCACTGATATTTCGTTCTGAACCGCATTCCGATGTACGAATCGCGATCACACCTTACAATCAAGTGATGACGTTTCCGAACGTTCATAAACGTGAAAATTGGTTATCACCGATACACTTTTGTGTGAATCAATACAATTTAACAACATTCACTGACATTTCGAACAGCACAGCTTTCCGACGTGCGATCCGAGATCATAACTTACAATCGAGTGATGTAGTTTCCGAACGTTCATAAACGTGAAAATTGGAGATCGACGATACACTTTTGTGTGAATCGACACAAATTAACCAGATTCACTGATATTTCGTTCTGAACCGCATTCCGATGTACGAATCGCGATCACACTTTACAATCAAGTGATGACGTTTCCGAACGTTCATAAACGTGAAAATTGGTTATCACCGATACACTTTTGTGTGAATCAATACAATTTAACAACATTCACTGACATTTCGACCAGCATCGCTTTCCGACGTGCGATTCGAGATTATTACACGTCGCAAAGCGTTTCAGAACGAAATGTCAGTGTACCTTGTTAATTTGTATCGATTCACCCAAAAGTGTATCGGTGATCACCAATTTTCACGTTTATGAACGTTCCGAAACGACATCACTCGATTGTATGTTATGATCTCGACTTGCACGTCGGAAAGCCGTTCTGTTCGAAATGTCTGTGAATGTTGTTAAATTGTATCGATTCACACAAAAGTGCATCGGTTATCTCCAATTTTCACGTTTCTGAACGTTCGGAAACGACATCACACGATTGTAAGGTGTGATCGCGATTCGCACATAGGAAAGCGATTCAGAACGAAATGTCAGTGAATCTGGTTAATTTGTTTCGATTCACACAAAAGTGTATCATCGGTGATCTCCAATTTTCACGTTTATGATGGTTCGGAAACGACATCACTCGATTGTAGGTTATGATCTCGATTCGCACATCGGAAAGCGATTCAGAACGAAATGTCAGTGAATCTGGTTAATTTGTGTCGATTCACACAAAAGTGTATCGGTGATGTCCTATTTACACGTTTATGAACGTTCGGAATCGACATCACTCGATTGTAAGTTGTGATCTCGAATCGCACGTCGGAAATCTGTTCTGTTCGAAATGTCAGTGAATGTTGTTAATGTCTATCGATTCATACAAAAGTGTATCGGTGATCACCAATTTTCATGTTTATGCACGTTCGGATACGACATAACTCGATTGTAAGTAATGATCTCGAATCGCACGTCGGAAAGCTGCACTTTTCGAAATGTCAGTGAATGTTGTTAAATTGTATCGATTCACACAATAGTGTATCGGTGAACTCCAATTTTCACGTTTATGATGGTTCGGAAACGACATCACTCGATTGTAAGTTATGATCTCGATTCGCACATCGGAAAGCGATTCAGAAAGAAATGTGTCAGTGAATCTGGTTAATTTGTGTCGATTCACACAAAAGTGTATCGGTGATCTCCAATTTTCACGTTTATGAACGTTCGGAAACGACATCACTCGATTGTAAGCTGTGATCGCGATTCGCACATCGGAAAGCGATTCAGAACGAAATGTCAGTGAATCTGGTTAATTTGTGTCGATTCACACAAAAGTGTATCGGTAATCTCCAATTTTCACGTTTTTGAACGTTCGGAAACGACATCACTCGTTTGTAAGTTATGATCTCGAATCGCACGTTGGAAAGCTGTTCTGTTCGAATTGTCAGTGAATCTTGATAATTTGTAACGATTCACACAAAAGTTTATTTGTGATCACCAATTTTCATATTTGTGAACGTTCAGAACCGACATCGTTCGAATGTCAGTTCCGGTCTCGAATCGCATTTCGGATTGCGATTCTGATAGAAATGTCGGAAAAAATTGTTGATTCGTAACGATTAACACACAAGATTATCGCTGATTACTTACTTTCATGTTTATGAAAGATTGGAAACGTTCACCGATAAACGTCACATATCAACAATTTTACAGACATTTAGTATCGCAATCCGAAGGGCCATTTGAGATCTGAACTGACAATCGAGCGATGAAAACATTCCCGAACTTTCATAAACATGAAGATTGGTGATCACCAATAAAATTTTTGTTCAATTCATGACCAATTAACAATATCCAATGACATTTCGATTCGAGATCATAAATTACAATCGAGTGATATCATTTCCGAACGTTCATAAACATGAAAATTGGTGATCACCGATACACTTTTGTGTGAATTGATAAAAATTAACAAGATTCACTGACATTTCGAACAGAACAGCTTTCCCACGTGCGATCCGAGATCATAACTTACAATCGAGTGATGTCATTTCCGAACGTTCATAAACGTGAAAATTGGTGATCACCGATACACTTTTGTGTGAATCGAAACAATTTAACAACATTCACTGACATTTCGAACAGAACAGCTTTCCGACGTGTGATCGGAGATCATAACTTACAATCGAGTGATGTCGTTTCCGAACGTTCATAAACATGAAGAACGGTGATCACCGATAGATTTTTGTGTGAATCGACTCAAATTAACCAGATTCACTGACATTTCGTTCTGAATCGCTTTCCGATGTGCTAATCGCGATCACAGCTTACAATCGAGTGGTGTTGTTTCCAAACTTTCTTAAACGTGAAAATTGAAGATCACAGATACACTTTTGAGTGAGTCGATACAATTTAACAACATTCACTGACATTTCGAACAGAACAGCTTTCCGACGTGCGATCCGAGATCATAACTTAAAATCGGGCGATGTCGTTTCCGAACGTTCATAAACGTGAAAATTGGTGATCACCGATACACTTTTGTGTGAATCGACTCAAATTAACCAGATTCACTGACATTTCGTTCTGAATCGCTTTCCGATGTGCGAATCGCGATCACAGCTTACAATCGAGTGATGTCGTTTCCGAACGTTCATAAACGTGAAAATTGGTTATCACCGATACACTTTTGTGTGAATCAATACAATTTAACAACATTCACTGACATTTCGACCAGCATCGCTTTCCGACGTGCGATTCGAGATTATTACACGTCGCAAAGCGTTTCAGAACGAAATGTCAGTGTACCTTGTTAATTTGTATCGATTCACCCAAAAGTGTATCGGTGATCACCAATTTTCACGTTTATGAACGTTCCGAAACGACATCACTCGATTGTATGTTATGATCTCGACTTGCACGTCGGAAAGCCGTTCTGTTCGAAATGTCTGTGAATGTTGTTAAATTGTATCGATTCACACAAAAGTGCATCGGTTATCTCCAATTTTCACGTTTCTGAACGTTCGGAAACGACATCACACGATTGTAAGGTGTGATCTCGATTCGCACATCGGAAAGCGATTCAGAAAGAAATGTGTCAGTGAATCTGGTTAATTTGTGTCGATTCACACAAAAGTGTATCGGTGATCTCCAATTTTCACGTTTATGAACGTTCGGAAACGACATCACTCGATTGTAAGCTGTGATCGCGATTCGCACATCGGAAAGCGATTCAGAACGAAATGTCAGTGAATCTGGTTAATTTGTGTCGATTCACACAAAAGTGTATCGGTAATCTCCAATTTTCACGTTTTTGAACGTTCGGAAACGACATCACTCGTTTGTAAGTTATGATCTCGAATCGCACGTTGGAAAGCTGTTCTGTTCGAATTGTCAGTGAATCTTGATAATTTGTAACGATTCACACAAAAGTTTATTTGTGATCACCAATTTTCATATTTGTGAACGTTCAGAACCGACATCGTTCGAATGTCAGTTCCGGTCTCGAATCGCATTTCGGATTGCGATTCTGATAGAAATGTCGGAAAAAATTGTTGATTCGTAACGATTAACACACAAGATTATCGCTGATTACTTACTTTCATGTTTATGAAAGATTGGAAACGTTCACCGATAAACGTCACATATCAACAATTTTACAGACATTTAGTATCGCAATCCGAAGGGCCATTTGAGATCTGAACTGACAATCGAGCGATGAAAACGTTCCCGAACTTTCATACACATGAAGATTGGTGATCACCAATAAAATTTTTGTTCAATTCATGACCAATTAACAATATCCAATGACATTTCGATTCGAGATCATAAATTACAATCGAGTGATATCATTTCCGAACGTTCATAAACATGAAAATTGGTGATCACCGATACACTTTTGTGTGAATTGATAAAAATTAACAAGATTCACTGACATTTCGAACAGAACAGCTTTCCCACGTGCGATCCGAGATCATAACTTACAATCGAGTGATGTCATTTCCGAACGTTCATAAACGTGAAAATTGGTGATCACCGATACACTTTTGTGTGAATCGAAACAATTTAACAACATTCACTGACATTTCGAACAGAACAGCTTTCCGACGTGTGATCGGAGATCATAACTTACAATCGAGTGATGTCGTTTCCGAACGTTCATAAACATGAAGAACGGTGATCACCGATAGATTTTTGTGTGAATCGACTCAAATTAACCAGATTCACTGACATTTCGTTCTGAATCGCTTTCCGATGTGCTAATCGCGATCACAGCTTACAATCGAGTGGTGTAGTTTCCAAACGTTCTTAAACGTGAAAATTGAAGATCACAGATACACTTTTGAGTGAGTCGATACAATTTAACAACATTCACTGACATTTCGAACAGAACAGCTTTCCGACGTGCGATCCGAGATCATAACTTAAAATCGGGTGATGTCGTTTCCGAACGTTCATAAACGTGAAAATTGGTGATCACCGATACACTTTTGTGTGAATCGACTCAAATTAACCAGATTCACTGACATTTCGTTCTGAATCGCTTTCCGATGTGCGAATCGCGATCACAGCTTACAATCGAGTGATGTCGTTTCCGAACCATCATAAACGTGAAAATTGGTGATCACCGATACACTTTTGTATGAATCGATAGAAATTAACAACATTCACTGACATTTCGAACAGCACAGCTTTCCGACGTGCGATCCGAGATCATAACTTACAATCGAGTGATGTAGTATCCGAACGTTCATAAACGTGAAAATTGGAGATCACCGATACACTTTTGTGTGAATCGACACAAATTAACCAGATTCACTGATATTTCGTTCTGAACCGCATTCCGATGTACGAATCGCGATCACACCTTACAATCAAGTGATGACGTTTCCGAACGTTCATAAACGTGAAAATTGGTTATCACCGATACACTTTTGTGTGAATCAATACAATTTAACAACATTCACTGACATTTCGAACAGCACAGCTTTCCGACGTGCGATCCGAGATCATAACTTACAATCGAGTGATGTAGTTTCCGAACGTTCATAAACGTGAAAATTGGAGATCGACGATACACTTTTGTGTGAATCGACACAAATTAACCAGATTCACTGATATTTCGTTCTGAACCGCATTCCGATGTACGAATCGCGATCACACTTTACAATCAAGTGATGACGTTTCCGAACGTTCATAAACGTGAAAATTGGTTATCACCGATACACTTTTGTGTGAATCAATACAATTTAACAACATTCACTGACATTTCGACCAGCATCGCTTTCCGACGTGCGATTCGAGATTATTACACGTCGCAAAGCGTTTCAGAACGAAATGTCAGTGTACCTTGTTAATTTGTATCGATTCACCCAAAAGTGTATCGGTGATCACCAATTTTCACGTTTATGAACGTTCCGAAACGACATCACTCGATTGTATGTTATGATCTCGACTTGCACGTCGGAAAGCCGTTCTGTTCGAAATGTCTGTGAATGTTGTTAAATTGTATCGATTCACACAAAAGTGCATCGGTGATCTCCAATTTTCACGTTTATGAACGTTCGGAAACGACATCACTCGATTGTAAGCTGTGATCGCGATTCGCACATCGGAAAGCGATTCAGAACGAAATGTCAGTGAATCTGGTTAATTTGTGTCGATTCACACAAAAGTGTATCGGTAATCTCCAATTTTCACGTTTTTGAACGTTCGGAAACGACATCACTCGTTTGTAAGTTATGATCTCGAATCGCACGTTGGAAAGCTGTTCTGTTCGAATTGTCAGTGAATCTTGATAATTTGTAACGATTCACACAAAAGTTTATTTGTGATCACCAATTTTCATATTTGTGAACGTTCAGAACCGACATCGTTCGAATGTCAGTTCCGGTCTCGAATCGCATTTCGGATTGCGATTCTGATAGAAATGTCGGAAAAAATTGTTGATTCGTAACGATTAACACACAAGATTATCGCTGATTACTTACTTTCATGTTTATGAAAGATTGGAAACGTTCACCGATAAACGTCACATATCAACAATTTTACAGACATTTAGTATCGCAATCCGAAGGGCCATTTGAGATCTGAACTGACAATCGAGCGATGAAAACGTTCCCGAACTTTCATAAACATGAAGATTGGTGATCACCAATAAAATTTTTGTTCAATTCATGACCAATTAACAATATCCAATGACATTTCGATTCGAGATCATAAATTACAATCGAGTGATATCATTTCCGAACGTTCATAAACATGAAAATTGGTGATCACCGATACACTTTTGTGTGAATTGATAAAAATTAACAAGATTCACTGACATTTCGAACAGAACAGCTTTCCCACGTGCGATCCGAGATCATAACTTACAATCGAGTGATGTCATTTCCGAACGTTCATAAACGTGAAAATTGGTGATCACCGATACACTTTTGTGTGAATTGATAAAAATTAACAAGATTCACTGACATTTCGAACAGAACAGCTTTCCCACGTGCGATCCGAGATCATAACTTACAATCGAGTGATGTCATTTCCGAACGTTCATAAACGTGAAAATTGGTGATCACCGATACACTTTTGTGTGAATCGAAACAATTTAACCAGATTCACTGACATTTCGTTCTGAATCGCTTTCCGATGTGCTAATCGCGATCACAGCTTACAATCGAGTGGTGTAGTTTCCAAACGTTCTTAAACGTGAAAATTGAAGATCACAGATACACTTTTGAGTGAGTCGATACAATTTAACAACATTCACTGACATTTCGAACAGAACAGCTTTCCGACGTGCGATCCGAGATCATAACTTAAAATCGGGTGATGTCGTTTCCGAACGTTCATAAACGTGAAAATTGGTGATCACCGATACACTTTTGTGTGAATCGACTCAAATTAACCAGATTCACTGACATTTCGTTCTTAATCGCTTTCCGATGTGCGAATCGCGATCACAGCTTACAATCGAGTGATGTCGTTTCCGAACCATCATAAACGTGAAAATTGGTGATCACCGATACACTTTTGTATGAATCGATAGAAATTAACAACATTCACTGACATTTCGAACAGCACAGCTTTCCGACGTGCGATCCGAGATCATAACTTACAATCGAGTGATGTAGTATCCGAACGTTCATAAACGTGAAAATTGGAGATCACCGATACACTTTTGTGTGAATCGACACAAATTAACCAGATTCACTGATATTTCGTTCTGAACCGCATTCCGATGTACGAATCGCGATCACACCTTACAATCAAGTGATGACGTTTCCGAACGTTCATAAACGTGAAAATTGGTTATCACCGATACACTTTTGTGTGAATCAATACAATTTAACAACATTCACTGACATTTCGAACAGCACAGCTTTCCGACGTGCGATCCGAGATCATAACTTACAATCGAGTGATGTAGTTTCCGAACGTTCATAAACGTGAAAATTGGAGATCGACGATACACTTTTGTGTGAATCGACACAAATTAACCAGATTCACTGATATTTCGTTCTGAACCGCATTCCGATGTACGAATCGCGATCACACTTTACAATCAAGTGATGACGTTTCCGAACGTTCATAAACGTGAAAATTGGTTATCACCGATACACTTTTGTGTGAATCAATACAATTTAACAACATTCACTGACATTTCGACCAGCATCGCTTTCCGACGTGCGATTCGAGATTATTACACGTCGCAAAGCGTTTCAGAACGAAATGTCAGTGTACCTTGTTAATTTGTATCGATTCACCCAAAAGTGTATCGGTGATCACCAATTTTCACGTTTATGAACGTTCCGAAACGACATCACTCGATTGTATGTTATGATCTCGACTTGCACGTCGGAAAGCCGTTCTGTTCGAAATGTCTGTGAATGTTGTTAAATTGTATCGATTCACACAAAAGTGCATCGGTTATCTCCAATTTTCACGTTTCTGAACGTTCGGAAACGACATCACACGATTGTAAGGTGTGATCGCGATTCGCACATAGGAAAGCGATTCAGAACGAAATGTCAGTGAATCTGGTTAATTTGTTTCGATTCACACAAAAGTGTATCATCGGTGATCTCCAATTTTCACGTTTATGATGGTTCGGAAACGACATCACTCGATTGTAGGTTATGATCTCGATTCGCACATCGGAAAGCGATTCAGAACGAAATGTCAGTGAATCTGGTTAATTTGTGTCGATTCACACAAAAGTGTATCGGTGATGTCCTATTTACACGTTTATGAACGTTCGGAATCGACATCACTCGATTGTAAGTTGTGATCTCGAATCGCACGTCGGAAATCTGTTCTGTTCGAAATGTCAGTGAATGTTGTTAATGTCTATCGATTCATACAAAAGTGTATCGGTGATCACCAATTTTCATGTTTATGCACGTTCGGATACGACATAACTCGATTGTAAGTAATGATCTCGAATCGCACGTCGGAAAGCTGCACTTTTCGAAATGTCAGTGAATGTTGTTAAATTGTATCGATTCACACAATAGTGTATCGGTGAACTCCAATTTTCACGTTTATGATGGTTCGGAAACGACATCACTCGATTGTAAGTTATGATCTCGATTCGCACATCGGAAAGCGATTCAGAAAGAAATGTGTCAGTGAATCTGGTTAATTTGTGTCGATTCACACAAAAGTGTATCGGTGATCTCCAATTTTCACGTTTATGAACGTTCGGAAACGACATCACTCGATTGTAAGCTGTGATCGCGATTCGCACATCGGAAAGCGATTCAGAACGAAATGTCAGTGAATCTGGTTAATTTGTGTCGATTCACACAAAAGTGTATCGGTAATCTCCAATTTTCACGTTTTTGAACGTTCGGAAACGACATCACTCGTTTGTAAGTTATGATCTCGAATCGCACGTTGGAAAGCTGTTCTGTTCGAATTGTCAGTGAATCTTGATAATTTGTAACGATTCACACAAAAGTTTATTTGTGATCACCAATTTTCATATTTGTGAACGTTCAGAACCGACATCGTTCGAATGTCAGTTCCGGTCTCGAATCGCATTTCGGATTGCGATTCTGATAGAAATGTCGGAAAAAATTGTTGATTCGTAACGATTAACACACAAGATTATCGCTGATTACTTACTTTCATGTTTATGAAAGATTGGAAACGTTCACCGATAAACGTCACATATCAACAATTTTACAGACATTTAGTATCGCAATCCGAAGGGCCATTTGAGATCTGAACTGACAATCGAGCGATGAAAACATTCCCGAACTTTCATAAACATGAAGATTGGTGATCACCAATAAAATTTTTGTTGAATTCATGACCAATTAACAATATCCAATGACATTTCGATTCGAGATCATAAATTACAATCGAGTGATATCATTTCCGAACGTTCATAAACATGAAAATTGGTGATCACCGATACACTTTTGTGTGAATTGATAAAAATTAACAAGATTCACTGACATTTCGAACAGAACAGCTTTCCCACGTGCGATCCGAGATCATAACTTACAATCGAGTGATGTCATTTCCGAACGTTCATAAACGTGAAAATTGGTGATCACCGATACACTTTTGTGTGAATCGAAACAATTTAACAACATTCACTGACATTTCGAACAGAACAGCTTTCCGACGTGTGATCGGAGATCATAACTTACAATCGAGTGATGTCGTTTCCGAACGTTCATAAACATGAAGAACGGTGATCACCGATAGATTTTTGTGTGAATCGACTCAAATTAACCAGATTCACTGACATTTCGTTCTGAATCGCTTTCCGATGTGCTAATCGCGATCACAGCTTACAATCGAGTGGTGTAGTTTCCAAACGTTCTTAAACGTGAAAATTGAAGATCACAGATACACTTTTGAGTGAGTCGATACAATTTAACAACATTCACTGACATTTCGAACAGAACAGCTTTCCGACGTGCGATCCGAGATCATAACTTAAAATCGGGCGATGTCGTTTCCGAACGTTCATAAACGTGAAAATTGGTGATCACCGATACACTTTTGTGTGAATCGACTCAAATTAACCAGATTCACTGACATTTCGTTCTGAATCGCTTTCCGATGTGCGAATCGCGATCACAGCTTACAATCGAGTGATGTCGTTTCCGAACGTTCATAAACGTGAAAATTGGTTATCACCGATACACTTTTGTGTGAATCAATACAATTTAACAACATTCACTGACATTTCGACCAGCATCGCTTTCCGACGTGCGATTCGAGATTATTACACGTCGCAAAGCGTTTCAGAACGAAATGTCAGTGTACCTTGTTAATTTGTATCGATTCACCCAAAAGTGTATCGGTGATCACCAATTTTCACGTTTATGAACGTTCCGAAACGACATCACTCGATTGTATGTTATGATCTCGACTTGCACGTCGGAAAGCCGTTCTGTTCGAAATGTCTGTGAATGTTGTTAAATTGTATCGATTCACACAAAAGTGCATCGGTTATCTCCAATTTTCACGTTTCTGAACGTTCGGAAACGACATCACACGATTGTAAGGTGTGATCTCGATTCGCACATCGGAAAGCGATTCAGAAAGAAATGTGTCAGTGAATCTGGTTAATTTGTGTCGATTCACACAAAAGTGTATCGGTGATCTCCAATTTTCACGTTTATGAACGTTCGGAAACGACATCACTCGATTGTAAGCTGTGATCGCGATTCGCACATCGGAAAGCGATTCAGAACGAAATGTCAGTGAATCTGGTTAATTTGTGTCGATTCACACAAAAGTGTATCGGTAATCTCCAATTTTCACGTTTTTGAACGTTCGGAAACGACATCACTCGTTTGTAAGTTATGATCTCGAATCGCACGTTGGAAAGCTGTTCTGTTCGAATTGTCAGTGAATCTTGATAATTTGTAACGATTCACACAAAAGTTTATTTGTGATCACCAATTTTCATATTTGTGAACGTTCAGAACCGACATCGTTCGAATGTCAGTTCCGGTCTCGAATCGCATTTCGGATTGCGATTCTGATAGAAATGTCGGAAAAAATTGTTGATTCGTAACGATTAACACACAAGATTATCGCTGATTACTTACTTTCATGTTTATGAAAGATTGGAAACGTTCACCGATAAACGTCACATATCAACAATTTTACAGACATTTAGTATCGCAATCCGAAGGGCCATTTGAGATCTGAACTGACAATCGAGCGATGAAAACGTTCCCGAACTTTCATACACATGAAGATTGGTGATCACCAATAAAATTTTTGTTCAATTCATGACCAATTAACAATATCCAATGACATTTCGATTCGAGATCATAAATTACAATCGAGTGATATCATTTCCGAACGTTCATAAACATGAAAATTGGTGATCACCGATACACTTTTGTGTGAATTGATAAAAATTAACAAGATTCACTGACATTTCGAACAGAACAGCTTTCCCACGTGCGATCCGAGATCATAACTTACAATCGAGTGATGTCATTTCCGAACGTTCATAAACGTGAAAATTGGTGATCACCGATACACTTTTGTGTGAATCGAAACAATTTAACAACATTCACTGACATTTCGAACAGAACAGCTTTCCGACGTGTGATCGGAGATCATAACTTACAATCGAGTGATGTCGTTTCCGAACGTTCATAAACATGAAGAACGGTGATCACCGATAGATTTTTGTGTGAATCGACTCAAATTAACCAGATTCACTGACATTTCGTTCTGAATCGCTTTCCGATGTGCTAATCGCGATCACAGCTTACAATCGAGTGGTGTAGTTTCCAAACGTTCTTAAACGTGAAAATTGAAGATCACAGATACACTTTTGAGTGAGTCGATACAATTTAACAACATTCACTGACATTTCGAACAGAACAGCTTTCCGACGTGCGATCCGAGATCATAACTTAAAATCGGGTGATGTCGTTTCCGAACGTTCATAAACGTGAAAATTGGTGATCACCGATACACTTTTGTGTGAATCGACTCAAATTAACCAGATTCACTGACATTTCGTTCTGAATCGCTTTCCGATGTGCGAATCGCGATCACAGCTTACAATCGAGTGATGTCGTTTCCGAACCATCATAAACGTGAAAATTGGTGATCACCGATACACTTTTGTATGAATCGATAGAAATTAACAACATTCACTGACATTTCGAACAGCACAGCTTTCCGACGTGCGATCCGAGATCATAACTTACAATCGAGTGATGTAGTATCCGAACGTTCATAAACGTGAAAATTGGAGATCACCGATACACTTTTGTGTGAATCGACACAAATTAACCAGATTCACTGATATTTCGTTCTGAACCGCATTCCGATGTACGAATCGCGATCACACCTTACAATCAAGTAATGACGTTTCCGAACGTTCATAAACGTGAAAATTGGTTATCACCGATACACTTTTGTGTGAATCAATACAATTTAACAACATTCACTGACATTTCGAACAGCACAGCTTTCCGACGTGCGATCCGAGATCATAACTTACAATCGAGTGATGTAGTTTCCGAACGTTCATAAACGTGAAAATTGGAGATCGACGATACACTTTTGTGTGAATCGACACAAATTAACCAGATTCACTAATATTTCGTTCTGAACCGCATTCCGATGTACGAATCGCGATCACACTTTACAATCAAGTGATGACGTTTCCGAACGTTCATAAACGTGAAAATTGGTTATCACCGATACACTTTTGTGTGAATCAATACAATTTAACAACATTCACTGACATTTCGACCAGCATCGCTTTCCGACGTGCGATTCGAGATTATTACACGTCGCAAAGCGTTTCAGTACGAAATGTCAGTGTACCTTGTTAATTTGTATCGATTCACCCAAAAGTGTATCGGTGATCACCAATTTTCACGTTTATGAACGTTCCGAAACGACATCACTCGATTGTATGTTATGATCTCGACTTGCACGTCGGAAAGCCGTTCTGTTCGAAATGTCTGTGAATGTTGTTAAATTGTATCGATTCACACAAAAGTGCATCGGTGATCTCCAATTTTCACGTTTATGAACGTTCGGAAACGACATCACTCGATTGTAAGCTGTGATCGCGATTCGCACATCGGAAAGCGATTCAGAACGAAATGTCAGTGAATCTGGTTAATTTGTGTCGATTCACACAAAAGTGTATCGGTAATCTCCAATTTTCACGTTTTTGAACGTTCGGAAACGACATCACTCGTTTGTAAGTTATGATCTCGAATCGCACGTTGGAAAGCTGTTCTGTTCGAATTGTCAGTGAATCTTGATAATTTGTAACGATTCACACAAAAGTTTATTTGTGATCACCAATTTTCATATTTGTGAACGTTCAGAACCGACATCGTTCGAATGTCAGTTCCGGTCTCGAATCGCATTTCGGATTGCGATTCTGATAGAAATGTCGGAAAAAATTGTTGATTCGTAACGATTAACACACAAGATTATCGCTGATTACTTACTTTCATGTTTATGAAAGATTGGAAACGTTCACCGATAAACGTCACATATCAACAATTTTACAGACATTTAGTATCGCAATCCGAAGGGCCATTTGAGATCTGAACTGACAATCGAGCGATGAAAACGTTCCCGAACTTTCATAAACATGAAGATTGGTGATCACCAATAAAATTTTTGTTCAATTCATGACCAATTAACAATATCCAATGACATTTCGATTCGAGATCATAAATTACAATCGAGTGATATCATTTCCGAACGTTCATAAACATGAAAATTGGTGATCACCGATACACTTTTGTGTGAATTGATAAAAATTAACAAGATTCACTGACATTTCGAACAGAACAGCTTTCCCACGTGCGATCCGAGATCATAACTTACAATCGAGTGATGTCATTTCCGAACGTTCATAAACGTGAAAATTGGTGATCACCGATACACTTTTGTGTGAATCGAAACAATTTAACAACATTCACTGACATTTCGAACAGAACAGCTTTCCGACGTGTGATCGGAGATCATAACTTACAATCGAGTGATGTCGTTTCCGAACGTTCATAAACATGAAGAACGGTGATCACCGATAGATTTTTGTGTGAATCGACTCAAATTAACCAGATTCACTGACATTTCGTTCTGAATCGCTTTCCGATGTGCTAATCGCGATCACAGCTTACAATCGAGTGGTGTAGTTTCCAAACGTTCTTAAACGTGAAAATTGAAGATCACAGATACACTTTTGAGTGAGTCGATACAATTTAACAACATTCACTGACATTTCGAACAGAACAGCTTTCCGACGTGCGATCCGAGATCATAACTTAAAATCGGGTGATGTCGTTTCCGAACGTTCATAAACGTGAAAATTGGTGATCACCGATACACTTTTGTGTGAATCGACTCAAATTAACCAGATTCACTGACATTTCGTTCTGAATCGCTTTCCGATGTGCGAATCGCGATCACAGCTTACAATCGAGTGATGTCGTTTCCGAACCATCATAAACGTGAAAATTGGTGATCACCGATACACTTTTGTATGAATCGATAGAAATTAACAACATTCACTGACATTTCGAACAGCACAGCTTTCCGACGTGCGATCCGAGATCATAACTTACAATCGAGTGATGTAGTATCCGAACGTTCATAAACGTGAAAATTGGAGATCACCGATACACTTTTGTGTGAATCGACACAAATTAACCAGATTCACTGATATTTCGTTCTGAACCGCATTCCGATGTACGAATCGCGATCACACCTTACAATCAAGTGATGACGTTTCCGAACGTTCATAAACGTGAAAATTGGTTATCACCGATACACTTTTGTGTGAATCAATACAATTTAACAACATTCACTGACATTTCGAACAGCATCGCTTTCCGACGTGCGATTCGAGATCATACCTTACATTCGAGTGATGTCGTTTCCGAACGTTCATAAACGTGAAAATTGAAGATCACCGATATACTTTTGTGTGAATCGACACAAATTAACCAGATTCACTGACATTTCGTTCTGAATCGCTTTCCGATGTGCGAATCGCGGTCTCACCTTACAATCGAGTGATGTCGTTTCCGAACGTTCATAAACGTGAAAATTTGTGATCACCGATCCACTTTTGTGTGAATCGATACAATTTAACAACATTCACTGACATTTCGAACAGCACAGCTTTCCGACGTGCGATCCGAGATCATAACTAACAATCGAGTGATGTAGTTTCCGAACGTTCATAAACGTGAAAATTTGAGATCGACGATACACTTTTGTGTGAATCGACACAAATTAACCAGATTCACTGATATTTCGTTCTGAACCGCATTCCGATGTACGAATCGCGATCACACTTTACAATCAAGTGATGACGTTTCCGAACGTTCATAAACGTGAAAATTGGTTATCACCGATACACTTTTGTGTGAATCAATACAATTTAACAACATTCACTGACATTTCGACCAGCATCGCTTTCCGACGTGCGATTCGAGATTATTACACGTCGCAAAGCGTTTCAGAACGAAATGTCAGTGTACCTTGTTAATTTGTATCGATTCACCCAAAAGTGTATCGGTGATCACCAATTTTCACGTTTATGAACGTTCCGAAACGACATCACTCGATTGTATGTTATGATCTCGACTTGCACGTCGGAAAGCCGTTCTGTTCGAAATGTCTGTGAATGTTGTTAAATTGTATCGATTCACACAAAAGTGCATCGGTTATCTCCAATTTTCACGTTTCTGAACGTTCGGAAACGACATCACACGATTGTAAGGTGTGATCGCGATTCGCACATAGGAAAGCGATTCAGAACGAAATGTCAGTGAATCTGGTTAATTTGTTTCGATTCACTCAAAAGTGTATCATCGGTGATCTCCAATTTTCACGTTTATGATGGTTCGGAAACGACATCACTCGATTGTAGGTTATGATCTCGATTCGCACATCGGAAAGCGATTCAGAACGAAATGTCAGTGAATCTGGTTAATTTGTGTCGATTCACACAAAAGTGTATCGGTGATGTCCTATTTACACGTTTATGAACGTTCGGAATCGACATCACTCGATTGTAAGTTGTGATCTCGAATCGCACGTCGGAAATCTGTTCTGTTCGAAATGTCAGTGAATGTTGTTAATTTCTATCGATTCATACAAAAGTGTATCGGTGATCACCAATTTTCATGTTTATGCACGTTCGGATACGACATAACTCGATTGTAAGTAATGATCTCGAATCGCACGTCGGAAAGCTGCACTTTTCGAAATGTCAGTGAATGTTGTTAAATTGTATCGATTCACACAATAGTGTATCGGTGAACTCCAATTTTCACGTTTATGATGGTTCGGAAACGACATCACTCGATTGTAAGTTATGATCTCGATTCGCACATCGGAAAGCGATTCAGAAAGAAATGTGTCAGTGAATCTGGTTAATTTGTGTCGATTCACACAAAAGTGTATCGGTGATCTCCAATTTTCACGTTTATGAACGTTCGGAAACGACATCACTCGATTGTAAGCTGTGATCGCGATTCGCACATCGGAAAGCGATTCAGAACGAAATGTCAGTGAATCTGGTTAATTTGTGTCGATTCACACAAAAGTGTATCGGTGATCTCTAATTTTCACGTTTATGAACGTTCCGAAACGACATCACTCGATTGTATGTTATGATCTCGACTTGCACGTCGGAAAGCCGTTCTGTTCGAAATGTCTGTGAATGTTGTTAAATTGTATCGATTCACACAAAAGTGCATCGGTTATCTCCAATTTTCACGTCTCTGAACGTTAGGAAACGACATCACACGATTGTAAGGTGTGATCGCGATTCGCACATAGGAAAGCGATTCAGAACGAAATGTCAGTGAATCTGGTTAATTTGTGTCGATTCACACAAAAGTGTATCGGTGATCTCTAATTTTCACGTTTATGAACGTTCGGAATCGACATCACTCGATGGTAATGCATGCTCTCGATTCGCACATCGGAAAGCGATTCAGAACGAAATGTCAGTGAAACTTGTTAATTTGTGTCGATTCACACAAAAGTGTATCTGTGATCACCAATTTTCATGTTTTTGAACGTTCGGAAACGACATCACTCGATTGTAAGGTATGATCTCGAATCGCACGTCGGAAAGCGATGCTAGTCGAAATGTCAGTGAATCTTGTCGATTTGTTACGCATCTCGCCAAAGTCTATCGGTGATCACCAATTTTCATGTTTATGAACGTTCGGATACGACATAATTCGATTGTAAGTAATGATCTCGAATCGCACGTCGGAAAGCTGCTCTTTTCGAAATGTCAGTGAATGTTGTTAAATTGTATCGATTCACACAAAAGTGTATCGGTGATCTCCAATTTACACGTTTATGCACGTTCGGATACGACATAACTCGATTGTAAGTAATGATCTCGAATCGCACGTCGGAAAGCTGCACTTTTCGAAATGTCAGTGAATGTTGTTAAATTGTATCGATTCACACAATAGTGTATCGGTGAACTCCAATTTTCACGTTTATGATGGTTCGGAAACGACATCACTCGATTGTAAGTTATGATCTCGATTCGCACATCGGAAAGCGATTCAGAAAGAAATGTGTCAGTGAATCTGGTTAATTTGTGTCGATTCACACAAAAGTGTATCGGTGATCTCTAATTTTCACGTTTATGAACGTTCCGAAACGACATCACTCGATTGTAGGTTATGATCTCGATTCGCACATCGGAAAGCGATTCAGAACGAAATGTCAGTGAATCTGGTTAATTTGTGTCGATTCACACAAAAGTGTATCGGTGATGTCCTATTTACACGTTTATGAACGTTCGGAATCGACATCACTCGATTGTAAGTTGTGATCTCGAATCGCACGTCGGAAATCTGTTCTGTTCGAAATGTCAGTGAATGTTGTTAATTTCTATCGATTCATACAAAAGTGTATCGGTGATCACCAATTTTCATGTTTATGCACGTTCGGATACGACATAACTCGATTGTAAGTAATGATCTCGAATCGCACGTCGGAAAGCTGCACTTTTCGAAATGTCAGTGAATGTTGTTAAATTGTATCGATTCACACAATAGTGTATCGGTGAACTCCAATTTTCACGTTTATGATGGTTCGGAAACGACATCACTCGATTGTAAGTTATGATCTCGATTCGCACATCGGAAAGCGATTCAGAAAGAAATGTGTCAGTGAATCTGGTTAATTTGTGTCGATTCACACAAAAGTGTATCGGTGATCTCTAATTTTCACGTTTATGAACGTTCCGAAACGACATCACTCGATTGTATGTTATGATCTCGACTTGCACGTCGGAAAGCCGTTCTTTTCGAAATGTCTGTGAATGTTGTTAAATTGTATCGATTCACACAAAAGTGCATCGGTTATCTCCAATTTTCACGTCTCTGAACGTTAGGAAACGACATCACACGATTGTAAGGTGTGATCGCGATTCGCACATAGGAAAGCGATTCAGAACGAAATGTCAGTGAATCTGGTTAATTTGTGTCGATTCACACAAAAGTGTATCGGTGATCTCTAATTTTCACGTTTATGAACGTTCGGAATCGACATCACTCGATGGTAATGCATGCTCTCGATTCGCACATCGGAAAGCGATTCAGAACGAAATGTCAGTGAAACTTGTTAATTTGTGTCGATTCACACAAAAGTGTATCTGTGATCACCAATTTTCATGTTTTTGAACGTTCGGAAACGACATCACTCGATTGTAAGGTATGATCTCGAATCGCACGTCGGAAAGCGATGCTAGTCGAAATGTCAGTGAATCTTGTCGATTTGTTACGCATCTCGCCAAAGTCTATCGGTGATCACCAATTTTCATGTTTATGAACGTTCGGATACGACATAACTCGATTGTAAGTAATGATCTCGAATCGCACGTCGGAAAGCTGCTCTTTTCGAAATGTCAGTGAATGTTGTTAAATTGTATCGATTCACACAAAAGTGTATCGGTGATCTCCAATTTACACGTTTATGATGGTTCGGAAACGACATCACTCGATTGTAAGTTATGATCTCGATTCGCACATCGGAAAGCGATTCAGAACGAAATGTCAGTGAATCTGGTTAATTTGTGTCGATTCACACAAAAGTGTATCGGTAATCTCCAATTTTCACGTTTATGAACGTTCGGAAACGACATCACTCGTTTCTAAGTTATGATCTCGAATCGCACGTTGGAAAGCTGTTCTGTTCGAATTGTCAGTGAATCTTGATAATTTGTAACGATTCACACAAAAGTTTATTTGTGATCACCAATTTTCATATTTGTGAACGTTCAGAACCGACATCGTTCGAATGTCAGTTCCGGTCTCGAATCGCATTTCGGATTGCGATTCTGATAGAAATGTCGGAAAAAATTGTTGATTCGTAACGATTAACACACAAGATTATCGCTGATTACTTACTTTCATGTTTATGAAAGATTGGAAACGTTCACCGATAAACGTCACATATCAACAATTTTACAGACATTTAGTATCGCAATCCGAAGGGCCATTTGAGATCTGAACTGACAATCGAGCGATGAAAACGTTCCCGAACTTTCATAAACATGAAGATTGGTGATCACCAATAAAATTTTTGTTCAATTCATGACCAATTAACAATATCCAATGACATTTCGATTCGAGATCATAAATTACAATCGAGTGATATCATTTCCGAACGTTCATAAACATGAAAATTGGTGATCACCGATACACTTTTGTGTGAATTGATAAAAATTAACAAGATTCACCAACATTTCGAACAGAACAGCTTTCCCACGTGCGATCCGAGATCATAACTTACAATCGAGTGATGTCATTTCCGAACGTTCATAAACGTGAAAATTGGTGATCACCGATACACTTTTGTGTGAATCGAAACAATTTAACAACATTCACTGACATTTCGAACAGAACAGCTTTCCGACGTGTGATCGGAGATCATAACTTACAATCGAGTGATGTCGTTTCCGAACGTTCATAAACATGAAGAACGGTGATCACCGATAGATTTTTGTGTGAATCGACTCAAATTAACCAGATTCACTGACATTTCGTTCTGAATCGCTTTCCGATGTGCTAATCGCGATCACAGCTTACAATCGAGTGGTGTAGTTTCCAAACGTTCATAAACGTGAAAATTGAAGATCACAGATACACTTTTGAGTGAGTCCATACAATTTAACAACATTCACTGACATTTCGAACAGAACTGCTTTCCGACGTGCGATCCGAGATCATAACTTAAAATCGGGTGATGTCGTTTCCGAACGTTCATAAACGTGAAAATTGGTGATCACCGATACACTTTTGTGTGAATCGACTCAAATTAACCAGATTCACTGACATTTCGTTCTGAATCGCTTTCCGATGTGCGAATCGCGATCACAGCTTACAATCGAGTGATGTCGTTTCCGAACCATCATAAACGTGAAAATTGGTGATCACCGATACACTTTTGTATGAATCGATAGAAATGAACAAGAATCACTGACATTTCGAACTGACCAGCTTTCCGACGTGCGATTCGAGATCATACCTTACATTCGAGTGATGTCGTTTCCGAACGTTCATAAACGTGAAAATTGAAGATCACCGATATACTTTTGTGTGAATCGACACAAATTAACCAGATTCACTGACATTTCGTTCTGAATCGCTTTCCGATGTGCTAATCGCGATCACAGCTTACAATCGAGTGGTGTAGTTTCCGAACGTTCATAAACGTGAAAATTGAAGATCACCGATACACTTTTGTATGAATCGATAGAAATTAACAAGCTTCACTGACATTTCGAACAGAACAGCTTTCCGACGTGCGATCCGAGATCATAACTTACAATCGAGTGATGTCATTTCCGAACGTTCATAAACGTGAAAATTGGTGATCACCGATACACTTTTGTGTGAATCGACTCAAATTAACCAGATTCACTGACATTTCGTTCTGAATCGCTTTCCGATGTGCTAATCGCGATCACAGTTTACAATCGAGTGATGTCGTTTCCGAACGTTCATAAACGTGAAAATTTGTGATCACCGATCCACTTTTGTGTGAATCGATACAATTTAACAACATTCACTGACATTTCGAACAGCACAGCTTTCTGATGTGTGAATCGCGATCACAGTTTACAATCGAGTGATGTAGTTTCCGAACGTTCATAAACGTGAAAATTGGAAATCACCGATACACTTTTGTGTGAATCGACACAAATTAACCAGATTCACTGATATTTCGTTCTGAACCGCATTCCGATGTACGAATCGCGATCACACCTTACAATCAAGTGATGACGTTTCCGAACGTTCATAAACGTGAAAATTGGTTATCACCGATACACTTTTGTGTGAATCAATACAATTTAACAACATTCACTGACATTTCGAACAGCACAGCTTTCCGACGTGCGATCCGAGATCATAACTTACAATCGAGTGATGTAGTTTCCGAACGTTCATAAACATGAAAATTGGTGATCACCGATACACTTTTGTGTGAATTGATAAAAATTAACAAGATTCACTGACATTTCGAACAGAACAGCTTTCCCACGTGCGATCCGAGATCATAACTTACAATCGAGTGATGTCATTTCCGAACGTTCATAAACGTGAAAATTGGTGATCACCGATACACTTTTGTGTGAATCGAAACAATTTAACAACATTCACTGACATTTCGAACAGAACAGCTTTCCGACGTGTGATCGGAGATCATAACTTACAATCGAGTGATGTCGTTTCCGAACGTTCATAAACATGAAGAACGGTGATCACCGATAGATTTTTGTGTGAATCGACTCAAATTAACCAGATTCACTGACATTTCGTTCTGAATCGCTTTCCGATGTGCTAATCGCGATCACAGCTTACAATCGAGTGGTGTAGTTTCGGAACGTTCATAAACGTGAAAATTGAAGATCACCGATACACTTTTGTATGAATCGATAGAAATTAACAAGATTCACTGACATTTCGAACAGAACAGCTTTCCGACGTGCGATCCGAGATGATAACTTACAATCGAGTGATGTCATTTCCGAACGTTCATAAACGTGAAAATTGGTGATCACCGATACACTTTTGTGTGAATCGACTCAAATTAACCAGATTCACTGACATTTCGTTCTGAATCGCTTTCCGATGTGCGAATCGCGATCACAGCTTACAATCGAGTGATGTCGTTTCCGAACCATCATAAACGTGAAAATTGGTGATCACCGATACACTTTTGTATGAATCGATAGAAATGAACAAGAATCACTGACATTTCGAACTGACCAGCTTTCCGACGTGCGATTCGAGATCATACCTTACATTCGAGTGATGTCGTTTCCGAACGTTCATAAACGTGAAAATTGAAGATCACCGATATACTTTTGTGTGAATCGACACAAATTAACCAGATTCACTGACATTTCGTTCTGAATCGCTTTCCGATGTGCGAATCGCGGTCTCACCTTACAATCGAGTGATGTCGTTTCCGAACGTTCATAAACGTGAAAATTTGTGATCACCGATCCACTTTTGTGTGAATCGATACAATTTAACAACATTCACTGACATTTCGAACAGCACAGCTTTCCGACGTGCGATCCGAGATCATAACTAACAATCGAGTGATGTAGTTTCCGAACGTTCATAAACGTGAAAATTTGAGATCGACGATACACTTTTGTGTGAATCGACACAAATTAACCAGATTCACTGATATTTCGTTCTGAACCGCATTCCGATGTACGAATCGCGATCACACTTTACAATCAAGTGATGACGTTTCCGAACGTTCATAAACGTGAAAATTGGTTATCACCGATACACTTTTGTGTGAATCAATACAATTTAACAACATTCACTGACATTTCGACCAGCATCGCTTTCCGACGTGCGATTCGAGATTATTACACGTCGCAAAGCGTTTCAGAACGAAATGTCAGTGTACCTTGTTAATTTGTATCGATTCACCCAAAAGTGTATCGGTGATCACCAATTTTCACGTTTATGAACGTTCCGAAACGACATCACTCGATTGTATGTTATGATCTCGACTTGCACGTCGGAAAGCCGTTCTGTTCGAAATGTCTGTGAATGTTGTTAAATTGTATCGATTCACACAAAAGTGCATCGGTTATCTCCAATTTTCACGTTTCTGAACGTTCGGAAACGACATCACACGATTGTAAGGTGTGATCGCGATTCGCACATAGGAAAGCGATTCAGAACGAAATGTCAGTGAATCTGGTTAATTTGTTTCGATTCACTCAAAAGTGTATCATCGGTGATCTCCAATTTTCACGTTTATGATGGTTCGGAAACGACATCACTCGATTGTAGGTTATGATCTCGATTCGCACATCGGAAAGCGATTCAGAACGAAATGTCAGTGAATCTGGTTAATTTGTGTCGATTCACACAAAAGTGTATCGGTGATGTCCTATTTACACGTTTATGAACGTTCGGAATCGACATCACTCGATTGTAAGTTGTGATCTCGAATCGCACGTCGGAAATCTGTTCTGTTCGAAATGTCAGTGAATGTTGTTAATTTCTATCGATTCATACAAAAGTGTATCGGTGATCACCAATTTTCATGTTTATGCACGTTCGGATACGACATAACTCGATTGTAAGTAATGATCTCGAATCGCACGTCGGAAAGCTGCACTTTTCGAAATGTCAGTGAATGTTGTTAAATTGTATCGATTCACACAATAGTGTATCGGTGAACTCCAATTTTCACGTTTATGATGGTTCGGAAACGACATCACTCGATTGTAAGTTATGATCTCGATTCGCACATCGGAAAGCGATTCAGAAAGAAATGTGTCAGTGAATTTGGTTAATTTGTGTCGATTCACACAAAAGTGTATCGGTGATCTCCAATTTTCACGTTTATGAACGTTCGGAAACGACATCACTCGATTGTAAGCTGTGATCGCGATTCGCACATCGGAAAGCGATTCAGAACGAAATGTCAGTGAATCTGGTTAATTTGTGTCGATTCACACAAAAGTGTATCGGTGATCTCTAATTTTCACGTTTATGAACGTTCCGAAACGACATCACTCGATTGTATGTTATGATCTCGACTTGCACGTCGGAAAGCCGTTCTGTTCGAAATGTCTGTGAATGTTGTTAAATTGTATCGATTCACACAAAAGTGCATCGGTTATCTCCAATTTTCACGTCTCTGAACGTTAGGAAACGACATCACACGATTGTAAGGTGTGATCGCGATTCGCACATAGGAAAGCGATTCAGAACGAAATGTCAGTGAATCTGGTTAGTTTGTGTCGATTCACACAAAAGTGTATCGGTGATCTCTAATTTTCACGTTTATGAACGTTCGGAATCGACATCACTCGATGGTAATGCATGCTCTCGATTCGCACATCGGAAAGCGATTCAGAACGAAATGTCAGTGAAACTTGTTAATTTGTGTCGATTCACACAAAAGTGTATCTGTGATCACCAATTTTCATGTTTTTGAACGTTCGGAAACGACATCACTCGATTGTAAGGTATGATCTCGAATCGCACGTCGGAAAGCGATGCTAGTCGAAATGTCAGTGAATCTTGTCGATTTGTTACGCATCTCGCCAAAGTCTATCGGTGATCACCAATTTTCATGTTTATGAACGTTCGGATACGACATAATTCGATTGTAAGTAATGATCTCGAATCGCACGTCGGAAAGCTGCTCTTTTCGAAATGTCAGTGAATGTTGTTAAATTGTATCGATTCACACAAAAGTGTATCGGTGATCTCCAATTTACACGTTTATGCACGTTCGGATACGACATAACTCGATTGTAAGTAATGATCTCGAATCGCACGTCGGAAAGCTGCACTTTTCGAAATGTCAGTGAATGTTGTTAAATTGTATCGATTCACACAATAGTGTATCGGTGAACTCCAATTTTCACGTTTATGATGGTTCGGAAACGACATCACTCGATTGTAAGTTATGATCTCGATTCGCACATCGGAAAGCGATTCAGAAAGAAATGTGTCAGTGAATCTGGTTAATTTGTGTCGATTCACACAAAAGTGTATCGGTGATCTCTAATTTTCACGTTTATGAACGTTCCGAAACGACATCACTCGATTGTAGGTTATGATCTCGATTCGCACATCGGAAAGCGATTCAGAACGAAATGTCAGTGAATCTGGTTAATTTGTGTCGATTCACACAAAAGTGTATCGGTGATGTCCTATTTACACGTTTATGAACGTTCGGAATCGACATCACTCGATTGTAAGTTGTGATCTCGAATCGCACGTCGGAAATCTGTTCTGTTCAAAATGTCAGTGAATGTTGTTAATTTCTATCGATTCATACAAAAGTGTATCGGTGATCACCAATTTTCATGTTTATGCACGTTCGGATACGACATAACTCGATTGTAAGTAATGATCTCGAATCGCACGTCGGAAAGCTGCACTTTTCGAAATGTCAGTGAATGTTGTTAAATTGTATCGATTCACACAATAGTGTATCGGTGAACTCCAATTTTCACGTTTATGATGGTTCGGAAACGACATCACTCGATTGTAAGTTATGATCTCGATTCGCACATCGGAAAGCGATTCAGAAAGAAATGTGTCAGTGAATCTGGTTAATTTGTGTCGATTCACACAAAAGTGTATCGGTGATCTCTAATTTTCACGTTTATGAACGTTCCGAAACGACATCACTCGATTGTATGTTATGATCTCGACTTGCACGTCGGAAAGCCGTTCTTTTCGAAATGTCTGTGAATGTTGTTAAATTGTATCGATTCACACAAAAGTGCATCGGTTATCTCCAATTTTCACGTCTCTGAACGTTAGGAAACGACATCACACGATTGTAAGGTGTGATCGCGATTCGCACATAGGAAAGCGATTCAGAACGAAATGTCAGTGAATCTGGTTAATTTGTGTCGATTCACACAAAAGTGTATCGGTGATCTCTAATTTTCACGTTTATGAACGTTCGGAATCGACATCACTCGATGGTAATGCATGCTCTCGATTCGCACATCGGAAAGCGATTCAGAACGAAATGTCAGTGAAACTTGTTAATTTGTGTCGATTCACACAAAAGTGTATCTGTGATCACCAATTTTCATGTTTTTGAACGTTCGGAAACGACATCACTCGATTGTAAGGTATGATCTCGAATCGCACGTCGGAAAGCGATGCTAGTCGAAATGTCAGTGAATCTTGTCGATTTGTTACGCATCTCGCCAAAGTCTATCGGTGATCACCAATTTTCATGTTTATGAACGTTCGGATACGACATAACTCGATTGTAAGTAATGATCTCGAATCGCACGTCGGAAAGCTGCTCTTTTCGAAATGTCAGTGAATGTTGTTAAATTGTATCAATTCACACAAAAGTGTATCGGTGATCTCCAATTTACACGTTTATGATGGTTCGGAAACGACATCACTCGATTGTAAGTTATGATCTCGATTCGCACATCGGAAAGCGATTCAGAATGAAATGTCAGTGAATCTGGTTAATTTGTGTCGATTCACACAAAAGTGTATCGGTAATCTCCAATTTTCACGTTTATGAACGTTCGGAAACGACATCACTCGTTTGTAAGTTATGATCTCGAATCGCACGTTGGAAAGCTGTTCTGTTCGAATTGTCAGTGAATCTTGATAATTTGTAACGATTCACACAAAAGTTTATTTGTGATCACCAATTTTCATATTTGTGAACGTTCAGAACCGACATCGTTCGAATGTCAGTTCCGGTCTCGAATCGCATTTCGGATTGCGATTCTGATAGAAATGTCGGAAAAAATTGTTGATTCGTAACGATTAACACACAAGATTATCGCTGATTACTTACTTTCATGTTTATGAAAGATTGGAAACGTTCACCGATAAACGTCACATATCAACAATTTTACAGACATTTAGTATCGCAATCCGAAGGGCCATTTGAGATCTGAACTGACAATCGAGCGATGAAAACGTTCCCGAACTTTCATAAACATGAAGATTGGTGATCACCAATAAAATTTTTGTTCAATTCATGACCAATTAACAATATCCAATGACATTTCGATTCGAGATCATAAATTACAATCGAGTGATATCATTTCCGAACGTTCATAAACATGAAAATTGGTGATCACCGATACACTTTTGTGTGAATTGATAAAAATTAACAAGATTCACTGACATTTCGAACAGAACAGCTTTCCCACGTGCGATCCGAGATCATAACTTACAATCGAGTGATGTCATTTCCGAACGTTCATAAACGTGAAAATTGGTGATCACCGATACACTTTTGTGTGAATCGAAACAATTTAACAACATTCACTGACATTTCGAACAGAACAGCTTTCCGACGTGTGATCGGAGATCATAACTTACAATCGAGTGATGTCGTTTCCGAACGTTCATAAACATGAAGAACGGTGATCACCGATAGATTTTTGTGTGAATCGACTCAAATTAACCAGATTCACTGACATTTCGTTCTGAATCGCTTTCCGATGTGCTAATCGCGATCACAGCTTACAATCGAGTGGTGTAGTTTCCAAACGTTCATAAACGTGAAAATTGAAGATCACAGATACACTTTTGTATGAATCGATAGAAATTAACAAGATTCACTGACATTTCGAACAGAACAGCTTTCCGACGTGCGACCCGAGATCATAACTTACAATCGAGTGATGTCATTTCCGAACGTTCATAAACGTGAAAATTGGTGATCACCGATACACTTTTGTGTGAATCGATACAATTTAACAACATTCACTGACATTTCGAACAGCACAGCTTTCCGACGTGCGATCCGAGATCATAACTTACAATCGAGTGATGTAGTTTCCGAACGTTCATAAACGTGAAAATTGGAGATCACCGATACACTTTTGTGTGAATCGACACAAATTAACCAGATTCACTGATATTTCGTTCTGAACCGCATTCCGATGTACGAATCGCGATCACACCTTACAATCAAGTGATGACGTTTCCGAACGTTCATAAACGTGAAAATTGGTTATCACCGATACACTTTTGTGTGAATCAATACAATTTAACAACATTCACTGACATTTCGAACAGCACAGCTTTCCGACGTGCGATCCGAGATCATAACTTACAATCGAGTGATGTAGTTTCCGAACGTTCATAAACATGAAAATTGGTGATCACCGATACACTTTTGTGTGAATTGATAAAAATTAACAAGATTCACTGACATTTCGAACAGAACAGCTTTCCCACGTGCGATCCGAGATCATAACTTACAATCGAGTGATGTCATTTCCGAACGTTCATAAACGTGAAAATTGGTGATCACCGATACACTTTTGTGTGAATCGAAACAATTTAACAACATTCACTGACATTTCGAACAGAACAGCTTTCCGACGTGTGATCGGAGATCATAACTTACAATCGAGTGATGTCGTTTCCGAACGTTCATAAACATGAAGAACGGTGATCACCGATAGATTTTTGTGTGAATCGACTCAAATTAACCAGATTCACTGACATTTCGTTCTGAATCGCTTTCCGATGTGCTAATCGCGATCACAGCTTACAATCGAGTGGTGTAGTTTCGGAACGTTCATAAACGTGAAAATTGAAGATCACCGATACACTTTTGTATGAATCGATAGAAATTAACAAGATTCACTGACATTTCGAACAGAACAGCTTTCCGACGTGCGATCCGAGATCATAACTTACAATCGAGTGATGTCATTTCCGAACGTTCATAAACGTGAAAATTGGTGATCACCGATACACTTTTGTGTGAATCGACTCAAATTAACCAGATTCACTGACATTTCGTTCTGAATCGCTTTCCGATGTGCGAATCGCGATCACAGCTTACAATCGAGTGATGTCGTTTCCGAACGTTCATAAACGTGAAAATTGGTTATCACCGATACACTTTTGTGTGAATCAATACAATTTAACAACATTCACTGACATTTCGACCAGCATCGCTTTCCGACGTGCGATTCGAGATTATTACACGTCGCAAAGCGTTTCAGAACGAAATGTCAGTGTACCTTGTTAATTTGTATCGATTCACCCAAAAGTGTATCGGTGATCACCAATTTTCACGTTTATGAACGTTCCGAAACGACATCACTCGATTGTATGTTATGATCTCGACTTGCACGTCGGAAAGCCGTTCTGTTCGAAATGTCTGTGAATGTTGTTAAATTGTATCGATTCACACAAAAGTGCATCGGTTATCTCCAATTTTCACGTTTCTGAACGTTCGGAAACGACATCACACGATTGTAAGGTGTGATCTCGATTCGCACATCGGAAAGCGATTCAGAAAGAAATGTGTCAGTGAATCTGGTTAATTTGTGTCGATTCACACAAAAGTGTATCGGTGATCTCCAATTTTCACGTTTATGAACGTTCGGAAACGACATCACTCGATTGTAAGCTGTGATCGCGATTCGCACATCGGAAAGCGATTCAGAACGAAATGTCAGTGAATCTGGTTAATTTGTGTCGATTCACACAAAAGTGTATCGGTAATCTCCAATTTTCACGTTTTTGAACGTTCGGAAACGACATCACTCGTTTGTAAGTTATGATCTCGAATCGCACGTTGGAAAGCTGTTCTGTTCGAATTGTCAGTGAATCTTGATAATTTGTAACGATTCACACAAAAGTTTATTTGTGATCACCAATTTTCATATTTGTGAACGTTCAGAACCGACATCGTTCGAATGTCAGTTCCGGTCTCGAATCGCATTTCGGATTGCGATTCTGATAGAAATGTCGGAAAAAATTGTTGATTCGTAACGATTAACACACAAGATTATCGCTGATTACTTACTTTCATGTTTATGAAAGATTGGAAACGTTCACCGATAAACGTCACATATCAACAATTTTACAGACATTTAGTATCGCAATCCGAAGGGCCATTTGAGATCTGAACTGACAATCGAGCGATGAAAACGTTCCCGAACTTTCATAAACATGAAGATTGGTGATCACCAATAAAATTTTTGTTCAATTCATGACCAATTAACAATATCCAATGACATTTCGATTCGAGATCATAAATTACAATCGAGTGATATCATTTCCGAACGTTCATAAACATGAAAATTGGTGATCACCGATACACTTTTGTGTGAATTGATAAAAATTAACAAGATTCACTGACATTTCGAACAGAACAGCTTTCCCACGTGCGATCCGAGATCATAACTTACAATCGAGTGATGTCATTTCCGAACGTTCATAAACGTGAAAATTGGTGATAACCGATACACTTTTGTGTGAATCGAAACAATTTAACAACATTCACTGACATTTCGAACAGAACAGCTTTCCGACGTGTGATCGGAGATCATAACTTACAATCGAGTGATGTCGTTTCCGAACGTTCATAAACATGAAGAACGGTGATCACCGATAGATTTTTGTGTGAATCGACTCAAATTAACCAGATTCACTGACATTTCGTTCTGAATCGCTTTCCGATGTGCTAATCGCGATCACAGCTTACAATCGAGTGGTGTAGTTTCCAAACGTTCTTAAACGTGAAAATTGAAGATCACAGATACACTTTTGAGTGAGTCGATACAATTTAACAACATTCACTGACATTTCGAACAGAACAGCTTTCCGACGTGCGATCCGAGATCATAACTTAAAATCGGGTGATGTCGTTTCCGAACGTTCATAAACGTGAAAATTGGTGATCACCGATACACTTTTGTGTGAATCGACTCAAATTAACCAGATTCACTGACATTTCGTTCTGAATCGCTTTCCGATGTGCGAATCGCGATCACAGCTTACAATCGAGTGATGTCGTTTCCGAACCATCATAAACGTGAAAATTGGTGATCACCGATACACTTTTGTATGAATCGATAGAAATTAACAACATTCACTGACATTTCGAACAGCACAGCTTTCCGACGTGCGATCCGAGATCATAACTTACAATCGAGTGATGTAGTATCCGAACGTTCATAAACGTGAAAATTGGAGATCACCGATACACTTTTGTGTGAATCGACACAAATTAACCAGATTCACTGATATTTCGTTCTGAACCGCATTCCGATGTACGAATCGCGATCACACCTTACAATCAAGTGATGACGTTTCCGAACGTTCATAAACGTGAAAATTGGTTATCACCGATACACTTTTGTGTGAATCAATACAATTTAACAACATTCACTGACATTTCGAACAGCACAGCTTTCCGACGTGCGATCCGAGATCATAACTTACAATCGAGTGATGTAGTTTCCGAACGTTCATAAACGTGAAAATTGGAGATCGACGATACACTTTTGTGTGAATCGACACAAATTAACCAGATTCACTGATATTTCGTTCTGAACCGCATTCCGATGTACGAATCGCGATCACACTTTACAATCAAGTGATGACGTTTCCGAACGTTCATAAACGTGAAAATTGGTTATCACCGATACACTTTTGTGTGAATCAATACAATTTAACAACATTCACTGACATTTCGACCAGCATCGCTTTCCGACGTGCGATTCGAGATTATTACACGTCGCAAAGCGTTTCAGAACGAAATGTCAGTGTACCTTGTTAATTTGTATCGATTCACCCAAAAGTGTATCGGTGATCACCAATTTTCACGTTTATGAACGTTCCGAAACGACATCACTCGATTGTATGTTATGATCTCGACTTGCACGTCGGAAAGCCGTTCTGTTCGAAATGTCTGTGAATGTTGTTAAATTGTATCGATTCACACAAAAGTGCATCGGTGATCTCCAATTTTCACGTTTATGAACGTTCGGAAACGACATCACTCGATTGTAAGCTGTGATCGCGATTCGCACATCGGAAAGCGATTCAGAACGAAATGTCAGTGAATCTGGTTAATTTGTGTCGATTCACACAAAAGTGTATCGGTAATCTCCAATTTTCACGTTTTTGAACGTTCGGAAACGACATCACTCGTTTGTAAGTTATGATCTCGAATCGCACGTTGGAAAGCTGTTCTGTTCGAATTGTCAGTGAATCTTGATAATTTGTAACGATTCACACAAAAGTTTATTTGTGATCACCAATTTTCATATTTGTGAACGTTCAGAACCGACATCGTTCGAATGTCAGTTCCGGTCTCGAATCGCATTTCGGATTGCGATTCTGATAGAAATGTCGGAAAAAATTGTTGATTCGTAACGATTAACACACAAGATTATCGCTGATTACTTACTTTCATGTTTATGAAAGATTGGAAACGTTCACCGATAAACGTCACATATCAACAATTTTACAGACATTTAGTATCGCAATCCGAAGGGCCATTTGAGATCTGAACTGACAATCGAGCGATGAAAACGTTCCCGAACTTTCATAAACATGAAGATTGGTGATCACCAATAAAATTTTTGTTCAATTCATGACCAATTAACAATATCCAATGACATTTCGATTCGAGATCATAAATTACAATCGAGTGATATCATTTCCGAACGTTCATAAACATGAAAATTGGTGATCACCGATACACTTTTGTGTGAATTGATAAAAATTAACAAGATTCACTGACATTTCGAACAGAACAGCTTTCCCACGTGCGATCCGAGATCATAACTTACAATCGAGTGATGTCATTTCCGAACGTTCATAAACGTGAAAATTGGTGATCACCGATACACTTTTGTGTGAATTGATAAAAATTAACAAGATTCACTGACATTTCGAACAGAACAGCTTTCCCACGTGCGATCCGAGATCATAACTTACAATCGAGTGATGTCATTTCCGAACGTTCATAAACGTGAAAATTGGTGATCACCGATACACTTTTGTGTGAATCGAAACAATTTAACCAGATTCACTGACATTTCGTTCTGAATCGCTTTCCGATGTGCTAATCGCGATCACAGCTTACAATCGAGTGGTGTAGTTTCCAAACGTTCTTAAACGTGAAAATTGAAGATCACAGATACACTTTTGAGTGAGTCGATACAATTTAACAACATTCACTGACATTTCGAACAGAACAGCTTTCCGACGTGCGATCCGAGATCATAACTTAAAATCGGGTGATGTCGTTTCCGAACGTTCATAAACGTGAAAATTGGTGATCACCGATACACTTTTGTGTGAATCGACTCAAATTAACCAGATTCACTGACATTTCGTTCTTAATCGCTTTCCGATGTGCGAATCGCGATCACAGCTTACAATCGAGTGATGTCGTTTCCGAACCATCATAAACGTGAAAATTGGTGATCACCGATACACTTTTGTATGAATCGATAGAAATTAACAACATTCACTGACATTTCGAACAGCACAGCTTTCCGACGTGCGATCCGAGATCATAACTTACAATCGAGTGATGTAGTATCCGAACGTTCATAAACGTGAAAATTGGAGATCACCGATACACTTTTGTGTGAATCGACACAAATTAACCAGATTCACTGATATTTCGTTCTGAACCGCATTCCGATGTACGAATCGCGATCACACCTTACAATCAAGTGATGACGTTTCCGAACGTTCATAAACGTGAAAATTGGTTATCACCGATACACTTTTGTGTGAATCAATACAATTTAACAACATTCACTGACATTTCGAACAGCACAGCTTTCCGACGTGCGATCCGAGATCATAACTTACAATCGAGTGATGTAGTTTCCGAACGTTCATAAACGTGAAAATTGGAGATCGACGATACACTTTTGTGTGAATCGACACAAATTAACCAGATTCACTGATATTTCGTTCTGAACCGCATTCCGATGTACGAATCGCGATCACACTTTACAATCAAGTGATGACGTTTCCGAACGTTCATAAACGTGAAAATTGGTTATCACCGATACACTTTTGTGTGAATCAATACAATTTAACAACATTCACTGACATTTCGACCAGCATCGCTTTCCGACGTGCGATTCGAGATTATTACACGTCGCAAAGCGTTTCAGAACGAAATGTCAGTGTACCTTGTTAATTTGTATCGATTCACCCAAAAGTGTATCGGTGATCACCAATTTTCACGTTTATGAACGTTCCGAAACGACATCACTCGATTGTATGTTATGATCTCGACTTGCACGTCGGAAAGCCGTTCTGTTCGAAATGTCTGTGAATGTTGTTAAATTGTATCGATTCACACAAAAGTGCATCGGTTATCTCCAATTTTCACGTTTCTGAACGTTCGGAAACGACATCACACGATTGTAAGGTGTGATCGCGATTCGCACATAGGAAAGCGATTCAGAACGAAATGTCAGTGAATCTGGTTAATTTGTTTCGATTCACACAAAAGTGTATCATCGGTGATCTCCAATTTTCACGTTTATGATGGTTCGGAAACGACATCACTCGATTGTAGGTTATGATCTCGATTCGCACATCGGAAAGCGATTCAGAACGAAATGTCAGTGAATCTGGTTAATTTGTGTCGATTCACACAAAAGTGTATCGGTGATGTCCTATTTACACGTTTATGAACGTTCGGAATCGACATCACTCGATTGTAAGTTGTGATCTCGAATCGCACGTCGGAAATCTGTTCTGTTCGAAATGTCAGTGAATGTTGTTAATGTCTATCGATTCATACAAAAGTGTATCGGTGATCACCAATTTTCATGTTTATGCACGTTCGGATACGACATAACTCGATTGTAAGTAATGATCTCGAATCGCACGTCGGAAAGCTGCACTTTTCGAAATGTCAGTGAATGTTGTTAAATTGTATCGATTCACACAATAGTGTATCGGTGAACTCCAATTTTCACGTTTATGATGGTTCGGAAACGACATCACTCGATTGTAAGTTATGATCTCGATTCGCACATCGGAAAGCGATTCAGAAAGAAATGTGTCAGTGAATCTGGTTAATTTGTGTCGATTCACACAAAAGTGTATCGGTGATCTCCAATTTTCACGTTTATGAACGTTCGGAAACGACATCACTCGATTGTAAGCTGTGATCGCGATTCGCACATCGGAAAGCGATTCAGAACGAAATGTCAGTGAATCTGGTTAATTTGTGTCGATTCACACAAAAGTGTATCGGTAATCTCCAATTTTCACGTTTTTGAACGTTCGGAAACGACATCACTCGTTTGTAAGTTATGATCTCGAATCGCACGTTGGAAAGCTGTTCTGTTCGAATTGTCAGTGAATCTTGATAATTTGTAACGATTCACACAAAAGTTTATTTGTGATCACCAATTTTCATATTTGTGAACGTTCAGAACCGACATCGTTCGAATGTCAGTTCCGGTCTCGAATCGCATTTCGGATTGCGATTCTGATAGAAATGTCGGAAAAAATTGTTGATTCGTAACGATTAACACACAAGATTATCGCTGATTACTTACTTTCATGTTTATGAAAGATTGGAAACGTTCACCGATAAACGTCACATATCAACAATTTTACAGACATTTAGTATCGCAATCCGAAGGGCCATTTGAGATCTGAACTGACAATCGAGCGATGAAAACATTCCCGAACTTTCATAAACATGAAGATTGGTGATCACCAATAAAATTTTTGTTCAATTCATGACCAATTAACAATATCCAATGACATTTCGATTCGAGATCATAAATTACAATCGAGTGATATCATTTCCGAACGTTCATAAACATGAAAATTGGTGATCACCGATACACTTTTGTGTGAATTGATAAAAATTAACAAGATTCACTGACATTTCGAACAGAACAGCTTTCCCACGTGCGATCCGAGATCATAACTTACAATCGAGTGATGTCATTTCCGAACGTTCATAAACGTGAAAATTGGTGATCACCGATACACTTTTGTGTGAATCGAAACAATTTAACAACATTCACTGACATTTCGAACAGAACAGCTTTCCGACGTGTGATCGGAGATCATAACTTACAATCGAGTGATGTCGTTTCCGAACGTTCATAAACATGAAGAACGGTGATCACCGATAGATTTTTGTGTGAATCGACTCAAATTAACCAGATTCACTGACATTTCGTTCTGAATCGCTTTCCGATGTGCTAATCGCGATCACAGCTTACAATCGAGTGGTGTTGTTTCCAAACTTTCTTAAACGTGAAAATTGAAGATCACAGATACACTTTTGAGTGAGTCGATACAATTTAACAACATTCACTGACATTTCGAACAGAACAGCTTTCCGACGTGCGATCCGAGATCATAACTTAAAATCGGGCGATGTCGTTTCCGAACGTTCATAAACGTGAAAATTGGTGATCACCGATACACTTTTGTGTGAATCGACTCAAATTAACCAGATTCACTGACATTTCGTTCTGAATCGCTTTCCGATGTGCGAATCGCGATCACAGCTTACAATCGAGTGATGTCGTTTCCGAACGTTCATAAACGTGAAAATTGGTTATCACCGATACACTTTTGTGTGAATCAATACAATTTAACAACATTCACTGACATTTCGACCAGCATCGCTTTCCGACGTGCGATTCGAGATTATTACACGTCGCAAAGCGTTTCAGAACGAAATGTCAGTGTACCTTGTTAATTTGTATCGATTCACCCAAAAGTGTATCGGTGATCACCAATTTTCACGTTTATGAACGTTCCGAAACGACATCACTCGATTGTATGTTATGATCTCGACTTGCACGTCGGAAAGCCGTTCTGTTCGAAATGTCTGTGAATGTTGTTAAATTGTATCGATTCACACAAAAGTGCATCGGTTATCTCCAATTTTCACGTTTCTGAACGTTCGGAAACGACATCACACGATTGTAAGGTGTGATCTCGATTCGCACATCGGAAAGCGATTCAGAAAGAAATGTGTCAGTGAATCTGGTTAATTTGTGTCGATTCACACAAAAGTGTATCGGTGATCTCCAATTTTCACGTTTATGAACGTTCGGAAACGACATCACTCGATTGTAAGCTGTGATCGCGATTCGCACATCGGAAAGCGATTCAGAACGAAATGTCAGTGAATCTGGTTAATTTGTGTCGATTCACACAAAAGTGTATCGGTAATCTCCAATTTTCACGTTTTTGAACGTTCGGAAACGACATCACTCGTTTGTAAGTTATGATCTCGAATCGCACGTTGGAAAGCTGTTCTGTTCGAATTGTCAGTGAATCTTGATAATTTGTAACGATTCACACAAAAGTTTATTTGTGATCACCAATTTTCATATTTGTGAACGTTCAGAACCGACATCGTTCGAATGTCAGTTCCGGTCTCGAATCGCATTTCGGATTGCGATTCTGATAGAAATGTCGGAAAAAATTGTTGATTCGTAACGATTAACACACAAGATTATCGCTGATTACTTACTTTCATGTTTATGAAAGATTGGAAACGTTCACCGATAAACGTCACATATCAACAATTTTACAGACATTTAGTATCGCAATCCGAAGGGCCATTTGAGATCTGAACTGACAATCGAGCGATGAAAACGTTCCCGAACTTTCATACACATGAAGATTGGTGATCACCAATAAAATTTTTGTTCAATTCATGACCAATTAACAATATCCAATGACATTTCGATTCGAGATCATAAATTACAATCGAGTGATATCATTTCCGAACGTTCATAAACATGAAAATTGGTGATCACCGATACACTTTTGTGTGAATTGATAAAAATTAACAAGATTCACTGACATTTCGAACAGAACAGCTTTCCCACGTGCGATCCGAGATCATAACTTACAATCGAGTGATGTCATTTCCGAACGTTCATAAACGTGAAAATTGGTGATCACCGATACACTTTTGTGTGAATCGAAACAATTTAACAACATTCACTGACATTTCGAACAGAACAGCTTTCCGACGTGTGATCGGAGATCATAACTTACAATCGAGTGATGTCGTTTCCGAACGTTCATAAACATGAAGAACGGTGATCACCGATAGATTTTTGTGTGAATCGACTCAAATTAACCAGATTCACTGACATTTCGTTCTGAATCGCTTTCCGATGTGCTAATCGCGATCACAGCTTACAATCGAGTGGTGTAGTTTCCAAACGTTCTTAAACGTGAAAATTGAAGATCACAGATACACTTTTGAGTGAGTCGATACAATTTAACAACATTCACTGACATTTCGAACAGAACAGCTTTCCGACGTGCGATCCGAGATCATAACTTAAAATCGGGTGATGTCGTTTCCGAACGTTCATAAACGTGAAAATTGGTGATCACCGATACACTTTTGTGTGAATCGACTCAAATTAACCAGATTCACTGACATTTCGTTCTGAATCGCTTTCCGATGTGCGAATCGCGATCACAGCTTACAATCGAGTGATGTCGTTTCCGAACCATCATAAACGTGAAAATTGGTGATCACCGATACACTTTTGTATGAATCGATAGAAATTAACAACATTCACTGACATTTCGAACAGCACAGCTTTCCGACGTGCGATCCGAGATCATAACTTACAATCGAGTGATGTAGTATCCGAACGTTCATAAACGTGAAAATTGGAGATCACCGATACACTTTTGTGTGAATCGACACAAATTAACCAGATTCACTGATATTTCGTTCTGAACCGCATTCCGATGTACGAATCGCGATCACACCTTACAATCAAGTGATGACGTTTCCGAACGTTCATAAACGTGAAAATTGGTTATCACCGATACACTTTTGTGTGAATCAATACAATTTAACAACATTCACTGACATTTCGAACAGCACAGCTTTCCGACGTGCGATCCGAGATCATAACTTACAATCGAGTGATGTAGTTTCCGAACGTTCATAAACGTGAAAATTGGAGATCGACGATACACTTTTGTGTGAATCGACACAAATTAACCAGATTCACTGATATTTCGTTCTGAACCGCATTCCGATGTACGAATCGCGATCACACTTTACAATCAAGTGATGACGTTTCCGAACGTTCATAAACGTGAAAATTGGTTATCACCGATACACTTTTGTGTGAATCAATACAATTTAACAACATTCACTGACATTTCGACCAGCATCGCTTTCCGACGTGCGATTCGAGATTATTACACGTCGCAAAGCGTTTCAGAACGAAATGTCAGTGTACCTTGTTAATTTGTATCGATTCACCCAAAAGTGTATCGGTGATCACCAATTTTCACGTTTATGAACGTTCCGAAACGACATCACTCGATTGTATGTTATGATCTCGACTTGCACGTCGGAAAGCCGTTCTGTTCGAAATGTCTGTGAATGTTGTTAAATTGTATCGATTCACACAAAAGTGCATCGGTGATCTCCAATTTTCACGTTTATGAACGTTCGGAAACGACATCACTCGATTGTAAGCTGTGATCGCGATTCGCACATCGGAAAGCGATTCAGAACGAAATGTCAGTGAATCTGGTTAATTTGTGTCGATTCACACAAAAGTGTATCGGTAATCTCCAATTTTCACGTTTTTGAACGTTCGGAAACGACATCACTCGTTTGTAAGTTATGATCTCGAATCGCACGTTGGAAAGCTGTTCTGTTCGAATTGTCAGTGAATCTTGATAATTTGTAACGATTCACACAAAAGTTTATTTGTGATCACCAATTTTCATATTTGTGAACGTTCAGAACCGACATCGTTCGAATGTCAGTTCCGGTCTCGAATCGCATTTCGGATTGCGATTCTGATAGAAATGTCGGAAAAAATTGTTGATTCGTAACGATTAACACACAAGATTATCGCTGATTACTTACTTTCATGTTTATGAAAGATTGGAAACGTTCACCGATAAACGTCACATATCAACAATTTTACAGACATTTAGTATCGCAATCCGAAGGGCCATTTGAGATCTGAACTGACAATCGAGCGATGAAAACGTTCCCGAACTTTCATAAACATGAAGATTGGTGATCACCAATAAAATTTTTGTTCAATTCATGACCAATTAACAATATCCAATGACATTTCGATTCGAGATCATAAATTACAATCGAGTGATATCATTTCCGAACGTTCATAAACATGAAAATTGGTGATCACCGATACACTTTTGTGTGAATTGATAAAAATTAACAAGATTCACTGACATTTCGAACAGAACAGCTTTCCCACGTGCGATCCGAGATCATAACTTACAATCGAGTGATGTCATTTCCGAACGTTCATAAACGTGAAAATTGGTGATCACCGATACACTTTTGTGTGAATTGATAAAAATTAACAAGATTCACTGACATTTCGAACAGAACAGCTTTCCCACGTGCGATCCGAGATCATAACTTACAATCGAGTGATGTCATTTCCGAACGTTCATAAACGTGAAAATTGGTGATCACCGATACACTTTTGTGTGAATCGAAACAATTTAACCAGATTCACTGACATTTCGTTCTGAATCGCTTTCCGATGTGCTAATCGCGATCACAGCTTACAATCGAGTGGTGTAGTTTCCAAACGTTCTTAAACGTGAAAATTGAAGATCACAGATACACTTTTGAGTGAGTCGATACAATTTAACAACATTCACTGACATTTCGAACAGAACAGCTTTCCGACGTGCGATCCGAGATCATAACTTAAAATCGGGTGATGTCGTTTCCGAACGTTCATAAACGTGAAAATTGGTGATCACCGATACACTTTTGTGTGAATCGACTCAAATTAACCAGATTCACTGACATTTCGTTCTTAATCGCTTTCCGATGTGCGAATCGCGATCACAGCTTACAATCGAGTGATGTCGTTTCCGAACCATCATAAACGTGAAAATTGGTGATCACCGATACACTTTTGTATGAATCGATAGAAATTAACAACATTCACTGACATTTCGAACAGCACAGCTTTCCGACGTGCGATCCGAGATCATAACTTACAATCGAGTGATGTAGTATCCGAACGTTCATAAACGTGAAAATTGGAGATCACCGATACACTTTTGTGTGAATCGACACAAATTAACCAGATTCACTGATATTTCGTTCTGAACCGCATTCCGATGTACGAATCGCGATCACACCTTACAATCAAGTGATGACGTTTCCGAACGTTCATAAACGTGAAAATTGGTTATCACCGATACACTTTTGTGTGAATCAATACAATTTAACAACATTCACTGACATTTCGAACAGCACAGCTTTCCGACGTGCGATCCGAGATCATAACTTACAATCGAGTGATGTAGTTTCCGAACGTTCATAAACGTGAAAATTGGAGATCGACGATACACTTTTGTGTGAATCGACACAAATTAACCAGATTCACTGATATTTCGTTCTGAACCGCATTCCGATGTACGAATCGCGATCACACTTTACAATCAAGTGATGACGTTTCCGAACGTTCATAAACGTGAAAATTGGTTATCACCGATACACTTTTGTGTGAATCAATACAATTTAACAACATTCACTGACATTTCGACCAGCATCGCTTTCCGACGTGCGATTCGAGATTATTACACGTCGCAAAGCGTTTCAGAACGAAATGTCAGTGTACCTTGTTAATTTGTATCGATTCACCCAAAAGTGTATCGGTGATCACCAATTTTCACGTTTATGAACGTTCCGAAACGACATCACTCGATTGTATGTTATGATCTCGACTTGCACGTCGGAAAGCCGTTCTGTTCGAAATGTCTGTGAATGTTGTTAAATTGTATCGATTCACACAAAAGTGCATCGGTTATCTCCAATTTTCACGTTTCTGAACGTTCGGAAACGACATCACACGATTGTAAGGTGTGATCGCGATTCGCACATAGGAAAGCGATTCAGAACGAAATGTCAGTGAATCTGGTTAATTTGTTTCGATTCACACAAAAGTGTATCATCGGTGATCTCCAATTTTCACGTTTATGATGGTTCGGAAACGACATCACTCGATTGTAGGTTATGATCTCGATTCGCACATCGGAAAGCGATTCAGAACGAAATGTCAGTGAATCTGGTTAATTTGTGTCGATTCACACAAAAGTGTATCGGTGATGTCCTATTTACACGTTTATGAACGTTCGGAATCGACATCACTCGATTGTAAGTTGTGATCTCGAATCGCACGTCGGAAATCTGTTCTGTTCGAAATGTCAGTGAATGTTGTTAATGTCTATCGATTCATACAAAAGTGTATCGGTGATCACCAATTTTCATGTTTATGCACGTTCGGATACGACATAACTCGATTGTAAGTAATGATCTCGAATCGCACGTCGGAAAGCTGCACTTTTCGAAATGTCAGTGAATGTTGTTAAATTGTATCGATTCACACAATAGTGTATCGGTGAACTCCAATTTTCACGTTTATGATGGTTCGGAAACGACATCACTCGATTGTAAGTTATGATCTCGATTCGCACATCGGAAAGCGATTCAGAAAGAAATGTGTCAGTGAATCTGGTTAATTTGTGTCGATTCACACAAAAGTGTATCGGTGATCTCCAATTTTCACGTTTATGAACGTTCGGAAACGACATCACTCGATTGTAAGCTGTGATCGCGATTCGCACATCGGAAAGCGATTCAGAACGAAATGTCAGTGAATCTGGTTAATTTGTGTCGATTCACACAAAAGTGTATCGGTAATCTCCAATTTTCACGTTTTTGAACGTTCGGAAACGACATCACTCGTTTGTAAGTTATGATCTCGAATCGCACGTTGGAAAGCTGTTCTGTTCGAATTGTCAGTGAATCTTGATAATTTGTAACGATTCACACAAAAGTTTATTTGTGATCACCAATTTTCATATTTGTGAACGTTCAGAACCGACATCGTTCGAATGTCAGTTCCGGTCTCGAATCGCATTTCGGATTGCGATTCTGATAGAAATGTCGGAAAAAATTGTTGATTCGTAACGATTAACACACAAGATTATCGCTGATTACTTACTTTCATGTTTATGAAAGATTGGAAACGTTCACCGATAAACGTCACATATCAACAATTTTACAGACATTTAGTATCGCAATCCGAAGGGCCATTTGAGATCTGAACTGACAATCGAGCGATGAAAACATTCCCGAACTTTCATAAACATGAAGATTGGTGATCACCAATAAAATTTTTGTTGAATTCATGACCAATTAACAATATCCAATGACATTTCGATTCGAGATCATAAATTACAATCGAGTGATATCATTTCCGAACGTTCATAAACATGAAAATTGGTGATCACCGATACACTTTTGTGTGAATTGATAAAAATTAACAAGATTCACTGACATTTCGAACAGAACAGCTTTCCCACGTGCGATCCGAGATCATAACTTACAATCGAGTGATGTCATTTCCGAACGTTCATAAACGTGAAAATTGGTGATCACCGATACACTTTTGTGTGAATCGAAACAATTTAACAACATTCACTGACATTTCGAACAGAACAGCTTTCCGACGTGTGATCGGAGATCATAACTTACAATCGAGTGATGTCGTTTCCGAACGTTCATAAACATGAAGAACGGTGATCACCGATAGATTTTTGTGTGAATCGACTCAAATTAACCAGATTCACTGACATTTCGTTCTGAATCGCTTTCCGATGTGCTAATCGCGATCACAGCTTACAATCGAGTGGTGTAGTTTCCAAACGTTCTTAAACGTGAAAATTGAAGATCACAGATACACTTTTGAGTGAGTCGATACAATTTAACAACATTCACTGACATTTCGAACAGAACAGCTTTCCGACGTGCGATCCGAGATCATAACTTAAAATCGGGCGATGTCGTTTCCGAACGTTCATAAACGTGAAAATTGGTGATCACCGATACACTTTTGTGTGAATCGACTCAAATTAACCAGATTCACTGACATTTCGTTCTGAATCGCTTTCCGATGTGCGAATCGCGATCACAGCTTACAATCGAGTGATGTCGTTTCCGAACGTTCATAAACGTGAAAATTGGTTATCACCGATACACTTTTGTGTGAATCAATACAATTTAACAACATTCACTGACATTTCGACCAGCATCGCTTTCCGACGTGCGATTCGAGATTATTACACGTCGCAAAGCGTTTCAGAACGAAATGTCAGTGTACCTTGTTAATTTGTATCGATTCACCCAAAAGTGTATCGGTGATCACCAATTTTCACGTTTATGAACGTTCCGAAACGACATCACTCGATTGTATGTTATGATCTCGACTTGCACGTCGGAAAGCCGTTCTGTTCGAAATGTCTGTGAATGTTGTTAAATTGTATCGATTCACACAAAAGTGCATCGGTTATCTCCAATTTTCACGTTTCTGAACGTTCGGAAACGACATCACACGATTGTAAGGTGTGATCTCGATTCGCACATCGGAAAGCGATTCAGAAAGAAATGTGTCAGTGAATCTGGTTAATTTGTGTCGATTCACACAAAAGTGTATCGGTGATCTCCAATTTTCACGTTTATGAACGTTCGGAAACGACATCACTCGATTGTAAGCTGTGATCGCGATTCGCACATCGGAAAGCGATTCAGAACGAAATGTCAGTGAATCTGGTTAATTTGTGTCGATTCACACAAAAGTGTATCGGTAATCTCCAATTTTCACGTTTTTGAACGTTCGGAAACGACATCACTCGTTTGTAAGTTATGATCTCGAATCGCACGTTGGAAAGCTGTTCTGTTCGAATTGTCAGTGAATCTTGATAATTTGTAACGATTCACACAAAAGTTTATTTGTGATCACCAATTTTCATATTTGTGAACGTTCAGAACCGACATCGTTCGAATGTCAGTTCCGGTCTCGAATCGCATTTCGGATTGCGATTCTGATAGAAATGTCGGAAAAAATTGTTGATTCGTAACGATTAACACACAAGATTATCGCTGATTACTTACTTTCATGTTTATGAAAGATTGGAAACGTTCACCGATAAACGTCACATATCAACAATTTTACAGACATTTAGTATCGCAATCCGAAGGGCCATTTGAGATCTGAACTGACAATCGAGCGATGAAAACGTTCCCGAACTTTCATACACATGAAGATTGGTGATCACCAATAAAATTTTTGTTCAATTCATGACCAATTAACAATATCCAATGACATTTCGATTCGAGATCATAAATTACAATCGAGTGATATCATTTCCGAACGTTCATAAACATGAAAATTGGTGATCACCGATACACTTTTGTGTGAATTGATAAAAATTAACAAGATTCACTGACATTTCGAACAGAACAGCTTTCCCACGTGCGATCCGAGATCATAACTTACAATCGAGTGATGTCATTTCCGAACGTTCATAAACGTGAAAATTGGTGATCACCGATACACTTTTGTGTGAATCGAAACAATTTAACAACATTCACTGACATTTCGAACAGAACAGCTTTCCGACGTGTGATCGGAGATCATAACTTACAATCGAGTGATGTCGTTTCCGAACGTTCATAAACATGAAGAACGGTGATCACCGATAGATTTTTGTGTGAATCGACTCAAATTAACCAGATTCACTGACATTTCGTTCTGAATCGCTTTCCGATGTGCTAATCGCGATCACAGCTTACAATCGAGTGGTGTAGTTTCCAAACGTTCTTAAACGTGAAAATTGAAGATCACAGATACACTTTTGAGTGAGTCGATACAATTTAACAACATTCACTGACATTTCGAACAGAACAGCTTTCCGACGTGCGATCCGAGATCATAACTTAAAATCGGGTGATGTCGTTTCCGAACGTTCATAAACGTGAAAATTGGTGATCACCGATACACTTTTGTGTGAATCGACTCAAATTAACCAGATTCACTGACATTTCGTTCTGAATCGCTTTCCGATGTGCGAATCGCGATCACAGCTTACAATCGAGTGATGTCGTTTCCGAACCATCATAAACGTGAAAATTGGTGATCACCGATACACTTTTGTATGAATCGATAGAAATTAACAACATTCACTGACATTTCGAACAGCACAGCTTTCCGACGTGCGATCCGAGATCATAACTTACAATCGAGTGATGTAGTATCCGAACGTTCATAAACGTGAAAATTGGAGATCACCGATACACTTTTGTGTGAATCGACACAAATTAACCAGATTCACTGATATTTCGTTCTGAACCGCATTCCGATGTACGAATCGCGATCACACCTTACAATCAAGTAATGACGTTTCCGAACGTTCATAAACGTGAAAATTGGTTATCACCGATACACTTTTGTGTGAATCAATACAATTTAACAACATTCACTGACATTTCGAACAGCACAGCTTTCCGACGTGCGATCCGAGATCATAACTTACAATCGAGTGATGTAGTTTCCGAACGTTCATAAACGTGAAAATTGGAGATCGACGATACACTTTTGTGTGAATCGACACAAATTAACCAGATTCACTAATATTTCGTTCTGAACCGCATTCCGATGTACGAATCGCGATCACACTTTACAATCAAGTGATGACGTTTCCGAACGTTCATAAACGTGAAAATTGGTTATCACCGATACACTTTTGTGTGAATCAATACAATTTAACAACATTCACTGACATTTCGACCAGCATCGCTTTCCGACGTGCGATTCGAGATTATTACACGTCGCAAAGCGTTTCAGTACGAAATGTCAGTGTACCTTGTTAATTTGTATCGATTCACCCAAAAGTGTATCGGTGATCACCAATTTTCACGTTTATGAACGTTCCGAAACGACATCACTCGATTGTATGTTATGATCTCGACTTGCACGTCGGAAAGCCGTTCTGTTCGAAATGTCTGTGAATGTTGTTAAATTGTATCGATTCACACAAAAGTGCATCGGTGATCTCCAATTTTCACGTTTATGAACGTTCGGAAACGACATCACTCGATTGTAAGCTGTGATCGCGATTCGCACATCGGAAAGCGATTCAGAACGAAATGTCAGTGAATCTGGTTAATTTGTGTCGATTCACACAAAAGTGTATCGGTAATCTCCAATTTTCACGTTTTTGAACGTTCGGAAACGACATCACTCGTTTGTAAGTTATGATCTCGAATCGCACGTTGGAAAGCTGTTCTGTTCGAATTGTCAGTGAATCTTGATAATTTGTAACGATTCACACAAAAGTTTATTTGTGATCACCAATTTTCATATTTGTGAACGTTCAGAACCGACATCGTTCGAATGTCAGTTCCGGTCTCGAATCGCATTTCGGATTGCGATTCTGATAGAAATGTCGGAAAAAATTGTTGATTCGTAACGATTAACACACAAGATTATCGCTGATTACTTACTTTCATGTTTATGAAAGATTGGAAACGTTCACCGATAAACGTCACATATCAACAATTTTACAGACATTTAGTATCGCAATCCGAAGGGCCATTTGAGATCTGAACTGACAATCGAGCGATGAAAACGTTCCCGAACTTTCATAAACATGAAGATTGGTGATCACCAATAAAATTTTTGTTCAATTCATGACCAATTAACAATATCCAATGACATTTCGATTCGAGATCATAAATTACAATCGAGTGATATCATTTCCGAACGTTCATAAACATGAAAATTGGTGATCACCGATACACTTTTGTGTGAATTGATAAAAATTAACAAGATTCACTGACATTTCGAACAGAACAGCTTTCCCACGTGCGATCCGAGATCATAACTTACAATCGAGTGATGTCATTTCCGAACGTTCATAAACGTGAAAATTGGTGATCACCGATACACTTTTGTGTGAATCGAAACAATTTAACAACATTCACTGACATTTCGAACAGAACAGCTTTCCGACGTGTGATCGGAGATCATAACTTACAATCGAGTGATGTCGTTTCCGAACGTTCATAAACATGAAGAACGGTGATCACCGATAGATTTTTGTGTGAATCGACTCAAATTAACCAGATTCACTGACATTTCGTTCTGAATCGCTTTCCGATGTGCTAATCGCGATCACAGCTTACAATCGAGTGGTGTAGTTTCCAAACGTTCTTAAACGTGAAAATTGAAGATCACAGATACACTTTTGAGTGAGTCGATACAATTTAACAACATTCACTGACATTTCGAACAGAACAGCTTTCCGACGTGCGATCCGAGATCATAACTTAAAATCGGGTGATGTCGTTTCCGAACGTTCATAAACGTGAAAATTGGTGATCACCGATACACTTTTGTGTGAATCGACTCAAATTAACCAGATTCACTGACATTTCGTTCTGAATCGCTTTCCGATGTGCGAATCGCGATCACAGCTTACAATCGAGTGATGTCGTTTCCGAACCATCATAAACGTGAAAATTGGTGATCACCGATACACTTTTGTATGAATCGATAGAAATTAACAACATTCACTGACATTTCGAACAGCACAGCTTTCCGACGTGCGATCCGAGATCATAACTTACAATCGAGTGATGTAGTATCCGAACGTTCATAAACGTGAAAATTGGAGATCACCGATACACTTTTGTGTGAATCGACACAAATTAACCAGATTCACTGATATTTCGTTCTGAACCGCATTCCGATGTACGAATCGCGATCACACCTTACAATCAAGTGATGACGTTTCCGAACGTTCATAAACGTGAAAATTGGTTATCACCGATACACTTTTGTGTGAATCAATACAATTTAACAACATTCACTGACATTTCGAACAGCATCGCTTTCCGACGTGCGATTCGAGATCATACCTTACATTCGAGTGATGTCGTTTCCGAACGTTCATAAACGTGAAAATTGAAGATCACCGATATACTTTTGTGTGAATCGACACAAATTAACCAGATTCACTGACATTTCGTTCTGAATCGCTTTCCGATGTGCGAATCGCGGTCTCACCTTACAATCGAGTGATGTCGTTTCCGAACGTTCATAAACGTGAAAATTTGTGATCACCGATCCACTTTTGTGTGAATCGATACAATTTAACAACATTCACTGACATTTCGAACAGCACAGCTTTCCGACGTGCGATCCGAGATCATAACTAACAATCGAGTGATGTAGTTTCCGAACGTTCATAAACGTGAAAATTTGAGATCGACGATACACTTTTGTGTGAATCGACACAAATTAACCAGATTCACTGATATTTCGTTCTGAACCGCATTCCGATGTACGAATCGCGATCACACTTTACAATCAAGTGATGACGTTTCCGAACGTTCATAAACGTGAAAATTGGTTATCACCGATACACTTTTGTGTGAATCAATACAATTTAACAACATTCACTGACATTTCGACCAGCATCGCTTTCCGACGTGCGATTCGAGATTATTACACGTCGCAAAGCGTTTCAGAACGAAATGTCAGTGTACCTTGTTAATTTGTATCGATTCACCCAAAAGTGTATCGGTGATCACCAATTTTCACGTTTATGAACGTTCCGAAACGACATCACTCGATTGTATGTTATGATCTCGACTTGCACGTCGGAAAGCCGTTCTGTTCGAAATGTCTGTGAATGTTGTTAAATTGTATCGATTCACACAAAAGTGCATCGGTTATCTCCAATTTTCACGTTTCTGAACGTTCGGAAACGACATCACACGATTGTAAGGTGTGATCGCGATTCGCACATAGGAAAGCGATTCAGAACGAAATGTCAGTGAATCTGGTTAATTTGTTTCGATTCACTCAAAAGTGTATCATCGGTGATCTCCAATTTTCACGTTTATGATGGTTCGGAAACGACATCACTCGATTGTAGGTTATGATCTCGATTCGCACATCGGAAAGCGATTCAGAACGAAATGTCAGTGAATCTGGTTAATTTGTGTCGATTCACACAAAAGTGTATCGGTGATGTCCTATTTACACGTTTATGAACGTTCGGAATCGACATCACTCGATTGTAAGTTGTGATCTCGAATCGCACGTCGGAAATCTGTTCTGTTCGAAATGTCAGTGAATGTTGTTAATTTCTATCGATTCATACAAAAGTGTATCGGTGATCACCAATTTTCATGTTTATGCACGTTCGGATACGACATAACTCGATTGTAAGTAATGATCTCGAATCGCACGTCGGAAAGCTGCACTTTTCGAAATGTCAGTGAATGTTGTTAAATTGTATCGATTCACACAATAGTGTATCGGTGAACTCCAATTTTCACGTTTATGATGGTTCGGAAACGACATCACTCGATTGTAAGTTATGATCTCGATTCGCACATCGGAAAGCGATTCAGAAAGAAATGTGTCAGTGAATCTGGTTAATTTGTGTCGATTCACACAAAAGTGTATCGGTGATCTCCAATTTTCACGTTTATGAACGTTCGGAAACGACATCACTCGATTGTAAGCTGTGATCGCGATTCGCACATCGGAAAGCGATTCAGAACGAAATGTCAGTGAATCTGGTTAATTTGTGTCGATTCACACAAAAGTGTATCGGTGATCTCTAATTTTCACGTTTATGAACGTTCCGAAACGACATCACTCGATTGTATGTTATGATCTCGACTTGCACGTCGGAAAGCCGTTCTGTTCGAAATGTCTGTGAATGTTGTTAAATTGTATCGATTCACACAAAAGTGCATCGGTTATCTCCAATTTTCACGTCTCTGAACGTTAGGAAACGACATCACACGATTGTAAGGTGTGATCGCGATTCGCACATAGGAAAGCGATTCAGAACGAAATGTCAGTGAATCTGGTTAATTTGTGTCGATTCACACAAAAGTGTATCGGTGATCTCTAATTTTCACGTTTATGAACGTTCGGAATCGACATCACTCGATGGTAATGCATGCTCTCGATTCGCACATCGGAAAGCGATTCAGAACGAAATGTCAGTGAAACTTGTTAATTTGTGTCGATTCACACAAAAGTGTATCTGTGATCACCAATTTTCATGTTTTTGAACGTTCGGAAACGACATCACTCGATTGTAAGGTATGATCTCGAATCGCACGTCGGAAAGCGATGCTAGTCGAAATGTCAGTGAATCTTGTCGATTTGTTACGCATCTCGCCAAAGTCTATCGGTGATCACCAATTTTCATGTTTATGAACGTTCGGATACGACATAATTCGATTGTAAGTAATGATCTCGAATCGCACGTCGGAAAGCTGCTCTTTTCGAAATGTCAGTGAATGTTGTTAAATTGTATCGATTCACACAAAAGTGTATCGGTGATCTCCAATTTACACGTTTATGCACGTTCGGATACGACATAACTCGATTGTAAGTAATGATCTCGAATCGCACGTCGGAAAGCTGCACTTTTCGAAATGTCAGTGAATGTTGTTAAATTGTATCGATTCACACAATAGTGTATCGGTGAACTCCAATTTTCACGTTTATGATGGTTCGGAAACGACATCACTCGATTGTAAGTTATGATCTCGATTCGCACATCGGAAAGCGATTCAGAAAGAAATGTGTCAGTGAATCTGGTTAATTTGTGTCGATTCACACAAAAGTGTATCGGTGATCTCTAATTTTCACGTTTATGAACGTTCCGAAACGACATCACTCGATTGTAGGTTATGATCTCGATTCGCACATCGGAAAGCGATTCAGAACGAAATGTCAGTGAATCTGGTTAATTTGTGTCGATTCACACAAAAGTGTATCGGTGATGTCCTATTTACACGTTTATGAACGTTCGGAATCGACATCACTCGATTGTAAGTTGTGATCTCGAATCGCACGTCGGAAATCTGTTCTGTTCGAAATGTCAGTGAATGTTGTTAATTTCTATCGATTCATACAAAAGTGTATCGGTGATCACCAATTTTCATGTTTATGCACGTTCGGATACGACATAACTCGATTGTAAGTAATGATCTCGAATCGCACGTCGGAAAGCTGCACTTTTCGAAATGTCAGTGAATGTTGTTAAATTGTATCGATTCACACAATAGTGTATCGGTGAACTCCAATTTTCACGTTTATGATGGTTCGGAAACGACATCACTCGATTGTAAGTTATGATCTCGATTCGCACATCGGAAAGCGATTCAGAAAGAAATGTGTCAGTGAATCTGGTTAATTTGTGTCGATTCACACAAAAGTGTATCGGTGATCTCTAATTTTCACGTTTATGAACGTTCCGAAACGACATCACTCGATTGTATGTTATGATCTCGACTTGCACGTCGGAAAGCCGTTCTTTTCGAAATGTCTGTGAATGTTGTTAAATTGTATCGATTCACACAAAAGTGCATCGGTTATCTCCAATTTTCACGTCTCTGAACGTTAGGAAACGACATCACACGATTGTAAGGTGTGATCGCGATTCGCACATAGGAAAGCGATTCAGAACGAAATGTCAGTGAATCTGGTTAATTTGTGTCGATTCACACAAAAGTGTATCGGTGATCTCTAATTTTCACGTTTATGAACGTTCGGAATCGACATCACTCGATGGTAATGCATGCTCTCGATTCGCACATCGGAAAGCGATTCAGAACGAAATGTCAGTGAAACTTGTTAATTTGTGTCGATTCACACAAAAGTGTATCTGTGATCACCAATTTTCATGTTTTTGAACGTTCGGAAACGACATCACTCGATTGTAAGGTATGATCTCGAATCGCACGTCGGAAAGCGATGCTAGTCGAAATGTCAGTGAATCTTGTCGATTTGTTACGCATCTCGCCAAAGTCTATCGGTGATCACCAATTTTCATGTTTATGAACGTTCGGATACGACATAACTCGATTGTAAGTAATGATCTCGAATCGCACGTCGGAAAGCTGCTCTTTTCGAAATGTCAGTGAATGTTGTTAAATTGTATCAATTCACACAAAAGTGTATCGGTGATCTCCAATTTACACGTTTATGGTGGTTCGGAAACGACATCACTCGATTGTAAGTTATGATCTCGATTCGCACATCGGAAAGCGATTCAGAATGAAATGTCAGTGAATCTGGTTAATTTGTGTCGATTCACACAAAAGTGTATCGGTAATCTCCAATTTTCACGTTTATGAACGTTCGGAAACGACATCACTCGTTTGTAAGTTATGATCTCGAATCGCACGTTGGAAAGCTGTTCTGTTCGAATTGTCAGTGAATCTTGATAATTTGTAACGATTCACACAAAAGTTTATTTGTGATCACCAATTTTCATATTTGTGAACGTTCAGAACCGACATCGTTCGAATGTCAGTTCCGGTCTCGAATCGCATTTCGGATTGCGATTCTGATAGAAATGTCGGAAAAAATTGTTGATTCGTAACGATTAACACACAAGATTATCGCTGATTACTTACTTTCATGTTTATGAAAGATTGGAAACGTTCACCGATAAACGTCACATATCAACAATTTTACAGACATTTAGTATCGCAATCCGAAGGGCCATTTGAGATCTGAACTGACAATCGAGCGATGAAAACGTTCCCGAACTTTCATAAACATGAAGATTGGTGATCACCAATAAAATTTTTGTTCAATTCATGACCAATTAACAATATCCAATGACATTTCGATTCGAGATCATAAATTACAATCGAGTGATATCATTTCCGAACGTTCATAAACATGAAAATTGGTGATCACCGATACACTTTTGTGTGAATTGATAAAAATTAACAAGATTCACTGACATTTCGAACAGAACAGCTTTCCCACGTGCGATCCGAGATCATAACTTACAATCGAGTGATGTCATTTCCGAACGTTCATAAACGTGAAAATTGGTGATCACCGATACACTTTTGTGTGAATCGAAACAATTTAACAACATTCACTGACATTTCGAACAGAACAGCTTTCCGACGTGTGATCGGAGATCATAACTTTAAACATGAAGAACGGTGATCACCGATAGATTTTTGTGTGAATCGACTCAAATTAACCAGATTCACTGACATTTCGTTCTGAATCGCTTTCCGATGTGCTAATCGCGATCACAGCTTACAATCGAGTGGTGTAGTTTCCAAACGTTCATAAACGTGAAAATTGAAGATCACAGATACACTTTTGTATGAATCGATAGAAATTAATAAGATTCACTGACATTTCGAACAGAACAGCTTTCCGACGTGCGACCCGAGATCATAACTTACAATCGAGTGATGTCATTTCCGAACGTTCATAAACGTGAAAATTGGTGATCACCGATACACTTTTGTGTGAATCGATACAATTTAACAACATTCACTGACATTTCGAACAGCACAGCTTTCCGACGTGCGATCCGAGATCATAACTTACAATCGAGTGATGTAGTTTCCGAACGTTCATAAACGTGAAAATTGGAGATCACCGATACACTTTTGTGTGAATCGACACAAATTAACCAGATTCACTGATATTTCGTTCTGAACCGCATTCCGATGTACGAATCGCGATCACACCTTACAATCAAGTGATGACGTTTCCGAACGTTCATAAACGTGAAAATTGGTTATCACCGATACACTTTTGTGTGAATCAATACAATTTAACAACATTCACTGACATTTCGAACAGCACAGCTTTCCGACGTGCGATCCGAGATCATAACTTACAATCGAGTGATGTAGTTTCCGAACGTTCATAAACATGAAAATTGGTGATCACCGATACACTTTCGTGTGAATTGATAAAAATTAACAAGATTCACTGACATTTCGAACAGAACAGCTTTCCCACGTGCGATCCGAGATCATAACTTACAATCGAGTGATGTCATTTCCGAACGTTCATAAACGTGAAGAACGGTGATCACCGATAGATTTTTGTGTGAATCGACTCAAATTAACCAGATTCACTGACATTTCGTTCTGAATCGCTTTCCGATGTGCTAATCGCGATCACAGCTTACAATCGAGTGGTGTAGTTTCGGAACGTTCATAAACGTGAAAATTGAAGATCACCGATACACTTTTGTATGAATCGATAGAAATTAACAAGATTCACTGACATTTCGAACAGAACAGCTTTCCGACGTGCGATCCGAGATCATAACTTACAATCGAGTGATGTCATTTCCGAACGTTCATAAACGTGAAAATTGGTGATCACCGATACACTTTTGTGTGAATCGACTCAAATTAACCAGATTCACTGACATTTCGTTCTGAATCGCTTTCCGATGTGCGAATCGCGATCACAGCTTACAATCGAGTGATGTCGTTTCCGAACGTTCATAAACGTGAAAATTGGTTATCACCGATACACTTTTGTATGAATCGATAGAAATTAACAACATTCACTGACATTTCGAACAGCACAGCTTTCCGACGTGCGATCCGAGATCATAACTTACAATCGAGTGATGTAGTATCCGAACGTTCATAAACGTGAAAATTGGAGATCGACGATACACTTTTGTGTGAATCGACACAAATTAACCAGATTCACTGATATTTCGTTCTGAACCGCATTCCGATGTACGAATCGCGATCACACTTTACAATCAAGTGATGACGTTTCCGAACGTTCATAAACGTGAAAATTGGTTATCACCGATACACTTTTGTGTGAATCAATACAATTTAACAACATTCACTGACATTTCGACCAGCATCGCTTTCCGACGTGCGATTCGAGATTATTACACGTCGCAAAGCGTTTCAGAACGAAATGTCAGTGTACCTTGTTAATTTGTATCGATTCACCCAAAAGTGTATCGGTGATCACCAATTTTCACGTTTATGAACGTTCCGAAACGACATCACTCGATTGTATGTTATGATCTCGACTTGCACGTCGGAAAGCCGTTCTGTTCGAAATGTCTGTGAATGTTGTTAAATTGTATCGATTCACACAAAAGTGCATCGATGATCTCCAATTTTCACGTTTATGAACGTTCGGAAACGACATCACTCGATTGTAAGCTGTGATCGCGATTCGCACATCGGAAAGCGATTCAGAACGAAATGTCAGTGAATCTGGTTAATTTGTGTCGATTCACACAAAAGTGTATCGGTGATGTCCTATTTACACGTTTATGAACGTTCGGAATCGACATCACTCGATTGTAAGTTGTGATCTCGAATCGCACGTCGAAAATCTGTTCTGTTCGAAATGTCAGTGAATGTTGTTAATTTCTATCGATTCATACAAAAGTGTATCGGTGATCACCAATTTTCATGTTTATGCACGTTCGGATACGACATAACTCGATTGTAAGTAATGATCTCGAATCGCACGTCGGAAAGCTGCACTTTTCGAAATGTCAGTGAATGTTGTTAAATTGTATCGATTCACACAATAGTGTATCGGTGAACTCCAATTTTCACGTTTATGATGGTTCGGAAACGACATCACAAGATTGTAAGTTATGATCTCGATTCGCACATCGGAAAGCGATTCAGAAAGAAATGTGTCAGTGAATCTGGTTAATTTGTGTCGATTCACACAAAAGTGTATCGGTGATCTCTAATTTTCACGTTTATGAACGTTCGGAATCGACATCACTCGATGGTAATGCATGCTCTCGATTCGCACATCGGAAAGCGATTCAGAACGAAATGTCAGTGAAACTTGTTAATTTGTGTCGATTCACACAAAAGTGTATCTGTGATCACCAATTTTCATGTTTTTGAACGTTCGGAAACGACATCACTCGATTGTAAGGTATGATCTCGAATCGCACGTCGGAAAGCGATGCTAGTCGAAATGTCAGTGAATCTTGTCGATTTGTTACGCATCTCGCCAAAGTCTATCGGTGATCACCAATTTTCATGTTTATGAACGTTCGGATACGACATAACTCGATTGTAAGTAATGATCTCGAATCGCACGTCGGAAAGCTGCTCTTTTCGAAATGTCAGTGAATGTTGTTAAATTGTATCGATTCACACAAAAGTGTATCGGTGATCTCCAATTTACACGTTTATGATGGTTCGGAAACGACATCACTCGATTGTAAGTTATGATCTCGATTCGCACATCGGAAAGCGATTCAGAACGAAATGTCAGTGAATCTGGTTAATTTGTGTCGATTCACGCAAAAGTGTATCGGTAATCTCCAATTTTCACGTTTATGAACGTTCGGAAACGACATCACTCGTTTCTAAGTTATGATCTCGAATCGCACGTTGGAAAGCTGTTCTGTTCGAATTGTCAGTGAATCTTGATAATTTGTAACGATTCACACAAAAGTTTATTTGTGATCACCAATTTTCATATTTGTGAACGTTCAGAACCGACATCGTTCGAATGTCAGTTCCGGTCTCGAATCGCATTTCGGATTGCGATTCTGATAGAAATGTCGGAAAAAATTGTTGATTCGTAACGATTAACACACAAGATTATCGCTGATTACTTACTTTCATGTTTATGTAAGATTGGAAACGTTCACCGATAAACGTCACATATCAACAATTTTACAGACATTTAGTATCGCAATCCGAAGGGCCATTTGAGATCTGAACTGACAATCGAGCGATGAAAACGTTCCCGAACTTTCATAAACATGAAGATTGGTGATCACCAATAAAATTTTTGTTCAATTCATGACCAATTAACAATATCCAATGACATTTCGATTCGAGATCATAAATTACAATCGAGTGATATCATTTCCGAACGTTCATAAACATGAAAATTGGTGATCACCGATACACTTTTGTGTGAATTGATAAAAATTAACAAGATTCACCAACATTTCGAACAGAACAGCTTTCCCACGTGCGATCCGAGATCATAACTTACAATCGAGTGATGTCATTTCCGAACGTTCATAAACGTGAAAATTGGTGATCACCGATACACTTTTGTGTGAATCCAAACAATTTAACAACATTCACTGACATTTCGAACAGAACAGCTTTCCGACGTGTGATCGGAGATCATAACTTACAATCGAGTGATGTCGTTTCCGAACGTTCATAAACATGAAGAACGGTGATCACCGATAGATTTTTGTGTGAATCGACTCAAATTAACCAGATTCACTGACATTTCGTTCTGAATCGCTTTCCGATGTGCTAATCGCGATCACAGCTTACAATCGAGTGGTGTAGTTTCCAAACGTTCATAAACGTGAAAATTGAAGATCACAGATACACTTTTGAGTGAGTCGATACAATTTAACAACATTCACTGACATTTCGAACAGAACAGCTTTCCGACGTGCGATCCGAGATCATAACTTAAAATCGGGTGATGTCGTTTCCGAACGTTCATAAACGTGAAAATTGGTGATCACCGATACACTTTTGTGTGAATCGACTCAAATTAACCAGATTCACTGACATTTCGTTCTGAATCGCTTTCCGATGTGCGAATCGCGATCACAGCTTACAATCGAGTGATGTTTCCGAACCATCATAAACGTGAAAATTGGTGATCACCGATACACTTTTGTATGAATTGATAGAAATTAACAAGATTCACTGACATTTCGAACAGAACAGCTTTCCGACGTGCGATCCGAGATCATAACTTACAATCGAGTGATGTCATTTCCGAACGTTCATAAACGTGAAAATTGGTGATCACCGATAGACTTTTGTGTGAATCGATACAATTTAACAACATTCACTGACATTTCGAACAGCACAGCTTTCCGACGTGCGATCCGAGATCATAACTTACAATCGGGTGATGTCGTTTCCGAACGTTCATAAACGTGAAAATTGGTGATCACCGATACACTTTTGTGTGAATCGACTCAAATTAACCAGATTCACTGACATTTCGTTCTGAATCGCTTTCCGATGTGCGAATCGCGATCACAGCTTACAATCGAGTGATGTCGTTTCCGAACCATCATAAACGTGAAAATTGGTGATCACCGATACACTTTTGTATGAATCGATAGAAATGAACAAGAATCACTGACATTTCGAACTGACCAGCTTTCCGACGTGCGATTCGAGATCATACCTTACATTCGAGTGATGTCGTTTCCGAACGTTCATAAACGTGAAAATTGAAGATCACCGATATACTTTTGTGTGAATCGACACAAATTAACCAGATTCACTGACATTTCGTTCTGAATCGCTTTCCGATGTGCTAATCGCGATCACAGCTTACAATCGAGTGGTGTAGTTTCGGAACGTTCATAAACGTGAAAATGGAAGATCACCGATACACTTTTGTATGAATCGATAGAAATTAACAAGCTTCACTGACATTTCGAACAGAACAGCTTTCCGACGTGCGATCCGAGATCATAACTTTCAATCGAGTGATGTCATTTCCGAACGTTCTTAAACGTGAAAATTGGTGATCACCGATACACTTTTGTGTGAATCGACTCAAATTAACCAGATTCACTGACATTTCGTTCTGAATCGCTTTCCGATGTGCTAATCGCGATCACAGCTTACAATCGAGTGGTGTAGTTTCCGAACGTTCATAAACGTGAAAATTGAAGATCACAGATACACTTTTGAGTGAGTCGATACAATTTAACAAGATTCACTGACATTTCGAACAGAACAGCTTTCCGACGTGCGATCCGAGATCATAACTTACAATCGAGTGATGTCATTTCCGAACGATCATAAACGTGAAAATTGGAGATCACCGATACACTTTTGTGTGATTCGACTCAAATTAACCAGATTCACTGACATTTCGTTCTGAATCGCTTTCCGATGTGTGAATCGCGATCACAGTTTACAATCGAGTGATGTCGTTTCCGAACGTTCATAAACGTGAAAATTTGTGATCACCGATCCACTTTTGTGTGAATCGATACAATTTAACAACATTCACTGACATTTCGAACAGCACAGCTTTCCGATGTGTGAATCGCGATCACAGTTTACAATCGAGTGATGTAGTTTCCGAACGTTCATAAACGTGAAAATTGGAAATCACCGATACACTTTTGTGTGAATCGACACAAATTAACCAGATTCACTGATATTTCGTTCTGAACCGCATTCCGATGTACGAATCGCGATCACACCTTACAATCAAGTGATGACGTTTCCGAACGTTCATAAACGTGAAAATTTTTTATCACCGATACACTTTTGTGTGAATCAATACAATTTAACAACATTCACAGACATTTCGACCAGCATCGCTTTCCGACGTGCGATTCGAGATTATTACACGTCGCAAAGCGTTTCAGAACGAAATGTCAGTGTACCTTGTTAATTTGTATCGATTCACCCAAAAGTGTATCGGTGATCACCAATTTTCACGTTTATGAACGTTCCGAAACGACATCACTCGATTGTATGTTATGATCTCGACTTGCACGTCGGAAAGCCGTTCTGTTCGAAATGTCTGTGAATGTTGCTAAATTGTATCGATTCACACAAAAGTGCATCGGTTATCTCCAATTTTCACGTTTCTGAACGTTCGGAAACGACATCACACGATTGTAAGGTGTGATCGCGATTCGCACATAGGAAAGCGATTCAGAACGAAATGTCAGTGAATCTGGTTAATTTGTTTCGATTCACACAAAAGTGTATCGGTGATCTCCAATTTTCACGTTTATGATGGTTCGGAAACGACATCACTCGATTGTAGGTTATGATCTCGATTCGCACATCGGAAAGCGATTCAGAACGAAATGTCAGTGAATCTGGTTAATTTGTGTCGATTCACACAAAAGTGTATCGGTGATGTCCTATTTACACGTTTATGAACGTTCGGAATCGACATCACTCGATTGTAAGTTGTGATCTCGAATCGCACGTCGAAAATCTGTTCTGTTCGAAATGTCAGTGAATGTTGATAATTTCTATCGATTCATACAAAAGTGTATCGGTGATCACCAATTTTCATGTTTATGCACGTTCGGATACGACATAACTCGATTGTAAGTAATGATCTCGAATCGCACGTCGGAAAGCTGCACTTTTCGAAATGTCAGTGAATGTTGTTAAATTGTATCGATTCACACAATAGTGTATCGGTGAACTCCAATTTTCACGTTTATGATGGTTCGGAAACGACATCACAAGATTGTAAGTTATGATCTCGATTCGCACATCGGAAAGCGATTCAGAAAGAAATGTGTCAGTGAATCTGGTTAATTTGTGTCGATTCACACAAAAGTGTATCGGTGATCTCTAATTTTCACGTTTATGAACGTTCGGAATCGACATCACTCGATGGTAATGCATGCTCTCGATTCGCACATCGGAAAGCGATTCAGAACGAAATGTCAGTGAAACTTGTTAATTTGTGTCGATTCACACAAAAGTGTATCTGTGATCACCAATTTTCATGTTTTTGAACGTTCGGAAACGACATCACTCGATTGTAAGGTATGATCCCGAATCGCACGTCGGAAAGCGATGCTAGTCGAAATGTCAGTGAATCTTGTCGATTTGTTACGCATCTCGCCAAAGTCTATCGGTGATCACCAATTTTCATGTTTATGAACGTTCGGATACGACATAACTCGATTGTAAGTAATGATCTCGAATCGCACGTCGGAAAGCTGCTCTTTTCGAAATGTCAGTGAATGTTGTTAAATTGTATCGATTCACACAAAAGTGTATCGGTGATCTCCAATTTACACGTTTATGATGGTTCGGAAACGACATCACTCGATTGTAAGTTATGATCTCGATTCGCACATCGGAAAGCGATTCAGAACGAAATGTCAGTGAATCTGGTTAATTTGTGTCGATTCACACAAAAGTGTATCGGTAATCTCCAATTTTCACGTTTATGAACGTTCGGAAACGACATCACTCGTTTCTAAGTTATGATCTCGAATCGCACGTTGGAAAGCTGTTCTGTTCGAATTGTCAGTGAATCTTGATAATTTGTAACGATTCACACAAAAGTTTATTTGTGATCACCAATTTTCATATTTGTGAACGTTCAGAACCGACATCGTTCGAATGTCAGTTCCGGTCTCGAATCGCATTTCGGATTGCGATTCTGATAGAAATGTCGGAAAAAATTGTTGATTCGTAACGATTAACACACAAGATTATCGCTGATTACTTACTTTCATGTTTATGAAAGATTGGAAACGTTCACCGATAAACGTCACATATCAACAATTTTACAGACATTTAGTATCGCAATCCGAAGGGCCATTTGAGATCTGAACTGACAATCGAGCGATGAAAACGTTCCCGAACTTTCATAAACATGAAGATTGGTGATCACCAATAAAATTTTTGTTCAATTCATGACCAATTAACAATATCCAATGACATTTCGATTCGAGATCATAAATTACAATCGAGTGATATCATTTCCGAACGTTCATAAACATGAAAATTGGTGATCACCGATACACTTTTGTGTGAATTGATAAAAATTAACAAGATTCACCAACATTTCGAACAGAACAGCTTTCCCACGTGCGATCCGAGATCATAACTTACAATCGAGTGATGTCATTTCCGAACGTTCATAAACGTGAAAATTGGTGATCACCGATACACTTTTGTGTGAATCGAAACAATTTAACAACATTCACTGACATTTCGAACAGAACAGCTTTCCGACGTGTGATCGGAGATCATAACTTACAATCGAGTGATGTCGTTTCCGAACCATCATAAACGTGAAAATTGGTGATCACCGATACACTTTTGTATGAATCGATAGAAATGAACAAGAATCACTGACATTTCGAACTGACCAGCTTTCCGACGTGCGATTCGAGATCATACCTTACATTCGAGTGATGTCGTTTCCGAACGTTCATAAACGTGAAAATTGAAGATCACCGATATACTTTTGTGTGAATCGACACAAATTAACCAGATTCACTGACATTTCGTTCTGAATCGCTTTCCGATGTGCTAATCGCGATCACAGCTTACAATCGAGTGGTGTAGTTTCGGAACGTTCATAAACGTGAAAATGGAAGATCACCGATACACTTTTGTATGAATCGATAGAAATTAACAAGCTTCACTGACATTTCGAACAGAACAGCTTTCCGACGTGCGATCCGAGATCATAACTTACAATCGAGTGATGTCATTTCCGAACGTTCATAAACGTGAAAATTGGTGATCACCGATACACTTTTGTGTGAATCGACTCAAATTAACCAGATTCACTGACATTTCGTTCTGAATCGCTTTCCGATGTGCTAATCGCGATCACAGTTTACAATCGAGTGATGTCGTTTCCGAACGTTCATAAACGTGAAAATTTGTGATCACCGATCCACTTTTGTGTGAATCGATACAATTTAACAACATTCACTGACATTTCGAACAGCACAGCTTTCCGATGTGTGAATCGCGATCACAGTTTACAATCGAGTGATGTAGTTTCCGAACGTTCATAAACGTGAAAATTGGAAATCACCGATACACTTTTGTGTGAATCGACACAAATTAACCAGATTCACTGATATTTCGTTCTGAACCGCATTCCGATGTACGAATCGCGATCACACCTTACAATCAAGTGATGACGTTTCCGAACGTTCATAAACGTGAAAATTGGTTATCACCGATACACTTTTGTGTGAATCAATACAATTTAACAACATTCACTGACATTTCGAACAGCACAGCTTTCCGACGTGCGATCCGAGATCATAACTTACAATCGAGTGATGTAGTTTCCGAACGTTCATAAACATGAAAATTGGTGATCACCGATACACTTTTGTGTGAATTGATAAAAATTAACAAGATTCACTGACATTTCGAACAGAACAGCTTTCCCACGTGCGATCCGAGATCATAACTTACAATCGAGTGATGTCATTTCCGAACGTTCATAAACGTGAAAATTGGTGATCACCGATACACTTTTGTGTGAATCGAAACAATTTAACAACATTCACTGACATTTCGAACAGAACAGCTTTCCGACGTGTGATCGGAGATCATAACTTACAATCGAGTGATGTCGTTTCCGAACGTTCATAAACATGAAGAACGGTGATCACCGATAGATTTTTGTGTGAATCGACTCAAATTAACCAGATTCACTGACATTTCGTTCTGAATCGCTTTCCGATGTGCTAATCGCGATCACAGCTTACAATCGAGTGATGTAGTTTCGGAACGTTCATAAACGTGAAAATTGAAGATCACCGATACACTTTTGTATGAATCGATAGAAATTAACAAGATTCACTGACATTTCGAACAGAACAGCTTTCCGACGTGCGATCCGAGATCATAACTTACAATCGAGTGATGTCATTTCCGAACGTTCATAAACGTGAAAATTGGTGATCACCGATACACTTTTGTGTGAATCGACTCAAATTAACCAGATTCACTGACATTTCGTTCTGAATCGCTTTCCGATGTGCGAATCGCGATCACAGCTTACAATCGAGTGATGTCGTTTCCGAACCATCATAAACGTGAAAATTGGTGATCACCGATACACTTTTGTATGAATCGATAGAAATGAACAAGAATCACTGACATTTCGAACTGACCAGCTTTCCGACGTGCGATTCGAGATCATACCTTACATTCGAGTGATGTCGTTTCCGAACGTTCATAAACGTGAAAATTGAAGATCACCGATATACTTTTGTGTGAATCGACACAAATTAACCAGATTCACTGACATTTCGTTCTGAATCGCTTTCCGATGTGCGAATCGCGGTCTCACCTTACAATCGAGTGATGTCGTTTCCGAACGTTCATAAACGTGAAAATTTGTGATCACCGATCCACTTTTGTGTGAATCGATACAATTTAACAACATTCACTGACATTTCGAACAGCACAGCTTTCCGACGTGCGATCCGAGATCATAACTAACAATCGAGTGATGTAGTTTCCGAACGTTCATAAACGTGAAAATTTGAGATCGACGATACACTTTTGTGTGAATCGACACAAATTAACCAGATTCACTGATATTTCGTTCTGAACCGCATTCCGATGTACGAATCGCGATCACACTTTACAATCAAGTGATGACGTTTCCGAACGTTCATAAACGTGAAAATTGGTTATCACCGATACACTTTTGTGTGAATCAATACAATTTAACAACATTCACTGACATTTCGACCAGCATCGCTTTCCGACGTGCGATTCGAGATTATTACACGTCGCAAAGCGTTTCAGAACGAAATGTCAGTGTACCTTGTTAATTTGTATCGATTCACCCAAAAGTGTATCGGTGATCACCAATTTTCACGTTTATGAACGTTCCGAAACGACATCACTCGATTGTATGTTATGATCTCGACTTGCACGTCGGAAAGCCGTTCTGTTCGAAATGTCTGTGAATGTTGTTAAATTGTATCGATTCACACAAAAGTGCATCGGTTATCTCCAATTTTCACGTTTCTGAACGTTCGGAAACGACATCACACGATTGTAAGGTGTGATCGCGATTCGCACATAGGAAAGCGATTCAGAACGAAATGTCAGTGAATCTGGTTAATTTGTTTCGATTCACTCAAAAGTGTATCATCGGTGATCTCCAATTTTCACGTTTATGATGGTTCGGAAACGACATCAC